>NW_013952462.1:1002832-1014193 GCF_001266775.1 Austrofundulus limnaeus
GTGTGTGTGTGTGTGTGTGTGTGTGTGTGTGTGTGTGTGCCTGTCATAAATATTTCTGGTTTTCCTGTGGATTGGATGCTGCTGCTTCAGTTTTAAATCTTGTGTTTGTGTGAGTTCCTCTCTGCAGCTGTGTGCATCCAGTACCCCCTGAATTCCAGGCCAGGTGTGTCTCTGTGTGTGTTTGCATATGTGTTTATCTCTCTACAAGTGTGTGTGTGTGAGATAGAGTGAAACAGACAGGTCTCTCCTATGGGCTCCATGCCGTCATTGCAAAAAGCCGATTATGGGACGTGCCGGGGTGTCAGGAACACCCCCTACCAACATTATACAGACTCACAGCTTTCTGCTCATCTGTATGGATGCATCTGCAGAGCTCCATCTCTTCTTCTTCCATCTGGAGACTGGATCCAAGTGATTCCACAACAGCTTGATATGAACATATTCAGCCGTAGCTTTCATAGTGCATCTTTCACCTGGTTAACTGGAGTTTGTTGGATTTCGGTCTAATTTATTCATAATCAGCCTGAAATAACAATAACATCAGGGCTAGGGTTTTTGGATTTAGAAGAACCTAAAGTGTGGTATATAGTGCTTTATCAAGTCTTGTTAGACTCTTCATACACACATTCACACACTGATGGTGAGATACATTGTTCAGATCTACAGTGTCTTCCAACAGCTACCAAATATATTCCCAGAAAACTTTTAATTTTTTCCAAAATAAAACTCTTTAGCAATTACATAATAAAAAGCAAAGACTTTGATAGTCCTCTGTTGTACTGAGGGATTGCTATTTMGGGTGAGTGGAAGTAAAACCATCTTACAGACAGAATGTATCCAGTTCTCATGAGTAATCTTCACATTGGAGCACAATCTCCCACAGAAATACTCTTGGGAGGCCACAAGATTTCGTAGTGTTCCTGTAGAAATTTGTGTCCAGTCATTCTGCAGAGCAATGCAAGTCAGGCTCAGATGTTGGACCAGAAGGCCTTTGTTCTGGTTTATCCCAAAGCTGTTGGATGGAGCTGAGGTTCAGGGCTCTGTGAGGGGCCATTTAAGATCTTCCATGCTGAACCCATCACTGCATGACTTTATAGTCCTTGCTTTGTGCACAGACACGTGGCCACGTTGGGATAGAAATAGCGGTTAAAAGTTAAAAGCAAAAAAATGTCCTTGACAAAATGATTGACAATCAAGGAGCATAAGCTCAACCATTTGAAACGCCTGAATTCAACAATTAATTGATACGGCCAAATAATTTTGGTCATAGTGTGCAGCGTGAGTCAAAAGTCACAGGACACCTTTTATTTCAGAAAGAAAAGAGGAAAGGACATATCCAAATACCCCAGCAAGTAATGAGTAAGYGGGCCTATCTTTGGAAATTTGCCCTTGATCCAACATGACGGCTTTCAAGATGGTGGTCATGTTCTGGATATAGCCTAAAATATAGGATCTCTCTACCTGCTGGTGTTTTCAAATGTGTCATTTCCTCTTTTCTTTCTGAAATAAAAGGGCATCCTATGGCTTTTGACTCATCCTGTATATTGATTAATAAAAGGGCGTGRATTATTTTGGCAACTTTACTAGGTCCTGATACATGACTGGGTCATGCCACCGATTGTGGAAATGTTTGAAACAGAAGTTTTCCTCAGCTTCAGGACAAAGAACAGATGTCATTAGCATTACTCTAGAACCTTTTATTTTATCAGTTTGCTCTAAAAGATACGGCTCTTTTTGCRAAGTTACCCAGTCCATAGAGGTTTGCACAGTATTGTACAAGTTCTTCTCTCTATTTTTTAATCGTGGCTGTGTAATCAAATTCTTCTGATCATCTTAAATAACTACATAAAATAGTAAAAAGTTGAAAGAATTTGACAAGATGAAGACAGTAATTGTTAGGAACAAACCGATTGGAGCTGAGCTGAAAACCTGTACAGCGACGCGCACATACAGGACAGAGTACAGCTCTCTCATTACTGATGCAGTGTGACCCGCTGTCAGCTGTGTTGCCAGAGACATTTGGTGGTGGAGAAAGTGACCAGGCTCCCATGAGTATCCAGTCCACCCAGGACTCTTCAGTACCCGCTAATTATTCTTCACACCTAATCTGAGAAAGAGAAGGAGGAAGGACAGATGAGAGTGTCGGTGAAGAAGAAGAGAGAGGAGAGAAGGACGGAGAAAGAGGAGTGTTTGGAGAGCGGCGGGACTTGTTGTGCTTTCTTACAGGAACAATGAATCACATGTAGRCACCACCTGTCCTGTGTTGTCCCTTCTGTTGCTTTCAGTGTTGCCGACAGGATGACTGTGTTTGCACAGTATCAGGCCAGCTGGGTTGGTGTGGCCTACGAAGCCCCGTACRGGGAATTAATAACAGATTGGGCAGCCACTGGTGCAACATTGGTTGGTATTTACTCTGTTATTTTCAGGATTTCAACAGATGAGAGTGATTAATTTATGTTGAGGTCCAACAACAATTGTTCCAATACAACATCTTTCTTCTCCAATCATGAAATATTTCTTCACATTAAGTTTTAAATGATGGCAAATAAAACCATCAATCCATCCATCCTTCTGCAATCTTTTCAGCTGCCTGCTTGGGGATGTCAAACCATAAGARATACAGTTAGGGAAAAGAATAATTTCATGTTTCTATTTTAAACTATTGCTTACAGTAACCTAAAACAACATCCACCTKTTCTCATTGGGTTTTATATTAAGTAAATATGGTAAATGGACTGTATGTATGTAGCACATTTCTATTCAACCAGGACACTCAAAGCACTTCACATTACAATCTGTGTCCTCATTCACACAGCATTCTGTTAGGTCTTTACAAAGCTAACATGTACAATCATCTATGGAGACTAATCAGTGTCAATCACATTCATACACTGATGGGACACAGATCACAGGCATTGGGGGTGAAGTCTCTTGCCCAAGGACACAAACGAGACAGCTGGAATGGGGGATCAAACCAGCAACCTACCAGTTCCAGGACGACTCCCCTAACTACTCTCCCCTTATACAGTTTTAGATGTACAACAAAATTAGACCTATCACACCATTTTAATAATTATACAATTAGAAAAACCCAATGTAAAACCAAAACAACTAAATTTATTGTAGATTTACTGTGGTGAAAGGGGTGAAAGAACAAGTGGCAAAGCTGTTTTCAATAAACTTTATCAAAATGACTGTGCGTTAGTGGAAAATGGCCTTCAAGCAAAATGGAAAGTTAAGAACTACTTTTCTCACATAAAATGCATCGTTTTCCTGATGAAGTTTTCCTAAACAAAGTAAGTATGGCTTTGTTGTGTCTTGATGGAAAACATAATGCAAGAATGCTTAAATTATCTCATCATAGCCCTAAAGTCTCAAATGTGCTGGTTTTATTTAATGACATAAATATAATGACCTTTGRCAAAAGCACAGATACAACTGCAGAGCGTCACTGAGCTTACTAAAACAAAAAAATGTGCGGATCCATCTGAGCACAATACACATTTCCACAAAGTGAAACACTGTCACATTATAACACAAAGACTATTCATTCAGGGAAATCCATCCATCCATCCATCTATCCATCCATCCATCCATCCATCCATCCATCCATCCATCCATCCATCTATCCATCCATCTATCCATCCATCCATCCATCCATCCATCCATCCATCCATCCATCCATCTATCCATCCATTTTCTGTACACGCTTATTCCTTTCAGGGTTGCATGGGTCACTGGTGCCCATATCCAGCAGTCACAGTGCGAGGGGTGGGGTACACCCTGGACAGGTAAGTCCATCACAGTAATTCAGGGAAATATTGTTGCAAATTTAAAAACTGCCTGAAGACAGCTGAAAAGCAAATGAATTTATTATGAATTATATATATACATAAATTGACTTTTTTGAGCTAAATTTCATGCTATCATCAACTTCAAATCAAATCAACTTTATTTATAAAGCGCTTTAAAACAGCGGCCGCTGACATAAAGTGCTGTACTTGAGGGGCTAAATACAATAAACCAAATCAACACTAAAAACATAAACTAAAACAAGAAAAAACAGCTAAAACAGACCAAGGTCTCAAACTAGGTTAAAACCAGTGAATAAAAATAAGTGTGTGTGTGGGTACATGAGCGCTTCGGAGCAGCAACTGAAATRGCTCGATCCCCTCTGAGGGTTTGCTTTGTCCTTGGGTTTTTAAGGTGCAATCATGTCATTCTCTCATCAAAAACATGCCCAGAGTGTTGCTTTGACTCATTCATGCATGTTTGTGAAATCCTTGAATCTCCTGTGGTAGCCATGTGGAGCTGTCTAAACACTTGCTGGTACAAGCATTGTTTGAAAGCATGCTGAAGTGGGAGTTTTGGAAACAGTAGGAGGTTCTAAAGAGACAGAGGCCAATTTTAAAGTGTGTTGGTGGACTATTATGCAAAGTCAAATTTATTACAGCATTTTSATAACAACTGAAGTTAACATAGTCACTTGATCATGGTTGGAACTATGTGCCTGYAAACTAAGCCTCCCCCTTAACATTTTTGGACCACTTCTTTTTGAACTGGAAGAGAAGCTGCACCTTGACCACCAGTCACATGCATCTTTGGATGGTTGATTAGGATGTGACATTTTTTGTCAGAGCTCATTACTGCTTCGAGTCTAATTTATTTTCTGCCAGGAGGCATCAGACAGCCACGAGGCTTCTCCCTCTATTCCTCCGAGTCTCTGCTTTGGTCTGCTCAACGTTGGACCTCATCCCAAGGCAGAGGGGAGACTTGGCCCAGGTGAAAATGTCTTTTGGAGATTCCCTCCATCCCAGCAGCATATGGGCACACACTTCCTCTCCACCTCTCCTGTCATCCCTCATTCTACTTTATCCTCAGTCAAACCARCATCACCCCTCCTACTCCCACCCTGTGGCTCTTGAGGACACCATAAAGCATGACTGTAATTACAATCAAGCACACAGCCTTTCCTCTGCCTRYTATCACCCAGAGCACCAAAGACACACTGGCATACTTATTCCTTTACGACAGGGTCCCCTAGACTGGTGTTTGAATCTGCTCGCATTTAGTGTGCCACCAGAAGAAAGCAGGGATGTGGGGTGTAAGGCAGCTGGAGATAACAGAGAGGGGAAAAGAGTGGCTCATGATGACTGGATAGGCTGTTRCAGTATTAATTAAATTGGATCAAGTTCTGTAATCTGTGGACAGTAGCTACCACTGATGCTTCTGCAAGCTGCTGCTGGCCATGGCTGAGGTACACAAGCAGCTGATGTCTGTATGGAGCTGGCTGRGCAGTGCTGCAAGTGTTGATATAACTGGCATCATGAAATACYGCTCTGTATGTGGAGCTTTGGCAGCGTTCCACGACACAAAAGTGAATGGATGTGATTAGATCTGGGGTGAAATTTTGAACAACTTGACTAAATTGATAGCAGATAAATGCCTCCCTCCCTAAGCTCAGGCGTAAATCGAATGTCATTTGGATTCCTAATGCAGCCAGATGGTGCATATTCAAGTTAGTGTGAATTGCTATATAATAGTGGTTGTAAGTTTGTTCTACTGTGCATGTGCAATGTAAGAGTGTGTCTCTCTTTTTTAAAGATTTACCAAAAGAATAAGAAAAAAAATACACTGCCAGCAAGTTTCAATTCAAAAGCTTCTACAGTGTGTTCCTCTTTATGGAGCCTGGAGATTTTTTTTTTCTTTTCGTGCAGATATGGAGTTATTTTAAAAGTCACAAAATATTCAGGTTTCTCCTGCCTAGTCTGTAATTCTGACTTTATATCTAAAGGGGAAAAAAAACAAAAAACAACTCAACCGTGGTGTGAAAACACAAGGCAGTAGTGTACCCAGTATATAAATCCAATCTAACAGTCTCCACTGTTTCATCTGGCGGTGGAGTTATTCAGTACTGTACACAGACCTCTGTTTTTCTGTAAAAGGGAAGAAAAACACTTTGGTTTATGCTGACCCAGGCCTGATCAGAAATGATGTATAGCGTACAGAACCAGCCGAGAACCATAATCGCTGGCCCCGGGCTTTATATTACGATTTCTCCCTTTCATTTTGGAGGTCAATTACCGGCAGGTTAAAGACATCATTAAACTGGTGTTTCCTGAAGAGCCTCTTGCACCCTGTCAACATAACTTATGACGCATTGACAGGATTGATTTTAAACGGAGACCAACAGCGTGCCCAGAATGCTTCAGCACTGGCATCTATTTTCATTATGCATTGTGTCGCGTCTCAGACAAATCTTTCTCTCCCCGGAATGAACATTGGTGATTTGTCATTGTGGCTTTTTTCCCAGTTTTTTTTTTTTTTTACATTTTTCACAATCTGGTGGCTCATTGGTGGACCAGGCAAGAATTCAGCTGGCAGAGAGSTTTTGATCTAGATGAAGGCTTCCTGTCCAATTATCTGCTGGTGCTGCATGTGCTTGAATTTGTCTCCATGTGTGTTTTTTGTGTTTATCTATTCCTGTGTATATATGCCGCAACCATTAGAGGTTTATCTGAGTGTGGACTTTGTTGTACAGTGGTAACAATAGCTTMCACTAACAGACTCACCCCTAAGCTGTCCATCTTTGTTGGGTCATCCATGAATCCACTATGAAAATCGTGTTTAAAAGGATTGTCAACTCAGATCCTGATCTATTTTCTGAAGTAAATCAGGCTTCCTGCTTCTAAATTATCAATTAATAAACTATTCAGAATCACACTGCTGCAGTTTAATTTGGGCTCAGTTTGAGGTCATAGTTATTGTTGGAGACTTAATACACAAAAGCTCCACTTGAAAGACTCAAACACCCAACAACCTGAGGCAAATAAAAACCCAAATTAAGAGCTTGTTTATGGTATTAAATACAATTCATTAGATTTGCAGACTCACAGAAGATCATTCGGATTAACACCTCTACAAGACTTTGAAAACAGAATTCCCTTCTTCCTTATGCAGAGCAGATGGAGGAGCGCCTCATTAAAAATGCCCATGCGTGGCAATGTGRATGCTGGGAGCTTTACCAATGGCAACCATTGATCCTTGACTCTGGCAATATAGAATAGAGCTTAATGAATTCACAGAACAAAGTGAAGAGAGATAAGAGAGCAAAGGAAAAGAGGAGACGGTAACAAAAAAAAGAGAGATTTTTAAAAATTGAGAGAGCAAAAGAGCAGGTCCAGGAGGTTTAGAGGAGCAGAAAGGATAAGGCTATTCAGCAGAGAGATGACACAGTATTGTTCCTCTTTTCCTTCAGAGAGTTTTTGTATAGTTAAGAAGCTATGCCAGATCGCTGAGCCCAAACAGTGCATGCATGTGTGTGTGTATGTGAGTATATAATACAAGAGATGCAAAAAAGTCTGTGTTAAAATGTGAAATGCAGACATTTTTGAAGGGAGAATAATTCCCTTTGTGTGTGTCAGAGGACAACCCTAATTATAATTGCATAGCAGCTCAAAGTAGGGACACGAGCCAAGCTCAAACCAAGCCATGCTGAACTAGACTAAACCAAGCTTGGACCTCCTCCACTCAACATGCTTTGAGCTTTAAGCCTTGTCTAATTGGGCCAAAAGCAAGCCAAAGCCTCTTCCCAGTTGTGACGAGTTCTGGACTGGGAAAAGAGAAGGATAGAGAACAATTGAGCGCGATAGAATTTTTTTTTTTTATAAACCATCACTGGATCAATACCACTTTGTATTKTTCTGACACAATTTCTATTCTGTAAGCACGCCAGTATTTTTATTTTTTTATTTTTATTTTTCATTTGTTTTTTTTATTGGCTCAACTGGTAGCAAMCCCCAGATGTTGCATTTGCCCGATTGCTCTCCCCGAGCTACAAGTGATGCCTGCATGCCATCAACAACCAGGCAATCTGGCCAACTAAATAGGAGGACCATGTGGAGAGGCCTTCACAGGTTATTGCAGCATGTATTTCTGTCAGTCTGTCAATTTAAAGATAGGGATTGAATGTCTCAAGTCCACTCACCAGCTGTTTGTAGCAGCGGGGGCTCCAGCAGGCTTGCCACAAGGATGGCGGATGGAGTATCAGATGCAAAATAATTGCATGTCTGCCCTGCGGTTCCTTGGATTTCATCATCCTGATTGCTGCTTGTGGCTCTCTTTTTCATCCTTCGGTCTGACCCTGATTTGTGATCTTCTTGCTGTAGGAAGACACTCATACAAAATGAAGCGATATGTGCAATATCACATTGCAAGTAAATGAGACCAGTGTCTATCAAGCAGAATCTATTGCATCATATTAGCTAATTTTAGCATTTTAGATATAAAAAGCAGGAAACTTAATCCTCAGAGCTGGCAGTATTTATTTATTTATTTATTTATTTATTTATTTATTTATTTATTTATTTATTTATTTATTTAGCTCACGGCTTATTGCGCAGTCCATGTGTGCCTGTGTGTGTACGGATTGGATGTATGCAAGGCTATGGGGTGTTGGGGGCTTCACCTTTAAGGTTAATCTTCAGCATGTAGAAGAACACACGCCAGACACACATATGTATTCACCACAACCCCCCACCCCCACCCCCACCCCCCACCCCGCCTCTTTCTGGCTGACTGACAGCGTGAGTGCTGCATGCAGTTTCTCCTATATTCACCAGCATTAGATGGGAATGAGCCATGGAAAAAAAGACAGAAAAATGAAGGGGAAAGAATGGCTGATTGTGCTCAAACATGATGCTGGATGCCAGAGAGCATTTTCAAAATAATGAAGGAATCTGTCTGCGTACGGCTTTTTGCTTTTCAAAAAAAAAAAGAAACAAAAAGAGGAGAAACGAGTGAGAGACGGAGCATTACACATGACAGCAGACAATGATAACGAGAGAGAAAAATAGTGCGCCTGAACAAAACAATTTACAAAAGCTGAGCGGTATCAATCACAAACTACAAAACAAACAAATTACAAAACACATACCTTRATTATGATAAGGAAAGGGATGCAGATAAATTGAATTTAATATGCATCAAACTAAAGTCTCAGGAGACGTTGAGTTATAGTTGACTATTTCAGACTGCAAAAAAGACTTGAGGACAGAAAATTTATAATAATAAAAATCCACCAGAAACCTCTGATATTTTCTAAATAGGATTATTTCATGAGTCACTTTTAGGTACAACTTTGTGTTTCTACCTAGTGGCAACATATTTTTTTCTGTTTAGAGCAATTCCCGTTATCATTTATTCTACCAAATGCCAACAAACTAAAAGGAAAAGATGGGAAAATCTGGTAGTTTRGAAAATATGTGTCATATCAACTATTGTTAGGGTTACAGCTCAGAAATATGTGACTGTATTTCCTGTCATCAACACTTCCTCTGTCTTTTTGTTACGGGTCTTCTGCTGTTCATCAAGTGTTGGCACTGATAAGTGAGGCAGCACACACTCCCAGATTGTCACTCAGTACTTTTTGGCATCACATTGTCATATACTAGATGTCCTTTTTTGTATTTTTCCCTCTTCATACCCACCCCCCTTCCCCCCAATTTCCAACATTGAAGTTTGGCATTATTTTGTGTATTTTTTGGCAAAACTCTAAACTGACAAACAAARGAGTTTTTGTTTAAACCTTAATAAGTTCACAAGGTAAATGAAACAAACATTTTCACAATATTACGGATTTCATACCATAATATAATTTGTAATAATATAATATTTTATGTTGTTTTGTTTGTTTTGGACAGATGTTAGAAGATTTTTTTTCTTTCTGCTGCCTTTCATTTTATTATATATTTTTTCTGTTGTGCATAGGTTTATTGTGTTTTTCAATTAATTAAACACATTTTTAAAACAAAAATATAATAGTTTACCTTAGAGATGCAACAATTTGTTGCTATTAAAATAACATTAATTGTTCTCTATATTAAATATATATTAGAAAGCTCACTTGTAGCCATCTCCATATTGAATTAAATTTGTGTATTTATTTTTTTAGGTTTGTGACACCATTTTGAGACTTTCGGAAAACATCTGATCAGAGCTACACTGCTGCAGACAGGTTCCTGCAGGACAGTTCTCTGAAGCAGCTCTGAAGACCATGGAGGCTCACCCAGTGCTGAACAGGACCAAGAAGTCTGATGTAGTTCAGGAGCTGCAGTGGTGCTGTGGCTCTGGACCAGCTGCTCTTCATGAGGAACAATCTGCAGGAGACCTTCAGAGACTGTGACTCTGCTGAAGATTCTCATCACATCTCCTCTGACCACAGCTGAATCTGAGAGGAACTTCTCAACACTGAAGAGAATCCAGACTTTCCTCAGGTACATCATCACACCTCACTGCACTGACCATGCTCTAAAGAGAAGAATCTGGTTAAAACATCCCTGACTTTAATCAGAGTCATGAAGAAATTTGCTTCTCAGTTACAGAAGAGCAAAATTTATGTACAAAAAATAAAAAACTACATGACTGCTTTATTATTTGGATTTGTTTAATAAATGCACTGGCGTGAAACAACAGTACAAGCTTGATTGCTTTTTGAGATATGTCTATTTCAGAGTTGTAGCCCCCTTGGAGAAAAATCCACCAGCTGCTACTGGTGCTTGCATTTGGACGGTTTTGCAGTGAAATAAACATGTGGTCAAAGGAGCTCTCCATGCAGGTGAAACAAGCCATCCTTAAGCTGCAAAAACAGAAAAATCCCATCTGAGAAATTGCTACAATACAGTATTAGGAGTGGAAAAATCTACAGTACCAGTAAGATACTTATGGTTTATAAKCTTGCCACAAAACCCCACCTCAACTCAGATATTTATCTCATAGTTATTGTTAGCAGACATTTAACTGTGCACAGCTCTCTCAGGGTCCACAGCACTTCAGTCAGGTTAAATATCTTGATTCTTTTCTTTTTCAGAGGTTCTGATTTAAATTTGCTGCTTTTTTTGGGTAATTGTTTTATTTCATGATCTGGTTTGGTCTAATTTTCAGCTGTTGGACAGATGGCCTCACATTGGACTCTAGAATCCTTTGGTCTACAGAGGAGCTCAGTGTGAGCTCATTGACAGCTAGGTAGCTGCAGAATAAGTCCAGAGCATCAGTCATCCATCTTCACGRTTGGTAAATGATATAATGGGTTTGTGCTGTGTGCATTGTTTTTCTTTTTTTGTCYAACATTGAACTGGGAATGAGGGGTAAAATATGTCTCCTTCATCCAAAAGACACTGTTCCAGATGTGTTGTGGTTCAAACCATCCTGTTATGTTCTTTTGGGAGAGAAGTGTTTTTTCTTGGCAACCTTTCGAAATTAAAAATACTTATTCATTTATTTTCTAATAGTCTTTAACTTTCTAAATGATGCCTGTATGAGTCTGTTTTTTTATAATTTTTTATTTTATATTTTATATAAGAT
>NW_013952462.1:1014433-1016411 GCF_001266775.1 Austrofundulus limnaeus
GAAGCGTGTACAGAAAATGGATGGATGGATGGATGGATGAATTTTTGTTGTTTTTAATGAAATGAATAAAATTATTGTTCATAATAATAATATCTCCAAGCATTGCATAGTCTGACCTTGTAGAGAATGTGATCAACTATTTACTCCTTGGATGATTGGTGTTTGTTTTATAATTAGAATAATCTTTCTCATTGTAGAACGTTGAACACATAATTGTTTGAAATTAACCCTTACCAAACAGATGGGCAGCAACAGTTGCTTCTCTCAAGTCGTTTCTGATATTTGCCCATCATTGCCTTTCTAAAAGTTTTTTCAAAGTCACACATGCTACAGTAAAACTTTACTTATGCAATTCCAATATGTAAGCATCCAATAATATTTTGTCTGCAGTGTTTTTTTTTTTTGTAACCCTTTTTTCCCCTTCATCTTTCCTCCCTCATTATTCACTGCATCCTAATCATTTGGCTTCAATTTAGCTCTTTAAAACTTCCACAAGCCATTTCTAGTAAACATTGTTTGCCTGAAATGGACTTTTGTGACTCTGAAAGGCCGGTCTATAATTGTGTATAATTGAGAACACTGTACACAATACATTTGTGTGATTTCATATTAGCCACACTGAACACACAAAGCCCCGACTCTGAGTGGTTAAGATTGGATCTGAACAATAAGCCCCACTCTGCCGTGCTGTAATTATGCAAATGCAATGCATGTTTCAATCAAATTGTGTACATAAAGCACACTCGCGATGATTTGGAATTAATCACAAGACATTTAGGAAACTTACCACAAAATAATTGAGTGGAGTGAAGAATGGTTTTGGTGATGTTGACGACGAGTTTTACAAGTATAATGAAAGAAACAAAACAATGTGGCAAGATTAGTTGACGAGCAATAAATCTGTTTCCTCATCCTGATTGCACCTTATCATCTCATTTAATGAGAACCCATTCATTAGAATAGAAGAGGAGGTCAAACACTGCGGGTGCACACTGATGACTTCATTCTTTAACGTCTGTTTACTGCGCAGTAACACCTGAGACAAGATAAACTTTAGATCCTTGAAATTCTTTCAGATGCCTTGTTTGGCGTCAGCAGTCTGTAAGTAAGGTGGCAGCATACGTGTACACACACACACAGACACACACACACACACACACACACACACAAATTTAAAATACTCAGACAAAGTGTCGTACACAGTCGGGAACAAGCTGTGCTGCCAAAACTAGCAAGCTGTTCAGACAGAAACGACTGTTTTCTCAGAGGAAAATGTGCCATTCACCTGTGTGTGCTGCAGCTGCACGGAGCAGTCTCAGGTTGAATCCCGCCGTCTGACTTTTAGTTATCAGGAACAAAGATCGTGCCAATAAATACTCATTGATATTCATTTATGTGTATGTTGTTATTCATGTCTTTGTTACAGTGGAAAAGCAACCGTTCAGAAGGATGTAAGATGGATACATTACACTTGTGCAGAAAAACTGATGATGCAGAAAAACTGATCCACACATTTATCAGGTCTAGGCTGGACTTAATTCTTTATTATCTGGGCATCTAAAAAACTCTTTAAGAAGTCTTCAGTTAATCCAAAATGCTGCTGCTAGAGTTTTAATGAGAGTTGGAAGGAGAGATCATATTTCTCCAGTTTTAGCTTCTCTCCACTGGCTCCCTGTCAAATTCAGAATAGAATTTAAAATATTTCTCCTAGCATACAAAGCTGTTAACAACCAAGCTCCATCATATATTAAAGATGTGAAAGACCTTAAACAGGTTTTGTTTTCTGTCAGTTTTAATTTTTCCTCTAATGTGCTGCTCAGGATGAAGACTGTGATGAAGAGATTCAACACAACCTGCTGCTTTTTAGATTGGTTATGTGTTCAGTGTCCTGAGATGATGCATGTTGTGACCTGGTGCTATATAAATAAACTGTGTAATATATAAATAAACTGTATAATATATAAATAAACTGTGTAAT
>NW_013952462.1:1016981-1021119 GCF_001266775.1 Austrofundulus limnaeus
ATTTATTACAGCAGGGCCCTCATCTAGAGCAATGGTTCCCAAACTTTTCAGTTTTTGACCCACAAAATAACAGCAGCAGAGACCTGTTCCATTTTGGGTGYTAAACATTAGCATCAGGTCAAATAAACCAGGGCATTATAATATTCATTATTGCATCTGTTTTTAAGTACACTAAGCTCACTCCTTTGTAACAACTAAGCCAAAACTTTTGTTGTTGGTGGTGATTTTTTAAAGTAATTCTAAAAATCTTTTCAAAACCCCACCTTGTTGTTTCAGGACCCACAGTGGGGGTCCTGGCTTCAACTTTGGGAACCGCTGATCTAGTGTATCGATATTGGTCAATGTTTTAATATGAGCGTATATTAAGGAAAAACACGGAAAAGTTTTATGAACTCCTAATTATAATTTGATGGATTAGACTAACAATATGCATTAGAAACTGGAAAAAAAATACAAACAATAAAACAGCAGTAGTCAACCTTGAAGTGATTAATAAAGGGGAGGAAAATCACATGAACATTAAAATGAAAACAAAACTAAGGGCTTTCAAGTTGCACTTCCCAGCTGACACCCTTATGTTTTTAACTTTGACAAAGCCTTTTTCTGCTTTATGTTTCCATTTTTCTCACTAAAGTGGAACCCATTGTGGTTCCTTGCGGCACCAAAGGAGGAGAAACAACAACTCGCTCAATGCCCCCTTAGAGGACAAAAATAAAAGAGTAAATCCCTTATCTTACAAGTTTCCCCTCTAACCAGATTTGTTCTAAAACTCAGTGTCATTCATCACGGGTGTCTGACAAATGATGATTTTATATATTGTAAAAAGCAGCATTTGTGCATTCTACTATTTATATCCTGCTAAAGCAAAGATAAATCTTTAATTTCAAATAATCTGGTAAAAAATGACATTTAGTTTTACTTTAACTGTCAACTAAAGTTGTATTAACAGATTAAAGATTGTAAATGTGATGTGAAGTGTTTGGGTATTTATCAGTTATTTATCTGTGACATTTTGTGGGGGAAAAGCACAGCAATGTCATTTTAAACATTTTTTTTTTACCTAAAATCCTGAGCCAGTAAAACTTGGTGACACAAAATGGGTATGGGTAAATAAATAAAAAGAAGCCATGTTTTCTGCTCTCAGGTGTCTGGCTGTGTGTACTAATCAAAAGATGTGTGGCGGCAGAGTGGAGCAGGACGGGGTGCTTGATGTTTTGTTAGTTGGAGTGGCATTGGGAGACACTGGGATGCTGTATGATTCATCGTTTAGGCATTTCTATCAAAGAGAAACGACACTGATGAGAGCTGAGAGGGAGCAGCAGAGACAGAAACACAGTGAGTGTGCTTCCTGCCTTTGTGTTATGTAAGCACTATTTTTGATTCATCCACAGGGAGTTAAAGTTAGACAAGTTTCCCCCCCTTCAAGTGTCACAAAGTGATTTATAGAATAAGGATTTCAGCAGCACTTTACTGAACTGTGGTTTATGTGATGGACACAGATGAGCTCATCAGTGCTTTTATGAGTCCCTCTTTGAACAAAGAACAATAAGGATTTATTGATTTTCTCTGGCACACCGATCCAAAACAATCATCTGGGTGGTTTTGCTTTTAATTAAGATGCAGATGCATGTTTCCTGTTACAGAGACTGAATGTACAAAATGACTTAAACAAAGGCAGAGATGTCTGCTTTTCTTTTCTTTCTTTCTTTCTTTTTGTATCAGGTCATAAAAGCAAAATTAAAAGGTCTCTTGAACTAAACCTATTTGTTTTTGACACAGTTCYTCAGATGTTATCATGACAAGATCAAAATGGCAAATTTTATGGTTTTATGAGAATAAAAAAACAACAAAGAAAGGAAGAAAATAAATCTSACTTGCAGAGTTAGATTCAGTAAGCATGCTGGAAAACATTCATCTGTTTCCAAAATTCATTAGAAATTGAGCAAAATTTACCCCGATGTAGATTATATTTTCATGTCCATGCAAGTGACAAATGTATGCTTCCTGTGTATCCTCCTTTCTCAGCTAATGATATAAATCCAAAAGTTCACTGAAAGTTATGACATGTCCATTTTGTCATGGCCAGCTTTGATCTGCTGGATAAACGAGGGCTACAACCCTGCATGTTGCAGATGTTTCTCTGCTTTCAAATTTGAACGAATTTACTGTTTACTGTTAGAATTGGTGCTTTGGGTTACTTTGAATAATGAATTTATTAGGATCTCTATCCTTTTGGTTATGAACTCTGTATTTGGTTCTGTTTCCTGATCAGTCTGCCACGCCCACCTGCTCCTTTTCTGCCTATGTGCTCTGGTGTTTGTATTTAGCTAAATGGGTGACTATTTTATATCTTTTGGTTTGATTCTGGCTAATTAATCAAGCGTTATGCTGKTTTCTGTTACCCTGTCTGCATCCAAGTAAGTCTTCTGTTTGATTTGTAGGTTTGCTGCCTCAACAGCATTTTGCTTTAATGCTTCTCAACAGAATCCAYGTTTTAGTTAAACTCCTCACGTCCGTCTGCACTCTGGGTCCTATTTTAAAAGAATCCAACATTTACAGGCTTCTGCAGAATTTGAAGATCTCCTGAAGAGCAGGGAAACAACTAAAGCAGACAGCATAACGGTCCTCCAGTTCCAGGATTGGGCACTCGCAACACTTCAGGGGTTTTCCYCTGTCTTGGACTGGAATATAAATTCTTCAGCCAAATTTTGTGTTACTGCTGACACATTTTCTCAAAAGGACATTACATTTCACTCCTATAAGTTTAACGCTGATAACAGGTGTGTTTTGATCTCCTAAATACTTTAGTCAAAATGTCCAAACAAACCAAAAAATCTATTTGAATTCCTCAGCTACGATCTGAGCCTAAAAAACAGCCACATTATTTGAGAGCATCTACCTGAGAGGTAATATTGACTGGAGTTTGACAGTATTTACCCTAGCAGACCCCAAAAATTGAGCTCGCGCCACGTTTTCCATTCTAATGTGTGTAAATCTCTCAGTTTGACCAAGTATTTTTAATACCAGCTGCTCTGAAATCAATGCGCCTAATAAATAGCAGCTTACACAGCCTGACCCCAAGGTCTGAGCTGATGAGCGTATTTATCTGAGGGAGGAAGCCGACATAGGAAAAGCTAATTTTACCATCATCATCAGCGCATTGAATCAGATCGACAAAATGAGCGCACGGGACGGAGAGAGAGACAGAGGAAATGAAGAAAGACGACTGTGGGCATTTTGGTTATTATTTACACCAAGTCAAAATAAAGAGAGATGAATGCTGCCACGGCAGAACGACCACAGATAATAAACAATTTTCTTTTCACACTCTTTCACATCAGATTCAATTCACTCCACAGGCTGTGGATTTCACTGTTAATATAATGGATTCTGCTCTGTATATAATCAGTAAATCTTCTGATTCAAATAGACTGTGTCTGCAGTTTCTCCTCTAGGTGCCATCAGTGTAATTAGTCTGACGTTGGGGCGAAAATCTGATTCAGCCAACAGAGAATCTCATAAGTGAGTCAGTTTCATAAAGTTGCAARGTAAAACTTAAAGTTTCCTTTCAGAGGCTCAGTTTATTGCTCACTGTTCCGCGTGTTTCCTGTTATTCTGGGTCAGACTTCATGTTTGTTTCCAAATGTTTTTCATGTCAAACACTTATAAAAGGGGAAGTCAGAGTCATTCTGAGTTTCCAGAAAGAAACAAATTGGAGCAAATTTCTAAGCTGTTCATCCCTGATTTGTTGAATTGTCATCCAACTCAACAAGCAAGTAGTTATAAATGAGTGYTTTTCTTTCTACCAACTTCTAGAGGTTTTTATTAAGTTAAACTCACTCTGAATTTGGTATTAAAAGATCAGTTAAAAATGTAGTGCAGATATGGTAAAGATATCTGTTTTATTTTGTATATCTTTTATCATAATAGTTGTGTGCTCTTGCCATTGTTAATAAATCATCATAGGATAGTATTAATTTAAATATTCATCCATCCATCCATCCATCCATCCATCCATTTTCTGTACACACTTATTCCTTTCAGGGTCGCGTGGGTCAATGGTGCCCATATCCAGCAGTCATAGTGTGAGTGGCGGGGTACACCCTGGACAGGTCACAAGTCCATCACAGTAATATAT
>NW_013952462.1:1021289-1022783 GCF_001266775.1 Austrofundulus limnaeus
TATATATACTGTATATAGTTTTAAAATTATTAAGTTTAATTAATTGGAATTTAAAAAGAAAGCATCATAGTATAAACCTTATCTCTTTTAGGAACTAAAATAATTTTCCACTAAAAGACATACTTTTGAAACAGACAGTCATTGACTAAACTGAGAGAATATTTGTAAAAAGCTTTTCTCAGATACTGTATAAATCAAGCTGCTGTATGATTGTACTGCCCACAGTAAGCAGCTGCACATTTCAACTTTTTATTTCAGATGTAGCTTCTGTGGGTGGCTTCGATCTTACAATTAGTACAATGAACAAACAAGGAGATTTTATCAATGATGTTTCAAAAATTAAGAGGTTTATTAACTAAAGTAAGTGCGTGACATAAATTAGACACATGAATGAATRCTTTATGGATTATCTTTATGATTGCAGGGAGGATATTATCTAATCTGTTGTTTCTACGGATTTCCCTTCTTTGGACATTCAAATACTTTGCTTGTCCAAAAAATCACCGATGCCTCTCCAGCACCTGAAATCCTCAGCAGTCAATCTCAGAATTTTAGCAGCTTGAAAAACCTTAAATCTGCCTGGTGCTGTCAATGCATCCCTCCCACCTTCCCATTCATCTGTTTAACAAATCAAATATTAGCACAGGAATGACTTTTGTGATTTGAGTGGGTTTGAAAAATAAATCAGTTTTCAAATTTTAATTTTTAAGAAAAGGAAGTGCACGGGGCATTGATGAATAATGGATTRGGTTATTTAGAGTTGGAGACAGCGGGAGAGTCTGGACCAGCACAGAGCCAGAAGATGTGAGAGCACAAAAAAGAAAAACATTCAGCTAATGAAAAGGGGACATATTCCTTTGCCCTCTTGATAGAATTTCATGAAGCAAAAACACATTTCGTTGCTTTTAGCACATCAATTTCTTTTCCCTTTTGTCCACAAATACACACACAGAAAGATAAAAACACACAGCAAACATTTGCCAATAAGCCAGCCTTCTATTTTCATGGCCTTCCAGTATTTCCCCATTTTATATTAGGCTGCTTAGACAGAAAAAAAAAACCTGTAAATAAACTGAAGCTTCATGGTTTCATGGTTTAATTCAAAGCTCAATAAAAAAGACTAATCTTATCCAAGAGTAAATTATTTTCTGTCCCGGTGTAATTTAATAATAGATACTTGTGTGTTTATGGATCAGATACATGGAAGTTCTTTAAAGGTAGCATGCAACTGATTCTGTTAAACAGGATTTAAATTTTGATTTCTGCAAATTTTAAAAGGACAATTCAGGTAATCAGGGTTATGTATTGGATCAATAAGCAGTCAGCAGGTTTGGAAAAGTTTATTTAGAACAAACTTATTGAGCATTTTTACATGTCACCGTTGAATCAGTATGTGTTTAAGGATCTAAAAAGTTTTGTTTAAAACTTTGAATGCAGCAAACTTAATAAAATATGACCCCCAATAGTTATGTTTATTTTCAAAAGGATATATAT
>NW_013952462.1:1029024-1033530 GCF_001266775.1 Austrofundulus limnaeus
GTTATATTCAAATTTGATGATAGTTTATTAATTTGAAACCAACTTTTTATTTTAACAAATTCTGTCTGTATCATCTTCATCATCCGTTCTGTCATTCCCCAAACAAAAATAAAGTTGTGTCGTTGGCAAAAAGAACACATTCGTCGGCAAAAAGAACACATTTATGTGTGAATAACCTGTTAAACCAACATTTTTTGTAGATCAGTTATTTTAAAACAGGGCCGTCCACAATCGTTTTGTCCGCACTCAGACTAACTGTTAGCTCATTCATTCTCTAGTCCTCCAAACTGAGGTTATTCAAAAAGCTACAGCAGGTAAGATATTAAATATTCATAACTGTTCCACAATATTCCTCAACAGAACTGAACAATTGCTATAATGAAGTATAAACAACTATATGAGTAAAATAAGTATCACAATAATATCAAGGTGTGAATGCCTCTTGGTTTGCCTTGTGTTTCCTTCTCATGCAATGAAACTGGGGCAGATGCATGTTCTCTCACACGTCTCCGTTGATGCAGAGAAAGGTGTTTTTTATTTATTGAGTGGTAAATGTAACAGTCGTCTTAATTKGTAAGTTAAATTACCTTATAAACGGCAAATTTATTACAGATATAACAATTTAATGATGTAAAAATGTATACAAACCACATTCTCTCACCTTATTTGAAAGCCATTTGGAAGACAGCGCACCACATGGAGCTGAAAATATAACAGTACAGTTGTCACATTTTCAAAGTGGCACATTTCTCAGAGGAGGTTACTGTCATGTTAATAGAGCTCAGTTTTGTTTCTCAGCATGTATCTCTGCTCTCATTTCTTGTTTTTTGTTTCATCTCTCTGCTGAACCCACTGTGCAATCAGATATGCAATTGTTTCTGCTTCTTCAGACAAAAAACAAGTTTTCAAGGAAGGCGAAGACGAGTCCCCTGAAAATTAAGCTGTCGTGTTTTAATTGCTTCTCTTTTGCTTTGGTGCTTACAATTAACAGTTTCTCTCCTTTTAATTTGGTTACCCTCATTCCTATTACATAGGTGTAATGATGGTCAAAAAAAGGAATTAAAGTGGTGACTTTGACCCTCTTTTTTTAGCCTTTTCCACACTGTAACTAATTCCGTCTAATACGTTTGATTCAGTGTGACTCTAAATGCTTAATCTGAAGGAGAATGTTTTGTGGATAAAGTTTGATTTGTGCAGCTGAGATAAATCCACAGTGTCTTGTTAGCTTGGTTCTGTCAGATCATATAGTTTGAACTTTATGCCATGTTGTTCCCCTGTAACGCCCAGTGGGCCTGGTTAAGCCATTGCCTGCAGAAAATCAATGGACGCCTTGGGAAACCCTGCAGGAAAAATGATGCCATCTTGTGATAGCGAGCGTGTAAAAATCATTTGATTGGTAGAAAAGTGTGGTTGCACAACAGTATTTCACTGATTTTTGTAGTTTAATGCAGAAAATATTTGCTCTTTTTCAGTGTGTCTCACATGTGGAGGTAAGAACACTGCACACAGTTCACTTCAGAGTACAAATAAAAGCCAATGCATGTACTCAGTAGCTTTGGAAAACATTGGATTTTATAATGTGATTAAACTTCAACTTCAGATGTAAATTTAGATGTAAACATTCCAACATCACATACATAAAAGATTACTTATTTTACTTATGGAGTTGACTAATGTGCCAAAGAAATATAAGAGTCAAGTTTTAAAACAGTTTAAACATGTCTACAGCAGAGCTTCTCAAACCTTTTGGGTCCGGGGACCCCTTACAGTAGATAACATTTTCTAAGGACTCTCTCAACAACCTCATATTGATTAAAGATTTAATGCCATTTTAACCTTTAAATGTTATGGGAATAATTGATGATGTTTTTTTAGGTAAGTATGTTTGTTTTACTAGCTGACTGGTCCCCATATTTATAAATACACACTTTTTAATGATCTATCATAATTATTTAGTTATTGTAATTTATTTTGTGAAAGCCCAAGATACAGCTCACAGACCCCAGTTCGAGAACCTCTGGTCTACAGCAATAAGAAATGTAGAGATATGTGATTTTGGATGCTGAAAAAAGTTCAAATATAAATGTACATGTCATGAGAGAGGAAAAATACAAACAATTTTGGGGTCAAAATACCAGCAAAGATAAGATCAGCAGAAAAATTGAACATCCCAAAAAAAAGAGAGTCATTGGAGAGCAGAATGAGTGTGCTGGTGAATTACATTGTTGTCACTATGTTGTCACATTTGTATTTATACACAGTTTTTCTCTACAGTGCAATAGATCATAACAAAAAATCAGCTCTGAAAATATAAACCTCAATTCTTGAAGGAATACTATATATCACCACTGCCTTTCAGTCCAGGGTTTTACACTGATATCATGTTATACTGAAATACAGAAATGCAGAAATAAAGTTGTTCTGGTTAAATCCCAACTCTAAAATTATTCAATATAACAAAATGTTGTGTAACCTGTTAGAGCTCAGAACATGTCTCGTAGCTGTGCCACACATTGCTTAGTTGTGGTGGTTATCTTGAATTAGACTGACTCAGTTGTAAATGTACATCCCATTACTTTCTGGGAGTGCCATTGAAATTCAATCAGTGATTCATGAGATATTTTGCTAACAGACAGACAAAACAGCTCACACAAACACAGGCAATAACATCATTCTGTCTTTCACCTTTCAAGCAAAGATTATTAACATTTACTAGAGTTTCCAAATATCTACTTTATGTTTTAAATATAAAAATATATTTTATGAATTGTTATTATTTTAGCACATATTTCTGAAGCATCTTTTGCACATACTTTGTGTATTTTTCATGTAATTACCATTGTGACACTCTTTAATATGCAGTTTTTGTTGACTTAATAACTTTGCCTGGATGGATGGTTTCCTGTGCAGTTCCTTACTTTTATTCATTATCTGCTGTTTGTTTGGAGACCCAGACATCTCTTTCCACTATCACCCGTCCCACTTCTTCTGGGAGAATTCCAAGACATTCCCAGTCCAGTTAAGAGAGACATGGTCTCTTCAGCTTGTCTTGGGTCTTTCTTGAGGTCTCCTATACCAAGTTGGACATGGCTAGAACACTTCTGGTATCCAGGATGCATCATTACCAGACACCCAAACCACCTCAACTGATTCCTCTCGATGTGGAGGAGCAGCGACTCTACTCCAAATCACTCCCTGATAACTTCTGACCTTACCACAAAGGGGAGAGTCCAGTTACTCTGTGGAGAAAATTCTTTTTGATTGCCTGTGCATTTATGTCCTTTTATTTGCTCTGGTTATTCAGTGTCTCATCAGAGGACAACAATATTCCTTTGTATAATAATTTGTTAATCTAAAAATGATAGATCCATTTTGTGTGTGAGTCCTCCTCTGTGCTGTTGTGTCCCACATCTTTCTGAGTAGCAGGTCACTGAAGGCTGCCGTCAGTGAAAACCGTTTTCTCTTTACAGCTCGACTGATTTGAAAGTCTCAGGTGGGGGGCCACCAGATAAAGTCAAAAGAATGATAAACATTAGACTGCCTGCCAATGGATTAGCAACCATGTTTATATAGCAGCTAATTTAGTCTGCTGGAGCCACCCAAGACCAATTTAATGTCACCATGGGGAGCTTATAGGSCTATGTTAAAAACTGGGATGTAGAAGATATAGAAATACACCAAGTGAGAGTCAGTCTGAGTTTTTTGTTTATGAGAAGCACAGGAGAAGAGCTTGTAACACAGAAGGTTAGTGAAGACGACTGCCTGTTGCTCCTTTAAGACAGAACGAATCGGGGCTCCAGAGGAGATGAGGATGAGTAGAAATCAACCCAGATCTGTCATAAATACCACCTACTCTCCCCAAATACATTACCCATCAGCCCGTGTGCTTTCTGGGGTGCACAGATCAGGAGAGGCATAGTGGGGGAGGATGAGTGGAGCAAAAGAAAGTGCAAAAAAAAAAAAACTTGCAGGGCTTTATCCTGACACTCTGATGTGTGACCTTATTGTGTAGAGCTAGCGATGGGCTCTTATAACATATCCAACAGAGAATGTGTGAAAAGTGGATGATATGAGCTCTAACTGAAACATTGGTGAGAGCTGTAAGAAGTTGACTTTTAAAAGTTCTGTGTGAGATGATGCAGGAAACTAGATTTTGGATACCATCAAACAAAACCTTTATGTAAGCAGATTGTGACAACTTATAATATATTTGTTCAGAGACACCAAAAACACTGCTAAAACACTGTATGTAAAAATGCTCCAATAATTCAAGACTATAGACAAAGATGGGTGAAAAAAAGGCTGCATTAAAACATTACAGGCTGTTAGCAGCAAGGTTCATTGTACATGCATGCTCACAACCATACACAAACAGGTGTTTAAATCCTGGGTTTTCTGGTCGGACACTGAATGGAATGTGCATATGTGTATGTATACAGTATGTGTGTGTGTGTGTGTGTGTGTGTGTGTGTGTGTGTGTGTGTGTGTGTGTGTGTGTGTGTGTGT
>NW_013952462.1:1033697-1039719 GCF_001266775.1 Austrofundulus limnaeus
GGGTGTGTTGTCTTGTGTTTTCTTGATATATATTTCACATATCTTCTAATCTCTCTTTCACTCTTTTCCATTACATTTCACTTTTTTCTTCTCTTTCTTTTTCTTCTTTAAAAAAGTCACTGATGATGAAGAAACTAAAACTAATATTCAGTTCTGCTTTCTACTGAAGTGGCAAAGAAAAAAAGCAGCAAGGTTTACAACATTACAGATACTGTATATGAAARAGTACTTACTGCCACCTAGCTGTGCAGTAGTTGTCCATAACTAGTACAAAAATCTAAACAAAAATTAAACAGAAAGTTGACAGAAAATCTGCTGCTTTTGTGAACATGGTGTTCCAGTGGGTTTCAAACCCCAAAACACATTACGGCAAAGACTGGTTCATCCCAAWTATCCAGTCCCCCAGCCCAAACAGAGTGAAYTTGTGTATGCTGTTAAGTGCCMGGAGGACTGTAACCAATTATACATCGGGGGAACTAAYCAGCCACTGTTRAAAAGAATGGRCCAYCACAGAAGAGCAACATCATCAGGTCAAGACTCTGCAGTTTACACTCATCTYCAGYCCAGCAGTCATTTGTTTAGAGATGAAAATGTCCTCATCCTTGATAGAGAGGAACATTGGTTTGAGAGAGGAGTAAAGGAAGCCATTRCTTTGTCCATCAGAGTTGRAGACCTCTGTGTTGTCTCCGTCTTACATGCTGTTATTGTGACTATGACTCAACTCCCTGTTAACAATATGGCCCTAACGATCGGTTGTTAGGCTGATGGTCCTCTTCTGCATTTTGCATGTGAACAAACAGTGTTGATTGTCATTGTTAAATCTGTTTGTCCACCACGTGGAGGCAGTGCTTATAAGGCTGAGTTTACCTGTAACTCCTCAGACTGAAGAAGTCTCTTGTAGAAGAGATGAAACTCTTGCCTTTTTTATCATCAAATATTCTCTAATTAATCCAAGTAAACAAAACACTGTAAATGTATCCTGTTATTTATTGGTTTATGTGGCAGCACAAAACAACACAGTTTTGATGATAGTTTGCTGCACTGAAAAAGTTGTGACATGCGGTGTGTTCAAGAAGCTTCAGTTCATTTTGGAGCTGATGAATGTGTTTAACGACTGTCAATGGTGGCCTCAAAACAAGTCATTCATTATTCTGTGGGGGTTTATGTCGGTAAGGTAAACATAATTTTAAAGCAGCAGCCAGAGTTAAAAAAAGGCATAATAATAATAAAGTTAGTTTACACATGATTGGATAAGGAGAAATGAAAGAGGGGGTAAAAAGGAAAAGAATTAGATTACCATTGTATAACTGTGTAGCAGTTTTTTTCAATTACTGCATGTCCTGAATGTTCAGTATATCGTATTACGTACACTACACGCTTCATTCTGTATACTGTACATGTTTGTTTTCAGTCTTGCATAACTTCTAACTCTATCTGCTCAATAAAGATGGCAATTTTAAAAAGTCAGCAGATAGGAAAATAATGGTAAAGTATGATTTACATTGGATTCGTATGAATTACATCACATTCTAGAAAACTGAAGTTCTACAMCTGCAGAAGCATCATTCTCACTGCAAATTTCTCTATTATTGAAATGTCTTGCAGTACCCTCTAGGCACTTTTCCATCACATCACCTGGCAGCTCACTCTCAAAACCCTGATGCTATGACTGGTCCTCATTAGTTGGACTAATATAGCACTCTGTGTCAAAAAACACAGGAGACTTACTGCACTGTGTTTTTGCTGTATTGGTACTTTGCATCTCCTGCTGATTTAAATAAAACCTGAAGAAAATATAATTAAGACTAACGATCTTCATAACTGACAGTAAATAGTTTAAAAACTGTACCACAAGATTATAAAAAACATGCAGGTGACTAAAGTTCATTTTTAAATAACTCTGCTAGATTTTCATTCCCAAGGGTTTTCCTGTCACTTTACAAAAAGGCTGTTAGTCAAGTAAGTGACACATTCTTCTTTCAGGCACAATCAAGAAAAGGTCCCATCTTAATCAAAAAAGTTTTAATTATGTAAAATTGTAATTYTGTGATTACTTTTAAAAGACTGTTTGGAGAAAAAAATAACAGGATAATTTCCGAAAGGTGGGAAGATTTTTAGTTTGTTTTTATGCTGTAGTTTTTCCACATTTAAACACCGGCTTTGATTTCAAATCCTGGCWGTTCCAGCTTGGTTGGAACAGACTCTTATTGTTGCCTTTGGTGAGCGCTGCTATGTCAGATATAACTGATCTCAAACACARATTTCGTGTTCTCTTTAACAGCTCTTTAGCAAAGAAAAAAATTWAAAAATAAAAATCTGGAGCTTTACTCTCATTTATCATCTCCTACAGCACCTTGAGCATTTAGTTGTTACACATGCCAGCACAAGCCTCCCTCTCACACACCTTTTAGCAAATTAGACCGTTTAATTAGGAAAAGCTCATTTGTATCAAATCATTTACATGATGCAGCAAGRCTTTGCCAGGATATTCTAATTGATTATTGTTGCCTCAGGAGCTGCTTCCATGTGTGAATTTGCCCGAGTGCATGTGTATTTTTTTAAAAAATAGCTAAATAACTTCATAGACATGATCTTAAGACATTTTTTTTTACTCGTGGGGTGACTGCTTTGATCTTTCATTCTGGTTCAAAAGTCTTGAASTAGCCTCAGTTCAGTATTTTAATGAACACAAATCAACTTGTTAAAGTAATTTAACATTTCTATTTGTTGCAAATGTTTGCAGAACAGATTATTTTTAGGACCAAGCCTCTCTGTTTTTTGCTCCTTTGCATACATTCAGTTTCCCTACCAAAGTCTTATYTATTATTTCCACACCTTCAATCAGCCAATGGGAAACAAAGTTTACTTGTGTTCATAGTTTACTTTTACAAAAGTCTAATTAAGAAATGAATCCCTARTCAATTCTTTTAAAAGCACTTTCAKTAAGTCGAGCCCATTAATGAAGAGAGCAAGCTTTCTTCAGCATTGAAACTCACAAATGATCCTTTGATGAGTGAGGCCAGTTTTTGACCCCTTTGTATATATTTTTTTTACTCACAAAGCAGTGTGAATGAGCAGGAACCATGTGCATGGGGATTTGCAGGATCCAGGATAAAGACTGGAGATAAAAGACGAGAGATTATTAAAATTCATTCAGCGGTGCAATGAGCAGCCTTTCAGCGGCACGTTCCTTTTTCTATTCGGCAGACAAACAACAAAGAGGCATTAACTAATAACCACGCTGTTTCCATGGCATCCAGCATGGGTAAATGTTTTAATTTCACTTCTCTTTCTTTGCAATCTTTGAAGCTTTTTATAGACTTCCTAATAATTGCAGGAAAAGGAGAGAKGATGTGTCAAATATAGAAAGGACAGAGCCAGTATTTTTAGAKATCAAAGCAAACAAGGGCTTCACTTCTGATAACTAAATTATCCTTTTAATGTGGATTAGGATGAAATTTGCCATTAACACTGAGTTGTATGTCCAAGGCAAGTTTTGATGATGAAAAAAACAAAAATTTGTAAGATGTTACCKTAATAATGAACTGTACCTTATTTTTTTTAATTAGAGGATTCAAAAATAACTATTATGGTTATTTTACATGAATCCATTTTTATACCATTTTTGACCACAAGAAACTAGAKGTTTCTCATAGTTTTCTCTTCTTGTCCTCATTTAGATTCCTTCTGACTTAGTCTAAAATGCAACAAACTTTCTCAGGGTGCAACATAATAATAGTTARGATAAGATGTCAGTTTATTTCCCAGTACAGTGGAGCCACTGCAGATACAAAGGAGGATGTTCAGCATTTTTTTATCCTGAGTTTCTTCAGACCTGTGAACTGATTTGACACCAGAGGACGAGGAATAATTCCACACCTCTCTCAGCAAATCAGGGAAATGACAACCAATTTCATTCTGCCTGTGGACACTTAGATTTACATGCTGCATTAAATGAAAATTARTTAAAAATGTGTGAATATTCTCAGCTGAAATGGTGTTGCGCCATGTAAAGAAACGTCTCATTAGATGAAGCCGGAATTTGAGTCGCATGAAGAGAACAAGCAACACCACAGTGGAGAAGTCTGCTTTATCATCATTAGATAAATTTGAACCTGAAAAACTGTTTGAGTGGTTATTTGTTAGACTGAAGATCTCAAATCAATGAAACCTTACAGTAATGCACTATGGTTTGGACAAACTAAGTGTTGTGCAGATCAGAAAGAAAACACAAAACCAATCAAGTCTATTCATTTTTAAAAAGTATGACTTTTTAAACAACTTTTGTTTGTATTTACATCTTTCTAATCTAAGAAAAAAAAGACTCCTTTCTGTTTTGCACTTTTGATCAGATTATCCAGACCAGAGACAGATAGAACAAAGCTCTCTCTCTTTTTATCTCTGATATATTTTTGTCTCTGGTTGTTTTAAGCTGCCAGAGCCAATATACCAGCAAATCCATTCTTCCCCTTTGTGATCCAACTCAGACATATCTGCAGTCAGATCAGTCAGAAGGGAAGGAGGGAGACAGAGGAGTGTGTTAGTGCGTCTAATGTGTACAGATGTGTTAACTGTGCTAGTAATGCATTTGAAGACAGATGTGAGAAAACTCGGGGTTAAACATCAGCAATGAAAACATGTTGACTCATGATGTAAATAAAAAGCCAGGTTTAATATCAAAGGCAAGGCACGCTTGTAAGGATAATTAAGTTCTGCAGAGATGTGGTGAGCTTTGAAAGAAAGAAAATAAAATGTAATATTTAAAAATGCTATCAGACAATAAGATTTATCAACTTAGTTGTAAGATGGGCAGCTGTGTTCCAGGAGGAAGGGTGGTTTCTACTTGTTAGTATTTTTAATAAAGTATGAAAGGGAGGGTTGGTGATTCAGTCCCCAGCTCAGATGTAGAATCTGCAAAGAGTTGATGATGGTTAATGATGACAAAATTATTTTTAAGGAAGCCACTGCTTAATGAGGCAAGAACTTACAGTCACTTTTGGGTGGGATGCTTCCAGTGAAGTTGCATCAGAAATTTGACAACTGTGGTACAAGCGCAATGACTCAGTAGAATAGCGTTTAAATGTTAGTTCTTCATTGGTTAAAGCCCCGTCACACTATGTTTTAGACAACTTATGATTTTTATAATCTAAATCCTTAATGAAAGTTACATTTGATCAATCTGTTAGCATTGCAGTATTTACACACCTAAAAGAGGCTTTCAGTTGATTTTTAAATTCCAACTTGTCGATGTCTTTTCATAAGTTGGCACAAGTTGTCTAAAATMTTATTGCATGAGAAGGCCTTTATTAGAATCATCATTCAATGCAGACATGTATACCTTGCATGCTTGCCCAATGATATATACTGACAACATTTCTATTAAATCAAAATAATTGTTGCCAATAGTGTAGTATGTACTGAGAGCTGATACTGTTTCTGCTCTCTGCCACACTTTTGCCAAGTTGGGGCACCAATCAGATTTAACTGATATTTATTCATTCACCCTTTTTAATCAGACTCTTAWACACCAAKGTATGAATARYTATGATATAACAGTTAACTCARCCATATAAAATTAGTACCCAAGAAGTAGGAAACCAATTTTGTCTTTTAAAATTTTATTYCAAAAACAAAATGAATCAATTTCCAGGAACAAAGGATAAAGATGGGAACATATAAAAGGGCAAAAATAATAAAGGCTTAAAAATAGTTAAAGGAGGAGGTATGAGAAATACTTAGATTATCAGATGTTGTAAATCTAAGATAAATAAAGATTAAATGGGAATCTTATGTAAAAAAAAAACAACAAATAATCTGTTGGACAGGATCTTGTTTGTTGGTTTACATAAAGTGAACAAATTTTAACAGTTAACTTTGGGATTTTGAATTAGAGAGAGGTTAGGGTTCGAGCAGACTGATGGTTATTTTTATTTTAATGTTTGTTTGTTTGTTTGTTTGTTTGTTTGTTTGTTTGTTTGTTTGTTTGTTTGTTTGTTTGTTTGTTTGTTTGTTTGTTTGTTTG
>NW_013952462.1:1040071-1041565 GCF_001266775.1 Austrofundulus limnaeus
CGTCAAAATCGGACGTAGAGGGAACCTTGCAAAACGTCAATATGTGACGAGTTGGGAGTGAGAATGGGTTGGTTTGGCAGGTTCCCACGTCCCATGGCTGCTCTCTTCAGTCAAGAAAAGTCAGACCTCTAACCAATACTGGATGTTTCTGTGTGGGGTTTCTCTTCAAGTATATGTTTTTTCTCCAGATTTCCTCCCACAGACCAAGAACACACAGGCTAGGTTGAAAGAGTCTCTGGATGTAAAGATGAATGTCTTTAAATGGTCCTATGATGCAGTGGTCTTACCCAGGGTGRCCCCCTCCCTTCGCCAAATGACCACCAGATTTAGACATCAAATCCTCTGGTCCCAGCACAGACGCGAGTACAGCTAACGAACGATGGATGATTAAATACAGATAAACACAATAAAGTCTCTGGCTGTTGTGTGCAGGGCTGTGTTCTGAACCACAGAGGGAATCAGGGATTTGTTTCAGTTAAAGAAATGTTTTATGTTCATAGTCAGCAGCTGTCTATGCTCATGTAAATAAAATAGGACACTTAATTAGTGATGAAATATTTTATTGCATTAGTCACTAGATGTGCCCTGGATCTCTGACCAATAAAGTTTTACCATATTATAAGTCTCTAAATMAACTGTTTGGTCTCCTGAACAGAAACTCAACTGAGAATTTCCCAAGATTTTACGATGTTCTGCCAAACTCCTCACACCGAGGTATGTGTCAGTGATGAGGCGACCGGGCAGATAACAGGAGCTAATTGACCAAATAACAGGGACTTACTTCTTTTTTTTTTTTTTTGCATTTTTTACTTACGCTGTAGCAACCACTCTTTAGAGCTCAGTGGAGCAGATAATGTGAGCTCACATGTGAGAAGAGAGAGAAAAGATAAAGTCAATACCTCAGACTGCCCCTAGATTTCCCATAGAAACAGAGGCAGAAATTCTAAAAATTAYTTTTTAAAGTTTAGACCAATTTTTCACTGTAAAGTATGTCTATYATAGGGAACATATTATCACCAGCCACATGCAAAACTTGCAAAATCAGTTGTTGAATGTCYTCAGTAGAAATCAAACACCAGATGAGCAGTCAGCACAGCAGGGGGTTGGGAATGGACTGAAGGGCTAACAGAAAAATCCACAAGTTTTTTTTTCCATTTCTCTCATCCTCGCTCTCGCTCTCATCGTTTCAAAGACGCACTGGAATCTTGGTGATTCAGTGCTCCAACACGCAACAGGTGTGTGTGCATCTTCCCGACGCTGCTCTTTTTCTCATGGCTTGACAGCCGAACAGGTGATTTTCTGCTCATTGGCATTTGACAGTCAGCAGTGTGTGAAGGTCAGTACTTTGAAGGAGGGAGAACGAGCCAATCAGAGGAGAGAGATGGGACCAAAGTGTGATTGACTGGCTTGGCGGTGGCGGTGGGGAGAAATGGGGGTGTTGGGTGAGTTGAAGTTTGAGTGTGTATGTGTGTGTGTGTGTGTGTGTGTGTGTGT
>NW_013952462.1:1041937-1045385 GCF_001266775.1 Austrofundulus limnaeus
ATAAAAAATGTCAATATTTTTCCATTTTAGATGTGTTTGACTTCTTCAGTGTCGTAAATATGTCTATATTAAATAAAATAAATGCATTTTAAATAGAAATCTGCGATAAAACATGACAAATTTTCAGAGTTTCACATTATCAGATCATCTCCAAAGACTGACCTGAGGGCAGAACTGATTTTCTTTTTATTCTCTGTGTCTGCTGAACSATTGTTTAGATTATCTGAATTGAGTTGTCTTGTTTTGCTGCTTAAAAGGTCAAAAAGAGACATCTTATCCTCTAAATCCCAAAAAGTTTTATAGCTGATAAAAATCTTAAACTTTTGTCTGGCTTTGCACCAAATGCATTTTTCCAATTTGCAGGCAATAATAAGTTATTTGCCCAAATAGAAGATAAAACCATCTGTCAAGGAAATGCATGAAAATGAATGTATTAACTAACGCTTCCAGATTTTATACGGAAAACTATAAGTGTGTTATGTTTTTTTTAAATGCAGTCAAGATCTTGTAAAAAAATAAATACAAGCTATCGCTATATCAGCAGTAATGCAGTTCAGCACTAATGTGGACAGAAAAATTACAGAGAAGCAGAGAGCAAGRGTTTTGACCACCATGGGAGAAAAAAACAGATAAATTAGGAAATTTTGTGACTTCTCTTCCCTGTGAGGCCATATGGAGACAAGGCCTCGTGGCTGTCGTCTTCCTCCTACACGTTTCGTCTCCTCTCTTCGCTCTCATTTATTTCAATTTGTCATGCTTTACTTTTCCCTTAAGAGACCGTGCTCACTTGTGAGTGGCCACATATAGGCCGCAAAATTGTGTCTGCGCTTTGGCTGTAATGAAACATTTAGATGCAGGGGAGTGTGATGGTTGTGCATTAAWACTGGTGTTGATGTTTCCTGTGCAAAGCCTCTGTGTGGCACTCCAAACAGCACAGTAGTAAAAGAAGTCYCAAACCAAGTTGGTTTTATTGTTCTTGGCCAAAGGTTTTACTGCAGTAAGGTGATTCCAAGTTCTTGTTGAGAACTGAGATTTCATAAAAATGTGATCATTCAATGGATTCACTCATATTGTGAAAAACAATCATGTTTGAGATTTGACTTGTCACTTTATAAATTGTGCAGTCTCCTTACTTTCAATTGRAGTGGTGTTGTAATTAGAATATGTCTTTCAGGTTTCAATCATTTCTTATTTTATCTAAATAAACAGTAGAACCATCCACGTTTGAAGCTGTCCTAACTTTTTCCAAGTGGAATAACAGAGCTGATTGCAAAAATATTCAATTTATAGTAATTTTCTCTTTGATGCACACAAAAATGTTGAGTAATATATTATAAGAAAGTTTAAATATGTGCTGGATAAAAATGAAAGAATTAATAGAGTGTCTGAAGTCTCAACTCTAAAACTCAAAAAACACTGCATTTTTTTTTTACTTTTCTATTTTAAATTCAGGCTCCATTGGACATTCATTTAGTGAGCTAGCTGTATCTTTAATTGAAAAGTTAATCGCTTCTCAAGTTTCAAGCAGAATTTTGRCTGACTTTGACTTCAAATCAGGCTGTATTTAACACTTCTTTGGAAGAGGGAATAAAAGCCTTTTAGCTTTTATTATTTTTGAACTAAAAAATATATATTCCTTTTAACTTCAGGAACAAACGGACCTCAGTCAGTACTTTTTACAGTGTTTTATATTCTGATAAGAAAATCTGACTTCTTGTTATTCTTTAATCCTCCACCCTGTCCAAYTGGAAAATGGAAATCCAGATTTTCCATTTGGTTTTGAATGCATCATTAAGAGAAAATAGTTTAACAACTAACAATTGCTAGTATTTAAAGTTTTCTAAAAAAAAATCAACAGTTTTTAATGTAAACTAAAAAGAAAAGCAAAGAAAAAACTAATCAGAGAGGAAGTCTGCTGTTCATGGATCTTATCTCATACTGACCATGTTATCCTAAAATTTATATTTTCCTCTGGTAAATTTCCTGAATTTAGTTTAACACAAGGCTGCTTGGAGGAACACATGTCATAGTTTTTTTTTGTTTTGTTTTTTGGTTTTTTTGTTTCTGTTTTTGTATCATGGTTAGGTTTTTTTTAGGTCCTGTTTTGGGGTTTTGTTCATGTGGGTTTTCTGTTAAGTTCCTTTTTGTCTCAGGTGTGTTCAGTTCTATGATTAGTGTTGCTTTCGTTTCCTCAGGTGTTTTCTGTTAACTCAGTAGTTGTCCTGTGTATTTAAGTGGTCGGTGGTTCTACAGTTGGAGGTCCCAGTGGTTCTGCAGTTGGTGGTCCCGACATCTCCAATGTTGGTGAGCTCCGAGTTGGTGGTCTCTGAAGTTCGTGAGTCAGATGCCGGCACCTCCACGACATCTGGGTCGGCTGCCGTTGCCTCCAAGTCACCCATCGCCTCCTCATCGCCTGGGTTGTCATCCATCGCCTCCTCATCGTCTGGGTCGGCCGCTGTCGCATCCATGTCGCCTGGGTCGGCCGCTGTCGCCTCCATGTCGCCTGAGTCGGCCGCCGTCGCCTCCATGTCGCCTGGGTCGGCCGCTGTCGCCTTCGTGTCGCCTGGGTCGGCCGCCATTGCCTTCGTGTCGCCTGGGTCGGCCGCCATTGCCTTCATGTCGCCTGGGTCAGCCGCCGTTGCCTTCATGTTGCCTGGGTCGGCTGCTGTCGCCTCTTCGTCCCCTCTGTCGCCTGTGTTCGCCATCGCCAAGGCTCTGACTCCATCAACCTCCGCCGGCTGCTCATCTTCTCCTGCCTCCTCCCTTGGCTCCACGTCTGCTCCTGCCTCCTCCCTTGGCTCCACGTCTGCTCCTGCCTCCTCCCTTGGCTCCACGTCTGCTCCTGTCTCCTCCCTTGGCTCCACGTCTGCTCACGTCTCCTCCTGGGGCTCAACGTCTGCTTCTGCGGGTTCTCGTCATGGATGGATTCCTGGCCTTCCCCCTGGATTCTTGCCTTGTGTGGGATGGTTTCCTGTCCATCCCCCTGGACTTTTATGTTTTATTGTCAAGTCTGTTTTGTCTCGTCATCCCTTCTGTGTGGTCCTTTGTTGGAGCGTCCGGTACCCGCCCCTTAAAGCGGGGGTTATGTCATAGTTTTGTTTTGTTGTTGTTGTTTTTGTTTTTTTTTTTTGGTTTCTGTTTTTTGTATCGTGGTTAGGTTTTTTTTTTAGGTCCTGTTTTGGGTTTTGTTCATGTGGGTTTTCTGTTAAGTTCCTTTTTGTCTCAGGTGTGTTCAGTTCTGTGATTAGTGTTGCGTTCGTTTCCTCAGGTGTTTTCTGTTAACTCATTAGTTGTCCTGTGTATTTAAGCTCTGTCTTGTCTCTGTGTCATTGTCCAATCATTGTGCTGCAAAGCTTGTCTCGTTTTTCATGGTTCATGTAGTTTTTTCGCCACGTCTTTCTAGTGAGTTTTTCCAGCTGCCTCGTCAGCTTTTTGATTTAATAAAGAC
>NW_013952462.1:1045395-1084977 GCF_001266775.1 Austrofundulus limnaeus
TGGGTCGGCCGCCATTGCCTTCATGTCACCTGGGTCAGCCACCGTTGCCTTCATGTCGCCTGGGTCGGCCGCCGTCGCCTTCATGTCGCCTGGGTCGCCGCCGTCGCCTTCGTGTCGCCTGGGTCGGCCGCCATTGCCTTCATGTCACCTGGGTCAGCCACCGTTGCCTTCATGTCGCCTGGGTCAGCCGCCATCCCCTTCGTGTCGCCTGGGTCGGCCGCCATTGCCTTCATGTCACCTGGGTCAGCCACCGTTGCCTTCATGTCGCCTGGGTCAGCCGCCATCCCCTTCGTGTCGCCTGGGTCGGCCGCCATTGCCTTCATGTCACCTGGGTCAGCCACCATTGCCTTCATGTCGCCTGGGTCGGCTGCCGTCACCTCTTCGTCCCCTCTGTCGCCTGTGTTCGCCATCGCCAAGGCTCTGACTCCATCAACCTCTGCCGGCTCCTCATCTTCTCCTGCCTCCTCCCTTGGCTCCACGTCTGCTCCTACCTCCTCCCTTGGCTCCACGTCTGCTCCTGCCTCCTCCCTTGGCTCCACATCTGCTCCTGCCTCCTCCTTTGGCTCCACATCTGCTCCTGTCTCCTCCCTTGGCTCCACGTCTGCTCATGTCTCCTCCTGGGGCTCAACGTCTGCTTCTGCGGGGTCTCGTCATGGATGGATTCCTGGCCTTCCCCCTGACCTCCTGCCTCGCTGGGGATGGTTTTCTGGATGTCCCCCTGGGTTCTTGCCTTATGTGGGATGGTTTCCTGGCCATCCCCCTGGATTCTTGCCTTGTGTGGGATGGTTTCCTGTCCATCCCCCTGGACTTTTATGTTTTATTGTCAAGTCTGTTTTTGTCTCGTCATCCCTTCTGTGTGGTCCTTTGTTGGAGCATCCGGTATCCGCCCCTTAAAGCGGGGGTTATGTCATAGTTTTGTTTTTGTTTTTTTGGTTTCTGTTTTTGTATCATGGTTAGTTTTTTTTTAGGTCCTGTTTTGGGTTTTTTTTCATGTGGGTTTTCTGTTAAGTTCCTTTTTGTCTCAGGTGTGTTCAGTTCTGTGATTAGTGTTGCTTTCGTTTCCTCAGGTGTTTTCTGTTAACTCATTAGTTGTCCTGTGTATTTAAGCTCTGTCGTGTCTCTGTGTCATTGTCCGATCATTGTGCTGCAAAGCTTGTCTCGTTTTTCATGGTTCACGTAGTTTTTTCGCCACGTCTTTCTAGTGAGTTTTTCCAGCTGCCTCGTCAGCTTTTTGATTTAATAAAGACAACTTATTTTTGTTACACCTGAACTCTGCCTGTGCCCTGGGTCATTCRATGTCTAAGCTTGACAACACAGAGCTCTGATGGGACCTTTCTGTGTGGAGTTTGTARGTTCTAGTGCTTGCATGGTTTTTCTACTGTTAGGCGRTAGGTAATTGGTGTCCCTAAATTGTCCCTGTGTACTCTGAGATGAACTGCTGACCTGTTCAAGATGCCTATCCATGATCAAAAAGTAAAAACATAACTTTAGCTGAAATGTAAGAAACTCCAAACAGGCAGGAACATGTGCCACTTTGGACATGCTCTAAAGTTTCAAGACAYCCTTTGATGTTCTTGGTGACTGTGAGCAACAAGTTTCTCCCATGTAGTTGTGTTCTTGCAACAGCCTTCTAACCAAGAGTGACTGGTGGTCTGTTTATATTTCATTCAATTTATCTACAACTTTAGCCCYTTCAAGCCTTGTCTGTCTTTGTCCATGGTATCTTTTGACAGTTCTTCAGTCTTGGCAATGTTGGTAAAGAGGTTAGAATGGAAGAAATTAATTTCATGGACTGGTGTGCTTTGTACACATAACAAGCTGAGATCACTAATGTTTCAAATTGACTGACTGACTGACTGAAACATTTTGGTGTAATATAGGTCCTATAATTCTTATTGATTGTAAGGTACAAATCACTTATTTCCATCAATGATTTGCTAATCAAATTCTAAATTCTACCATTTAATGTGTTGTTGAATAAATTGATCATCAAGACAATTGACACAAAGAATGYCAAACAAGCATCATATCAGGTCTCTGAGGTTTTATTTACTTGCAGCAATGAGTTCATATACAGACAATGTACTTTAATACAATGCCAGCAGCATGAACTGACTCTCTGTACAGCTGTAGAGCTTTRAAAGGTGTTGTACAAAAGAACCAAGTGTGACCTCCTGCTCTCTAGCTAGGCATTACTTCCAATTCTTTCTAGTCCTATCTGTAGTGGTTGTAAATGTAGCTCAACTCTACAAACTAAATAAACTGTCTTAGGAAGTGAAAAGTTCACAGCTGRGTCCTCACACAACATTCATGAGCACAAGCATTTATGAGTCATGCAAWAGTCTAAACTACTAAACAAGCACAAATCAACAGCATTAATGATATATCTTGTAACTAAATGAATCATAATGTTTTACATCCTAATTTCACTAACGTGTTTTTTTTTTCTCGATTTTTAGTATTCTGCCTCTCTGTTAAATGGAAAATTGAGACTGTTCCTTTCTTTGAAAACTTACTAAATCAGTAGGGAATCAAATTATTTCCTCCGCTTTATAAAAGCTCCCTCTGGTCATCATTTCATTTGCTTGACATGCTCTGCTGTGTTCAGGCTCTCAAAGTGTTGGAGACTTTCCCAGCTGTGTCAGGTTGTTTTCTGGACAGTCCATCACAGGAGCTGCCTCTGTTCTTTTGCAAACAATAATCTGATAAATTATTACARACTGATTCAAACAATCACTAAAACAACATACTAAGATCAAATAAATATTTTGACATTACAAAAAACACATGTGCCTATATGGTTGCAGTTCCAACACAAATCAGCACACATTTGAATGATTTATAATATATCTGTATTATGTATAAAGTCACTATACATAGCAACTGTTGATAAAGTATAAAACATAATGAGAAAAGCAGAAGAAAAGCWAATCTAATTTTAACGGCAGAAAGAAATACGAAAATAAATGTGTCTCAAAGTGAATTCTGCTCAGTGAAGCTTAATTAACCCCAGCCACCTCCAGCTGTGTTAAATCTATCCTCCAACCATGGAGCTCCACAATCAACACTCTGGCACATGTTGCTGCGTTTGCTATGTTGTTTGTTTTTTTAGGTGTTCAAAATTTTAAGAAATGCATAATTTGGAGCCGAAGGCTTTAGTATTAGTATGTATGCCTGTATTTGCTGGAGTTAGCTCCTTGCTAACTAAAATCAAAGCAGCAAACACAGCTAAGTTGTTGTTKCTCCTGACATAACCTGGACTCAAACCTGCAACCTGAGGACTGCACTCACCAAGCTGCATCTAATCAGAAACAGTTKATTTGTGAATTTAAAAGTAGATCACATATTGAGGGATGCATTATTTATAACACTGTTGTTTACATAGTGAATCTAAATTTAAATGTTGTTCTCTAAAAAAAGGAATATTCAAACTGAAACCTTCCAGTACACATGCTTTTATCCTCTTTGATGACCCTGTATTTTTACCATGCAGCTAATATCACCACGTTTCCAAAACATTTAAATTTTAATGCATTTGCCTATTCTATTTGTACAGAGGTCCTTTGATACTGTGCCAGATTTTCCCTATTGTCCTGCTTCATTCAACATTTCTGAATTAATCTAAACTCAAAGGAAAGTTCAGTAAAGTTGTCTGATTTTTTTTTTATCCAGTTCATTGTTGGCTGTGGCTCCAGGCAGACTCTTCTCATTATGCACGTTGCTCCATTGAGACATTGCATATTTTCTAAAAGCTAATCTTTCCTGTATGTACACGTGTGAAGTTCTCAGAACGTGGTTAAGGGTCAGAGACTTGAGAGACTGCATTGTGGGATTGAAAGATCAAAGGGAGACGTGTCATTGTGAATTTTTTATTTCTCTTTGCTCTTGGTCTCTTGAGTGCTGCTTTGAGCTCTGCATAAAATTGGATATTTTGCAGGTGTGGAGAAAACACAATCAGAAAAGGAAACCATCCATATGATTCTTCAAAGACCAAAGGATTTTATGTCCACCACCTGGTTCACCTCTTAGAAGAAAACTACCTTGGTGCACAATACAAAATTGGGGAACACAGTTGACCTTTGAATAAAAGGTAGCATCCCCCAACTATGGACCAGAAAAGTTATTGTCTCAATGTAAGTATGTTTCATAAAATGATTAAATTTGTCCTTTGCACATCACACGTGACTGCTGTTACCACTTCTCCTCATTATCCCCTATCCTTAGCAGAGCATTATTGGCCTTCATGCTACAGGACAGGTCCTTGTGGTTTCCCCTGAGCGATTTTGTATGTTTATGGCTGCCATATCAGCATTTTGTATCTGAAAAATAAAATTTGTTTCATTTCTCAAGCTCCTTCATGTTCCGTCTGCATCTGTGGCTCAWATATTTTAACTACACAAAGCAACAATATTTGAGTGCATGGACAGTGCATCCCTGTTCAGTGTGAGTGTAGTTTTTGTACTGTTTTGCTGGCTAGGGCTAGAGTAGTTTGCAAATCTGTGGGTGCTGCACATAGTAATATAGTATTGTAAGTTGTTACACCCAGAGTATGTGCTAGGATGACTCTCAGATACTACCACATACAGTACAACTGTAGCTCAGTATCTGTTAAACTGACTGCATTGTAGCCATTTTGGATGGGCTAATGTTGGGCTAAAGTTTTATTCTTTCATGTGTCTTTATTGATTTCTACTGGCTGTGTTGTTCTGCTGTCTCATCTTSTGATCCTAAAATAAAGTTGAAATGTTTATCACTCATTAGCAAAATACAAAGGGCAGCCCCTCCACCACTTCCATCCGGGGAGTTAAAGACTACACTACATTCATCTGCATGTTTCATCAGATTTTTTTCCCCCTTATCTATTTGTCAGCAGTTGCAACACAACAGCTATGGATCCAGCGGAACAACTTTCCCAAATGGATCAAACAGCTAGGAGTGTTGTTGGTCTACCACTAAAAGGTAGCTCTGATTAATCAGGACAGGTTGTGTAAATCAAAGCTATAATGTATCTCTGTCACTTTCAGAGATGAGTATCTTAACCTAGACACAGGAGAAAAAGTAGAAGAYAACGTGGCTGAATTAGCCTTTGATGAAACACACCAGAAATGAGCTTGTCTGACATTTTATTTTTCCTGACGTAACTAATGCTTCATGGTAGAACCAGTCTGTATTAACCCCAAGCCATAAGTGTAACTTATGCTCCACAGTCTTGTTCATTTGCCTCATATGTTCTCAGAACCAATTTAAAAATGGCTCAGATCTTCTCCAATGAGTTCATTTATTTGGGCTATGCAAGCAGCCTGACAGACTTATGACACAGTCATCATGGCTAATGTAATTAGTCCATAGTTATAAAAGGAATGGTGGTAATGAATTGTTTAATTCTGGAGCAGGAGTWATCCATTTTCCTGGTAAGTTGCAATATCTCACTGTAACGCATCCTCCCTGAGAGCTGATATCAGGATTACTTGTTGAARGCTGTATTTGTGGAGCCCAAGGTGATGGATAATTCCTAGCGCAGACTTGTAATAACAGTCACAGAATCATGCACACGTACACACACCATCATAACTCTCTGTCCTGTTGGCCCTGTCAGTCTGATCTCCCCCCAGGCGAAGAGAGAGAGAGAGAGAGGAGGGGCAGAGGTGAAGAGCACCAAGCAGGAGTGCCTCAGGTCTTTTTTACCAAGGGCCCCATATAGACTCTGCTGTCTGCTGGAGGGTGAAATGAGCCCAGGCAGAGCATACTGAGCAGCGGATACAAGCGTCTTCAATCTTTAGCTCTCCTGCATGTTTTCCTGCTGATAAATAGCGTATCGGGGTTGAAGTGTGTGGAGCGGCAATGGTCCATCAGTTTTGTGAGCGCAAGTAAACTTACCTGATATGTGTACATACGGTGATACTATTGCAGGTGGATGTGGAAACATTGCTTCAAAATTCACATATCTTTCACAGTTAATGTTTGCTTGGTTGACCATATGAGTTGCTTAAAACTGATCCGCCTCTGCAGGTGGGTACAGGATAGGGAATGAAGCACACACTTAGATCTGTCTTTGGACACACACACACACACACACACACACACACACACTAATCACATCATTAACACCTCTGAAAGATCAAGTAAATAAAATTTAAAATTGTGTTTCACATTCTCAGGAGAAACCTTGATTCCTTAAGATTAGGCTGTGACAAGTTGGAAACATGGTCAGTGGTAAATGGACTGTACTTATATAGTGTCTTTCTAACCATCCAGGACACTCAAAGCACTTCACACAGACATTCACCCATGAACACACACATTCACACACTGATGATGGCAAACTACAATTGTAGCCACAGCTGCCCTGGGGCACACTGACAGAGGCGAGGCTGCAATACACAGGTGCCACCGGACCCTCTGACCACCATCAGTAGATAAGGTGTCTTGCCCAAGGACACAACGACTGAGTCGACTGGACGGGGATCYAACCAGTGACCTTCCAGTTCCAGGATGACTCCCCTAACCACTCTACCACAGCTGCCCCACAGCTGAAACACAAGAGGTCTGGCTTCAAAATGGGGTTCAACGTGTTTGTATCAGCTRTTAGGGCCCAGTTGCACCTCGATTTCTGGATCCCTAACCTATGGTTCTATCCAGGTCGGACCGCTTGGCCCAATTCGGCATCATTGATTGATTCACTGGCCAGGAGTTCTGTCACACAAGCTAACAACAAGCTAACATTAGCTACTATTAGCTTATCGTTCTCTGCCGTCCTGTCCTCTCGTCAGATAAGCATCATACTGCTGGATGGTCCAGTACAGTCTTTGGTACTTTTCCTTCAAGTTTGGCGTAGACAATTATTGTTGAGTTGCAAATAAAACTAAATAAGACTAATATTATGATCCCGCCCACATTGAAGCGGCTCTCTGCTCAATGCTAACACAGCCAGAGTCGTGGTGTAATAAAGCCAGGCTGACTGGATAAGCCAAACCTTCCAGTGCAAAAATTCCCATCAGTGAATTGAATTTGCCAAGTTGTATGTGTCACACAAATATTGCACAAAAGGTTCTGGTAAAATTTGGGCCAGAATTAGCCTTTAGAATTAAGTACCTATGACTATTACACCACTGTTGCACAACTCTCAATTCATTTACATGACAATCTCAGAGCAGAAATGTGATTTTTAGACTCAACAGTGTTGCAATATCTTGGTGCAAAACCTGCTCCACAAAAATAAATAAATTTAAAAAATATTTGATTTAGATGCAAATGGTGTACTCACGCATGGTAGTAAATGACACTTGTTTTCTGTTTTCTCATCCCTCTCTTCCCCTCTGTGCTCAACTTTGCAAATTAAATAGGAAATCTGTGACAGACTGATGCTGGTGGGGGGAAAAATCAAGTGGAGCTTTGGATAACAAATGTTCCCTGAYGGGGGTGGCCCTGGTTTGATATACTTAATAAACTTCAAATTCGACAGGCTGACAGAAGCAGCACACTGCAGCTTACTCTTCTCTGTCTCCACAGTGAGGCATGGGGCCTTGTCGAAAAGAGAAGACTAAAACTTTAGACACGTTAAAGAAGAATCAACAAAGTAAAGTCAGCATATTGTGCATTATTAGCAAACTTACTGTATAGCAGGAGAGTGTGTGTCACTAGAACAAAGTAATTCATGTTGCTGACTTCAACGTTTCAAATCATAATTAGCTCTGTACCACTTTCAAAAAGCTGAATGTCTATTCTGTATTTTTGTCTAATATTTTGCATTGAGTTCTTTAAAATATGCTGACTAATTTTTTTATGCTTCCAGGATTAACTAAATCTGAAGCTCTGTTCATGGACAACAGTTTCGCAGCTGCACTAATAGCTTTCTGAGGTGATATTTTTGCTCACTTCTTTAGTCCACTCAAAGGCAAATATAATTTTCTGTGTCTGCAAATGATGGATATGGTAACTGTTGGTTGGAACAGAGCATGAAGAATAAAACTATTAATGTGAAAAAGTTCAAGAGCAGAGCAGCAGCTGTGATGGAAATTCAGACTGTAATTAAAAAAAGCCCAACAAGTGAAAATTTAGAGCAAATTTAAAAAAAACAGACTGGCAAATAGAATGTGACATCGTAATTACCATATAAGTAAGACTTTGTGTTCCACTTTATTTTAATGAAATCTATATTAAATTTTTTAAAGGTTTTTTTTTTTTCTGTTGTTGTTCCGGTCTTGGAGGAGCATGATGCTTTTTCCTTCTCTCCTGCCCTTCCTTATCTTCCATGCTTTGCTGCTCGGCGCCTTCTCTACGTTTTCATCCAAAACCAGAAATTATGGATATTTTTATGTTTATGGATTTGGTTTGCTGGTCTCTTAATAAATTTTTGGAGCAAAGTTTTCTTCCATGGGAGTACGTGTCAAAGCTGGGACCTCTGTTCTACTCTGTTCTGGATATATATTTGGATTCCGATCACTGGATTCTGCAGAATGGCTTGGTGGTCTCCTGTTGTTCTACAAAACAACGTTGGTGGCTGTTCATTTCCTGGCTGCCTGACCAATATGAAGGATTGCTGTTCTATCAGCACTCAGACTTTTGCCTTGAGCGAGCAGGACTCGGTCTGCAAGCGGTTCTGCTGAGGGTTGCGGGCCGACTGTGGTTCCTGAACTTTGCTGGCGAAATGGAATTGATCTTGGAGAAAGSTGATAGCTTGGCTCGGCGGAATTTGRCCACACTATTTGTCTGATTGGATTCGCCACATTGAGATGTACCAGCAGACATGAAGGCAGATGGAAAATTGTTATTGTCTGCCTGACCAAAGCAATTTCTTCTGTTCCCAAAACAACTGATTATGGATTTTGTCTCTCCCCTACATGGCCTTGAGCTGTTGGACTAAATTCTTCCTGGATGTATATGTTGACTGAGGGTCTGCCCTACACCTCCCCCTCTCACACCCGTCTGTGATCTGGTTCCTGGAGCAAGCTGAGGGKCGCACAGAATGAACACTTAACATCCATATTCTGGACTATGGCTGCACYGGTTTTGGGGACTCGATTCTTCGGGCTCATTTTTCAGATARWRACACAAGCGCATACAACACTCATGGCTTCAGACACACACCCCTCCTWAACTCACTTACTCCTCTGGCTAATAAATGTGCTCTATGCAGAGGTTTTCTTAAAAAACYCCATAGTGTGTCACATTGTTGATATAATATAATGTTTTGTTTTTCCCTCATCTTCCCTTGTGTGGTTTGTAGTTTTTCTGTTAAGGGTTGAGCCTCCTCATGATGTCTTCATGAAGATGATCCTTGCTCTGTGCAGGGTCAGTGGCAGCATGACCCAGGGCACCTGTTCTCCTATGTTTGTTATGCTTTGTCTTCTTCTGAATGGGTGTTCTGAACTGTAATTTCATTGTGCTCTGTACAATGACAATAAAGGTCTATCTTATCTTATCTTATCTTATATTATCTTATCTTTGTTCTCTACATTAATTTGTCTAATTTTGTTACTTTCTTTGAATAAAGAATTAGACAGGGAAATTATCATGATTTATAAAATATTGCACCATTTTACATGAAAATTAAAATTTTAAGTTCAGTTTGAATTGTAGGATACYAATTCTCAATATTTAAGTTTCTTAATTTTCTTATTTGCATTTCAACTACTTGGACAAAGCAAATACCTTTTTTGTTCATTTCAAGCTAATACAATCATTTTCTGAAATTTAACAACAAACTGATCATTTAAGTGTTCAAGACATCTGYATTGGAATAGCACTGTATTATATTTTTATTCAGTCTTTATACAATAAAGTATAATTATAACTTCAACTATGTTATATATTTAATCAAATAAATAATATTGCAGTATGTATATGTCCAAAAGAGTCTTCCAGATGATTTTTTTATTACATCTTCAGTGAAGAAATCTTCAAAGTCTGACAAAATTTTCATAAGTTGTCTAAAAGCGATATAGCGTGACTAAGCTAGAAGCAGATGTGGCTCAGGCAAAGCAAATGGGCTGATGAAACAAAATATCCAAAATGAAATAAATGAAAAAAATTTAAATAAATAATTWGCTGAATTGCTAAACTGGAACAAGGCAGAAAGCAAACCAGAGAAAATGTCCCAAAATACAGAGAATAAAACTACAGCAAGCAAACAGGAACAAAATGCACTGAGGAACAAAAAATTACAAATTCAAATTTATGTAAACACACAAAAGTTTGTTCAGCGGGTAAAATAAGTATTGAACATGTCAACATTTTTCTCAGTAAATATATTACTAGAGGTGCTAATGACATGAAATTTTCACCAGATGTTGGTAACAACCCAAGTGATCCATACATACAAAGAAATCAAACCATAAATGTCCAGAAATGAAGTTATTTGTAATAATGTGGAATGGCACAGGGAAAAAGAATTGAACACACTTACTGAAATTTATCTAAAACTTTGTACAAAAGCCTTTGTTGTCAATGACAGCTTCAAGATGTCTCCTGTATGGAGAAACTAGTGGCATGCATTGCTCAGGTGTGATTTTGGCCCATTCTTCCACACAAACAGTCTTCAAATCTTGAAGGTTTCGTGGACCTCTTCTATGAACTCTGATCTTTAGTTCTTTCCATAGATTTTCTGTTGGATTCAGGTCAGGTGATTGGCTGGGCCATTCCAGCAGCTTTAGTTTCTTTCTCTGAAACCAACTGAGTTTCCTTGGCTTTGTGTTTGGGCTCATTGTCTTGCTGAAATGTCCAGCCACGTTTCATCTTCATCATCCTGGTAGATGGAAGCAGATTTTTATCAAGAATGTCTCTGTACATTTTTCCACTCATCCTTCCTTCAATTATTTGAAGTTTGCCAGTACCATATGCTGAAAAACAGCCCCACACCATGATGTTCCCACCTCCAAACTTCACTGTTGGTGAAGTTTAGACATTCTTCTGTAACCGATGCCATCATTATGCTTTGCAACAATAAGGTTGTGAAGGTCTTGAGAGAGCTCTTTATCTTTACCCATCATCAGATGTTTCTTCTGTGATACCTGGCCATCATTTGGGACTGAACCAGCTGATATTAACTTGCACTGACAAGGGGCAGACTTGCTTTCTAATTACTGAGAGAGTTCAGCTGGTGTCTTGGCTTTCCATGCCTTTTTACACCTCCCTTTCTTCATGTGTTCAATACTTTTCCCCTGTGCCATTCCACATTATTACAAATAACTTCATTTCTGGATATGTATGTTTTGATTTCTTTGTATGGATCACTTGGGTTGTTACCGATATCTGGTGAAAATTTCATGTCATTAGCACCTCTAGTAATATATTTACTGAGAAAAATGGTGACATGTTCAATACTTATTTTACCCACTCTATGTCTATCCTTATTAGGACATTGTGTTGACTTACATTCATTTCTGTAGTCTGAACCTAATCTCTAACCAAAAATGACTTTCCACGAGATTAGGATGGGTTTTGGTCCACCAGACCTGGCAAGGTAGGTAATTTTAGGAAAGGTCATTTTAAGGTAACAAACAAACTCACACAGATAAATCCAAAACAAAACAACATAAAACTATAAATATTTCCAAACTCGGGGCTGATACTGGGCTCCACTTTCTGTGTAAAACTACCAAAGTAAAATATGATTTTTTGAATAAAAAGTGAGCAAATTTGAACAAACTAAAATGCAGCACAACGTGAAATAACACACAGCAGGTTTTTATACAGTATATTTATATATTTATTAATATATTAAAAATATTAGAAAACAACTCACATTTCTTTAAAGCTTGTCAACTGAAAAATCTGGGTTCAGATGAATAAACTAGCATTTTTGATGTTTGTACTGGTCTCACTCAGCTCATGTTTCCACGTGAAATCATCACATAACGGATTGTCCATTATTGATTGTGAAAACAATCCACGAGTACATGGCAATGCTGGGATTGCAATTGCTGTTTAGATGAGACTACAACAAAGTTGAGTCATCTGTAGTTTCCAGGCTGGGTCACTAGGTAGCGCAGTGACTTTTGAGCTTGTGTGCAAACACTTTGGTTTTAATCCTGAAAACAGTTACAAGCCCTTAAAATGTGAGAAATGTATCTCTGCTGCTATCCCAGGAGATGGTGCAGCTCATACGTTCTATGTTCTGTGTCAAAAGCCCTGATAAACTGAAAAGAGTGAATAGCACAAACATGCTCTGTTATCCATCATTGTTACTGTTCATCTACTCTCAGAAAATATCAGCTGCAGCTGTCCACAGTGTATATGCACTYTTTCACACCACTGGTTTGTGGGTAAATATACCTCAAATTATAATTTCAATATACAGAAAAAGTTTATGAATTTTTTTCATTAAAACAAGGTCAAGAGCTATATAACTGTATTTAAGGGTTTGGCATTTTTGTAATAATGTGTTTGGCATATGGGTTTAGTATATGATGTGTTTTACAATAGCTGGAGGTTTTGTTAGACTAGATTTTGTCTAACTAACAAGAAACAGGATTTTATTATGTGACTGACAGGTAAGAAGGAAGCCATCACTCTTATTGTCCATACAGATCAATGCAAATTCACTGGTTACAAGAACTAGAGGGGTGAACTTGGGCCATTGACTTGTGTTTAACATCCCTCCCTTGTCTGCTACACCTTCCTCCATCTATAAATTCCATCAGCCAAGCTCATTCTTGAATTAAAAAGCCTACCAGCAGGAAAGTGCCATAACATAATCCTGCAACATCTCCCAGGAGCATTTTAATCCCCTTACCCCCTCCCCTTAGTAAATTAAAGAGAGAAATTGAATTAGGAGCTTTTCTTGTKCAATATTACAGATTTAGAACAAAGTATCTGATAGGAAGCAAATACCTAGTCTCCTCTATTCTGACATATCTTCAGAAGTCTAATCTCTCACGTCCACACAGTGTTTGATGTCCAATTAACCAGAATGCGCACAGCTGAATATCCCATTTAAACCCCATTATCGAGACAAGAGAAACACTCTCAGCTGCCTCGGAGTTTTCTGTCAGAATGCCCATGATCTGCCTTTGCCACAAGCAAGGATATTTCAGAGCTTTAGGAAAAGATAAGGAAGACAAAATAATGCTGGCAGGTATAGATTTGCATGGAGAAAAAACACTAATTGATACAGACAGATTTTAGGCTTTCCAATACTTTACGCTTTCTGAACATCCCAGATTAAAGCCAATCAACAGCAACTTTTCAGGAGAAACTGATGTGTGGATGTAGCTCAGGATTTAGGGGTGTACTAATGTAAGCTCCTTCTTCATAAATATCAAATGCAGAAGTTATAGATAACYCGTGCCCTTTGYGAACAACTATTACAATCGTTTTGACACTAATAGGTCGTCTCTTTCTGCATGTGGTATCATACAATGAGGACATCGCCATGAGTGTGGATTATGCCGCTCAGTGTTTGAGTTGAATCTTTAAAAGCTGCATTTTTAACGCTCCAGTGACCCTTCTTCTCAGTTTTGCAGAGCCACTGCAGTGTGTCTGAAGTCTTGGGTGACGTGAGCCTGGTAATTGTGAACCTCTCCCTCCCCACCACCACATACCTCCTCTGACTGTTGGGAGGAGACTCAGCGAGTGTATGCGGAGGWTTTGTGGAGCTCTACCATCCTCTATAATAAGCTCCTGTGGGATTTTCACGAGCACAGATACGACATGCAAACCATCTGAGAAGTGAAAAAGCCAACTACTTGAGTGTATGTGTGTGTATACCTGGTTTTGTTACATTTTTAGGACCTTTTTCTGGTATTAACGCCTACCTTGTCAAGACCAGTGGTCAATTTTGGAAGCCAAAGACGGGGGGGTGGCTACTTCTTTACTGGGGGTGGTTAAGTTTGGGGCAAGGGTCAGAGTGTGCAGATACACTAAAATAGTTCTCTGTTTTGGAAGTTTTTAGATTTTATCACATTTTGTTTAAATACTTTCCAGCACAGTTTAGTTTTAATTGATGTTAATTACAAGTTAATTCAACAGAATGATGTTTGTCGTGATGTAGAAAGGACACAACAATTGCAGAAGTAAATTTGCAATGACGCTGCTGCAATCCCTGCATAGTCATTACGTAAAGTTCCTGACAACTTGATTTTTTTACTACACCATGCATTTTTTTCTCTTCTTAAACTCCCCAACCACAGTTTGTCTCCATCTCTTGATGTTGTTTGAAGGAACTGAAGATTATTTGGTGGGTGTGTCGATGTAATTAATTTTCTGAGAGGCTTCCTTTTATTTCCTATCAGGTTGAAGAATCTTGCCCTTTGCAGGTWGTTGCCGGGCTGCAGGGTCTTTTTTGAACCTTATCGTTGGTCCTTCCTTATCTCCAGCTTGTCCCTMCACCCTGACTGTAGAAAGATTAGCGCCTCATCTCTGGTCAGCTACTGATTTATCTTTGATGAAGACAGAGAAGAGCCCCACATATGTTGAGATTAAATAGGTGAGCTAACAATGTTTTTCTTTGGGTCTTGAGCAGCTTGGTGGTGGCTTCTGGAAAAGTCAAACTAAAACTTATGTTGTCACGTTTATACAGAAATAACACCAAAATGTTCATTTCTAAAGATATAAGTWAACCTTACAGGCTGCTTATATGTCCACGTAAAAAGGATTTGCCTTTATAGAGCGTAATGTGTGAAGTGAGGCTTTAATTAAAAGAGGAGTGTGTGTTTTGTATAGGGTTCCTGAATGACCGCAGTGCTACATTACTGCAGATCTGGGTCAGTTCTTGGCTCTGGGCTGTCACAGGAAGAAGGCTCAAAGCAAGAAAAAGGTGAAGGCTCCGATGACGAGACCTTCTGGGAGAGATCACAAGCTGAGCCAATTAGCAGCTGAAAGGCTGGAGGTGAACTCTGACCCTGACTGCTGTAGTTTTATTCTACAGAGACATCTCATTTTGTTCATTAAGCTCTGTGTGGTAGGTTTTATGTCATCTACAGCTTTGCAATTACTCAAGCATCAGAGGCAGGGCAAGGCTACAAACGCTCAAATTACAGTTTGACTTCATCAGTTTGACAAGTAACAGAAAGTGAGTTTTTTTTTCTTTAGCCTCAATCAAACATACTAAACCTAACTCTGCGAAAGATAGAAGGAATCTGAACTTTGTACAAACCTATCAGCACAATGCTTTATCGCTATGTCATCCATAACTGTTATTTTGATGCATTGTGGTTCTTATGTTCATGTTTGTGTTTCCTCATTTAAAGATTCATCAGAATCTCTGTGCTATATTTTCATGACATTTTATTTATATTTTGAAGAAGTTTAAATGTGCATGTGTGTCAAATAAAGGAAACCTAAATACCCAAAGTGGCCCTCCTCATCATCATCCCCCTTCCAAAAAAATATAAAAAATTTCATTTATCTTATATGAAGCAAACATTCTTACATAAATCCTCAAAATAAAACTTTTGAGTCTGTCACAGCAGTGAATAGAAACTTTGGACCTAAAATCAATAACTAAGAAGACATTTTTTGTGCAACTGTTGTTATTTTTAGAAATGCAATCAAACTGTATATAAAATAATTAGAGGCTGTGTTTTATGAACATTCATCATTAAGCGATGCACACAACAGTTGTTTTGTATGTTATGAAAAAATAAATGTTCAGAACATTTCTACTGGGATTGATTTGACAAAAACCTTCACTGTTATTTTATTTTGTGCTTTATTATTTTGTTTTATTGCATTGTATTTACATTGTATGGTATCCGTGAGTGCTATGAAAGGCATCTTCAAATAAAATGTATTATTATTATTATTATTGTTATTATTATTATTATAATTATTATAAAAACTATCAGAGAAAAAAGTAACATGTTTGTTAAGGTGGCTACTTATTTACTATGGTTACGCAGCGCGGTGGATCAGTGCAGTGGTTCCCCAAACTTTTTATCTTCTGACCCACAAAATATCTATGGCAAAAACTTGTGACCCCAAATATTACTGGTCTGAGTACACAAACTTTGTTAATAACCCTAAAAACACAGGTTTTTTGACTATCTAAACAGCTAGAACACAAATGTACTTATTTACACTTATTTTGTGTTTTGTAATAGTTATAAGGTAAATTTACCCTGTAAATTGATTTCTGGAGATTATCCAAGGTGCTTCATGACCCATAATTGGGTCCCAAGCCCAAACTTTTCAGCTTTTGACCCACAAAATAACAGTAGCAGAGACCTGAGCCCCCAACTATTTTTGGATGATAAACATTTGTATCAGGTCAACTAAACATGGGCATAGTAACAATATTTTTATACTACATTTATCCATTTTAAATACACTAACCTCACTCCTTTGTAATAACTAAGGCAAAAATGTAATTAATTCAGGAAATCTTTTCAGGACCCCACCTTGATAATTTGGGACCCCACTTTGGGAAACACMGGATTAGTGGGTAGCAATGTTGCCTCACAGCAAGAAGGCCTTGGGTTCAAACTCTGGGAGTCTGTCTGAGTGGAGTCTGGGTGTTCTCCTTGTTATTGCGTAGGTTTTCTCCCACAGACCAAAAAAACAAAACARGCAGATTTAGACTGCCTCCAGGTCCAGGCTGCTCTTCAAAAAATAAACAAAAACCTGTGATTTGAATAAAAGGTTAATAAGAAAACACTAAAACASTATGACAGATCAGATGAAGCCTCATTCTTCCAAAAGGAGTGTCTTTGATCAAACATGTGAAAGACGTGGTTCAATTTAGCATCATGTGCACCTGCCTGGGGTGAGAGGAAGGTCACATAAACTGACACAGCCAGGTTTTTCTGTTCAACTTTAAACTTTGTTTCTTTGTTTGACAGTTATTATTTACTAAAATGTTTTAGCTATTTTTTTTATTTGATCCCCATCATTTTGGCATAAACAAAACTCCATGACTCATCAGGCCTCTTTAAGCTTTCACTTCTGGTGTTTTACACTGTAGAAAAAATAAATGCTGAATTTACAGTGAAATCCCGCTGACTTTGAGTTGCTAGAATTTTATTATTTTTTTATGATGACAAAGTTCATATTACAAAAAAGGATTAGGGCTGCTAAAAAATTTAATTCTGACTTTAATTTCAGAATTCTGACTTTTTCTCAAAGTTCTGAGATTAAAGTCAGCGTTCTTTTTTTCCAATGGCCCTAATCCTCTTTCATACATTATGGTACTTTAGTACCGTAAAGCTTTAAATTTACAAAGATTTACCAACAATTGTGGTCACAATTTTACCATCACTTATACAGAGCTGTTTTTCAGTCAGGTAATTTCTGAGCCGACAACTTGAACATGATGTCTTTAATAAATGTCTTCACTGGTTTCAGCTCATCTCTCCTCCACATGTGATCTTTATGCTGTTTGATTTCACATCTCAGAGATGCATCAGAGCTCCACTTGTTTGTGCAGCACGTGTGCACCTCTGCTTGTTCTGAGTGCTAAGGGATTCAACAGTCTCTCCATCAGTAAGCAAACGAGGAAAGTATCTCGCCGTCACAAAATCCTGGACCATCTGCAGGCGTCCGCTCCCCCCGCGGGGAGACTCGGACAGCYCGGCTTTGGCCACAGCCAGCCTGCTGTGTTTGCACAGGAACTGAGACTGAAATCTGTTGGTGTTTTTTTGTTGATACTCAGGAACAGTGGGAGTCTCACCCTGCTGAGGGGTTGGGTTCTGCTATTTTCAGCTGGAGGTTTCTTTAAATGTTAACAGTGATTTTATTTTAAAACTGGGTCACTTAGGCCTCACAAAAAAACATCAAAACTATTTTTTTAAATTGTCACAAAGCAATACACACGTTTTAAAGCATGGTTTTGTGGGAGAAAGAGAAACAAAAGAAAACTTTGGGATGATTGACGAGCAYCAGCTGGGAAGGCGGATAACACAAACCTGAAATGCATCGTCACAGCAACACTGGTGTCAGTGACTGGGGCTAATTAAAAAGAAGCCAGCAGTGTTAATGAGAAAAGAAGAAAAGATTAGCCCATGTGCTGCAGCTCTCATTTATGTCACCGTACCTTTGATGGACTTCTCAGCAAAGAGAAAATCCTGATGATTCTCACAGAAGCTTGGTGGACAAGAAAAGAAAAGACTGGCCAGCAAAGATTCTCATTTTGAAACAAAGCTGCACCAAAAATGTGACAACTTATGTAGKAGACAGACATTTCCAACTCATTTAAAACATATCAAATAGCCATATAAAGCAAAAAATGTTTGATTTACTGTATATCTTACTTGGTTAGCTTACTGCCAGTTTTATTTTAAAATCTTCTGCTGGAAACTTTCTCTATCTAACATCTAAACGTACCAGTGTGAGAACTAGAGTCTAATGCTGTCAGAGGTTGAAGCAGACCCAAATGCAGGACACAGGAGGTTATTGAAGCAACCGTAATCTTTAATAAAACAATAAAATAAAAGCTGCTGCCACAGGAAATAAGAATAAACTCACAGGCTTGACTGGGTGGTTGACCAGGAACAAAAAACAAAACCTATACAAGCCTGGGATAAAAGTATCATCTAAGAGGATGTGAGTCCAGAAAAAACAATACAAAAAATATGCTGAGTTTTTCTTTCATTTTCGTGGTGGTGGCAAAAACTGTATCACAAACCCCTTAAAGAAAAGCCACACAAATTGTTGTTACACGACAAACTACATTAATAAAATTAGTTAAAATGCTTTACATAAGGTTAAATTAAGAAGACACTCTTCAAGCGAGTTTAATTTATTTTCAAATCTAGGTTGTATGAAAAGTAAGCAATAAAACTATGTTTCACAAAAATAATAATAATAAAAATACAGCATGAAATGAAAATAAATACAGCAATTCTACAGTTTTGCATAGTTATTACACAGTAGTCTGGTTTGTTTAGTATACACTCAATGAGTACCAAAAAATATTAATAATATTTGCTTCAAGAAGTGCGTTCAGAGCTGCTGTTCTCCTGAGATCAGGGTCTTTCAGTAAAGCCAAGTCAGTCTCCTTTTGTGTTCTTAAATAAAGCTTTTATTTTCTCAAATTAACAAGATTATTTTAGTGCCAAAATCAGTGGTTCTTGTCAAATACTGTGTTTTACTGTTACAGATGATTTTTAACAGTCGTGTTTTAAATATAAAGATCAATATGTAAAACTTTTGACGTGAAATTTTCATCTTGAACCAGTTGCCATTATAGACGTCATGACTTATAATGAAGTTGGTCTTTTGTTTAATTTTAGTCATAATGTCATGCAAAATACCTTATTTGGAAGCATCTTCCTCTTTTTTAGATAGTTGCCCTCTCACTTTGGCTCTGTATCTAAAACTGTCCTGAAAAGTATCTGTTGTTTTGTCACCAGCAGACAGACAAATCATATTTCCTGCATTTTAGTATATTTAATGACTGACAAGTTCTAAAACAAAAGACTGCACTATTAAAATGTAACTTGTTTACCTCTACTGGACAACCTAAAGGATGATTAAAAAGGATATTTCATAATTTCTGATAACAACAGTTAGCAATAATATTAATCCTAAACAAAGCTATGATGTATAACCAAATAATAAACAAGTAAACACTATAATGAGCACTTTTTTCAACCTTAAGGTCAGGTTCTGCTGTGTAGAATGTTTGTCTTCACCTGACTTTAAATGAAGCTCACAGATCCAGACCAGACCCAAATCCAGATCCTGCGAAGTCCTCATCATCCACTTTGGTTATGTCTTTGTGAGGTTTTATGATCTTGACCTGTTGAAGACCTTTTTCTGCCTGACAAGCACTTAAAAGTTGTCTGAGCACTTTGCTGCAGCAAAAACCAAACAGAGTTGAATTCCGTGGCTCGCTCTGACACAAGGCTGCCATTGTTGAGCTGTTGAAGGGAAACTGGTCTCCATCATCCATTGGGTTGACTGGGGAGACAAATAGAAAAATAACATGTCAGACAAGGTTTCAACTTATCTCTAATTTCAAACACGCATTATTTTGTGTTTTTAATTCATTTGTATTGTTACTCAACTTACGGGCTAGTCGCAGGGAGACATTGAGTGTGGCTTGTAAGATGCACAATACTCCCAAGATTAAAATCCCAATTCTGAGAAGTCTTCTTTCTGGGAACAGAAAAACACACAAAAGATTGTTCCTCAAACTGCAAATCAGGACAGTTACTTTCACATAAGACACGATAAAAGGTATTTTATAGACYTCTTATTTTAAATGTGAGAATAAAATGCGTCCATTGCAAAGTTTTGAACAATTCAACAAGTAAAACTGCTTCAACTCACCTTTTTCAGGTCCAGCATCAGCAGTTTTTGTCACCTTTGTGCCCTCCAACTCATAAACAGCCGTGTAGTTGGAGAGCTCCAACTCCTCGGTCATGATGGGAGACGATAAAGACTGAAACTTCGACTCGGACTGGCGTACTCATTATAGGAAGGAAGTGGGTTTGTTTTGAGGAAATGCAGTTTATTCATAAGTCAGCTAACAGAAAGGCTTATGCATTTGGTGACTATTTGATTGTTTCTCTTCATACAGAAATTTAAACTCTTGACTTGATTATTTGAAACTGGATTGTAAAGTTGTCAAAAAATMTACTTGTCCATGTTTATATTTTCATCTTTAAGGCTTCAGAAGGGGGTGGACAGAGAGAGTGGTCAGAGCTGCTGAAGCAATGAGCCAGAAGCAAACCTCTAAAAATCTACTTCTACATTCAAGAGAATGTTTTAGTAACATTTAGTGTTGAAATAGCAAAACAATGTGTTCAGAATTATGTAAAGATGGGATTTGTGTGAATTGTGTAATTTTGGGTAAAGCTCGATTGATTGGTCAGTTGATTCTGTAAACGCAAGTAGTGGCAGTTAAGAGGAGTCATAATTTGGGAATACAGAGGATGCGTTGASGTTGTAATGTGTGTTTGTGTAACTGCAAAGAGTTTTGAGTGAAGTAGCAGCAATAACTAGTTTGAACCAGTGATTTGTAGCTGCTTCGAACGTCATCAGTCACGTGTCTAATTCTGCGCCAAAGCAAGCTTTAAAGAGCGGTGCAGTGTTGCCAGATATGCAGTGGTGGGCAGCACTAATCTAAAAATTAGTTCCACCCTAAAACACTAACTCAAATATTTAAGTCCCCTAATTCTAAAGCACTAACACACTGAAAGTTTCAGCAAAAGCTAATTWTATAGCACTAAAATAACCCAGTCAACCCATGAACATTCTTCAACAGACAACATGAYTCACATGTTATGTTGCTCTCTTTTCATTGACATTCCACAGCTGTATTTGGGTTCATATATTGTCACCTGGTGGATAAATGGCACACATATGAACAAAATGTGTGACAGCTTTCACCCTAACATTAACATTGATCAATAACATTTATAGACCTCAGTTAGTGCTTCTAAATTTAGCCTATAAATTTAGCAAGTGCTAATACACTAATAAATTTTAAAATTAGCAAAAGCCCTAAAGCATTAATCAGGAAATTAGTTCCCCTAATAGTGCTTTAGTGCTTTAGGGGAACTGTGCCCACCAATGCAGATATGCAACAGTTATCATTTTTTAGACAGTAGTTTTAGGTCTTGATATTTCCTTAAGAATTAATGTAAAAAATAACAGGAAGACCAAGACATAATCAGGAAATCTGAAATRATGTGTTTTGCAAACACACAGACACCCCCCCCCCCCAAGCACCTTTGTCAATCACAACACCTAATTAATATTAGGAGTCACTCCAAATCAAAATGGACACCACAGGTTACCTCTTTATGTTAGCTATCATAAAAACAGCAATATTTCAGTCAGTTTGACAAACATTGAGCTAAAATTTGCAGTCGTTGCTGAGAGTCATGTCTAGCTCATGCTCTGAGTGCATGTTGCACAAAATGTTGACTGAAGTCTTTGTGGGGGGGAAAACTACCTGACACCACAATTAGGTATATGATTGCACATACAGTTTTACTAGCAATAATAATTTACTACAAATATTCCTAATAGTAAAATATTTTTTATTATTAATTGGTTACACTGACTGCTGTATACCATCATCCATCACATATTTATCTTCTTCTTTTCAGGGTCACGGGTGCCCATATCCAGCAGTCACTGTGAGAGTGGCGAGGTACACTCTGGACAGGTTGACAGTCCATCACAGGGACACATAGAGACAAATGAGACAACCATTCACTCTCTCACTCACACCTAGGGAAAACTTAGAGTTAGCAGTTAGCCTTATATTAATGTTTATGTCTGTAGGAGAAAACCCACAAATGCACAAAGAGAACATGCAAATTCTACCCCAAAAGACTGTCGGTTGAGAATTTTTTCCGGCGAACTTGCTGAGAGGTAACAGCTCTACCAGCTGAGCCACCATGCCAAAACCATATGTAGTTTTATTTTGAAGTGCACATTTTAAATGACGTAATATTCCTTCTGATATCAGTGTCTCCTGATGTGCAGAGAATGCAAACATTTGCGAAAATCTGGTGATAATAGAAAACAATGAACTTGTGAATTTCACATACRACAGTGCTTGTACTTCCACTGCTGTGTGTTCAGCTGCATACATTCATGTATGAACTCTGATCCAGCCAATTTAATATTACCCCCAGGAGTGAAATCCACAGGAAGGAAGATGTTCATATCTGTCACCTCAGCGGCACTGGCACAATCAAAGCAACGCTTTATCACTTCAAATTAAAGCCTCGGTGGTACAAACGATACAAATAGTGACAATGCAGCACCACTCCCATACATCCTAACAACCACAGGGAAGCYCTGCAAGATAAAGATGTGGAGGCAAGGTGCAATAATGAATGTGCTTCACGCACCGAGGTGGATTTCAGGAGGCAACAGTGCATTCTGCAGGACAAGAGAGAAATCACAGGGAGAGCATGAGGTTTAAATGATGCAAATAAACAGCAGAAAAGTAAACTGAAGTATTTTCATTTTTGATGCTTCGCTCTTAGATAAAACATGTTAGGATGTTGACTCTTGTTTTGTAGAAAGGGGAATTGTGAAAAATAATACTGTATTTATTGATCAGATTCATCCTAAGCTTTAAACATGAAACCCAAATAATAGCACTATTCAAATAAAAGCTATGAAAAAAAACATTAGGATAGATCTAGTGAGTGTGGTTTTGAAAAATAAACAACAAATCTCGTGTGCCGTAACTCTTCCCTGCAGCAAAAAATAAAAATTAAAAATTAAAAAAAACAATCCCAAAATCTGAGATGCACACATTCCGAAAAATATGGTCAGTGCACACATTCACCAGGAAAAAATAGCTAAACACTGTAGCCATTCATGCACACAGCTTCTTTTATACAGTTCCATATCATGCACCTGTGCACGCACGTTCATATTCAGCTCCGTGAATTCAGACGTACTCATGCAGGAGGAGGCAGACAAACATCCTGTGCAGGTTTTCTACTGAATGCTTCAACGGGTGAGAGGTGAGTTTCYAGAAATAATGCATTCTTTTGGAAAACAGTGCAGAGAGGAGTTATATGTGTTTGCATGCCGACATTTTCCTATACGGATTCAGACACAGCAACCGTTTCAGTCATTATTATATTATATTAGTCATCATCAGGGATTAGAGTTGTTCAGCATTTTTGTARGSAGTTTGCATGTTCTCCCTGTGCACACGATTGTCTCAAGGTAGTTCTGTTTCCTCCCACAGACCAAAAACATACAATGAAACTGAAACATCTGTCATTTTAATGTGGGAGGTTTCATGGCTAAATTGGACCAGCCTGGTGGCCAGTCTTCATTAATTGCACATTGCACCAGTAAGAGCAGAGTGTGAAGGTTCAATTAGCAGGGTAAGAGAACAGTTTTGCTCAAAATATTGCGATGCACACAACATTATGGGTGACATACCAGAGTTCAAAAGAGGACAAATTGTTGGTGCACGTCTTACTGGAGCATCTGTGACCAAGACATCGAGGTTTTGTGATGTATCAAGAGCCACAGTATCCAGGGTAATGTCAGCATACTACCAAGAAGAACGAACCACATCCAACAGAATTAACTGTGGACGCAAGAGGAAGCTGTCTGAAAGGGATGTTCGGTTGCTAACCAGTATTGTATCCAAAAAACATAAAACCACGGCTGCCCAAATCACGGCAGAATTAAATGTGCACCTAAACTCCTGCTTCCACCAGAATTGTCTGTCAGGAGCTCCACAGGGTCAATATACACGGCTGGGGTGCTATAGCCAAACCTTTGGTCATGTGCCAATGCCAAACGTCAGTTTCAATGGTGCAAGGAGTGCAAATCTTGGGTTGTGGACAATGTAAAACATGTATTGTTCTCTGATGAGTCCACCTTCACTGTTTTCCCCGCATCCATGGGAGTTACGGTGTGGAGAAGTCCCAAAGAAGGGTACCACCAAGACTGGTGCATGCCCAGAGTGGGGGTGGATCAGTGATGGTTTGGGCTGCCATATCATGGCATTACCTTGGCCCAATACTTGTGCTAGATGGGCGCATCACTGCCAAGGACTGCCGATTCAAACATTGTATCCCGAAGGCGGTGTCGTGTATCAGGATGACAATGCACCAATACATACAGCAAGCCTGGTGAAAGATTGATTTGATGAACATGAAAGTGAAGTTGAACATCTCCCATGGCCTGCACAGTCACCAGAMCTAAATATTATTGAGCCACTTTGGGGTGTTTTGGAGGAGCGAGCCAGGAAGCATTTTCCTCCACCAGCATCATGTAGTGACCTTGTCACTATCCTGCAAGAAGAATGGCTTAAAATCCCWCTGACCACTGTGCAGGACTTGCATAGGTCATTCCCAAGAAGAACTGATGCTGTATCGACCACAAAAAGAGGCTCTACACCATACTAATAAATTATTGTGGTCTAAAAGGGTGTTTCAGTTTAATTGTCCAACCCCCYTATATGTTGTGTTAATGAGTAACTCTAAATTGGCCCCATAGGTGCAAGGAAGAGTTGTCTGTCAGGTTTGGCTCTATGTGGGCTTGAGACGGACTCGAGAAATATCCAGTATGAACATTGGACCCTCTCACACAATGACTGCTGGAGATGGAGACCAGCTCATRCACAACCCTAAAAAAACTGTATGTAAAGAAAATGGATGGTTTTCACAGTCATGCTGCATCAATTAAGCTCTCAGCTTTGTGTTAAAGGAAACAAATCAAACATATATTTAAAGGTAAAAGTAATAAATTGCACCTGACATTGAGTTACGATTGTGTGATTAGTGTGCAAAGTTATTTTGAACAGTGACGGCTTTGTCTACGACGAACTTCTGCAGGATGACCGAAGATTATTCTTCCGAGAAGGAAATGAGCCAGATGTGGCATGTTGTTTCTCATTAGTGGCATGCAGCTCTTCTTTTTCTTTCTTTCTTTCATTCATTTTTATTTTTTTTTACCCGATTTTAAAACAAATACCCTGCTTCGAATGTGTGCGTGACAGCTGGAGATGAGTACTCAGCTAAGTGGAGGAAAATAAATCAAAGCACTTGCCATCTTTTTGTGATGATTTGTCTAATTCTTGTCTGGTATGTCCATGGAGGGAGGGAAGGAGGAGATGGAGGGGTAGCAGGGAAATGCGGGTGAGGAGATGTTCTGTGTGTGTGTGTATGTGGAAAGATGGGAACAGAGTTAGTCAGAGACAGAGAGGGGGAAAGTGTGTCTTTAGACCAGCTGCACAGCAAATCTGTTTATTCTGCACAATTTGGCATCAAACACAACAGACTGCTGAGTGCTTGCTTCTGCTTGTGGTGCCCCATTAAAATGGAATTTATCGGTGCCTTAAGAGTAAGTCCAAATTACACATTTTCCCTCTCTGCCCCCCCCCCCCCCCCCCACACACACACACACACACACACACACACACACACACACACACACACACACACACACACACACACACTTTTTTTTTTCTGAGGTGATGTCTGGGAAGTTTTATCCTTCCATACTTCTTGCAGCAGCTGTCAGACAACTTGTCAGAGCTGCTCATTACAGACCCATGCAGGCAGCCTTGGTAGGCAGGCCCACCTACAATCCGCCCATCAGTGCCATCTCCACTGTCATCTGACTGAGTGCTGCTCAGACTCAGACATCATTTAAAAAAGAGAGCCTGTGCAGTCTCTGAATGTGGTGACACTTTGCTAAAATCGTTCTTTTTTTCCACTCATTTTTGTTTCAAAGATTAAAATGTATTTAAACAGTTTGGAAACCTGTTACTGGTTTATTTCTTATTTTTACAACTGCAAGCAGAAGTTTTTTTGGTGTTAAAGAGAGCGTGAACTCTGGGGCCTCCATCTCGCTCCATAAATCTCCTCAGCCAATGATAAATTCATATTTAATGACTGTGACCATCGTCTGGGAAGGAGGAGCATTCTTTCATTTCATTATTTCATTGCCTCTTTCCCCCTGCTGCTCGGGCGAGATAATTGATTTCTCTGTGGTAACAAGGTATCGACCATGCACGGTAGCCAGCTAAGACGGCGGTTCGATTCAAAGGAGGGGTGGAGAAGCAGAGGGGGGGAGGACAAGGGATGAAGCTGAAGAAAAGGGTGCAAAAGCACTGAAAGCTAACAAGCCATACAATTATCTGCAGTTAGGAAAACTTGCAGGCTTTAGGTGGCTATAGATCAGACATTTACCGTTGATTATCTTTTTTTTTTCATGGTAGCAGGGAGGAATTTTGTTAGGTTTCAACTGTTCACCAAGGGGTTAGGAAGTTTGGTTAATTTACTGAACAGATTACAAAGTCATTTATTCATAGAGTCAAAAGGAAATTCTGATATTTTTAAAGCATTTTAAAAAACAAAATATCTGAAACAGATTGTGAATACAAAGTATAGAGATAGATCTTCACAACGCAAACCTTTTGTTTGTTTCTTGTTGCCCAAATAGAACATTCTAAGAGACTGGAACTAAAAAACCTGATTGTAGTGTGTAAACCATGCGAAAAGTTAAAATATCCAGGTGAAAAACTGGGGTTTTGKTAATTTTTTGATAGAAGTTCAGTCAAATTTTATTACCATGGGATGAAAAATAGATGCTTAAAATATATTAAGTCGTTAAATCTAATTAAATGTAAATGTTATGTTGGACTAAGAGACATAATTTGTGTTTTGGAATACCTGAAAAAAGAATGTTTTGTGAAAATACAGTGTCAGTGCTGAATTACGAATGATTTTGCTGAAGTTTGATAAAGAAGTTGGATTAGAGATGTTAAAGCTAAAATCAGAACACTAAAAAGCTAAAAAGAAAAACACTAGCAAAATYCTAGTTAAAAAGTAGCAAAACAGTAGGCCTAACAGTTGAAAGTAGCAGAATGCTAAATAAAAATTAAAAGTAGAACGAAAAGAAAACTAAAGRAACATGCTGACGTAGATTTTAAAGTAAAGAATGTTTTAAAGGGACTGCAGAGATCGGGAAATAACTGCAAATACATGTAAAAAAATTTACGAGCATAAAAATTGTAAAAACAGAATTATTCCAGCTGAATTTATTACTGTATAAGTGCTACAGCTAACTGCTGCAACAGCTATTTATTGTTATTTACTGTTTAAACAGGCAAATCCCATTGAGATTGCTGATTTCTTTTTAAGGGCGGCCTGGGCCTGAAGGAAACCTTTCGTACATGTTTTTGTGTTTTGGGGAAAACCGGGGCACCCGGAGAAAACCCACACAAATATGAGGTGGGCATGCAAACTCCATGCAGAAAGTAATCAGGTCAAAACCGGGGATGCTAACCAGTGAGCCATCATGCTGCCCTAAATTTTATTTTATTTATGCTTGCAAATAAACAAATAACTTTATGTYAAAACCCATAATGTAAAAAAGGTAGCAGTATAAAGGTTTATAACATAAAGTTCACAAAAACACTTATAAAACGTGTGAGATTTGAGTCGTTTTAAGGTGTCAGTAACCCATTTCAATCCTGTAATGCTAAGAGTTTAAGATATAAGTTTGCCAATTTGGTCAGAATTAAACGGTTTCCTAATCTGAAGCTGTTCAAGGAGCTACCTGCAGCAGGTGAGATATTAATTGTTAATATTTTGTCCATATAAAGCCCACTTTAAAAGATCTAAACTGCTTTCTCTTTTGCACATTTTGAAGTAATTTCACGAGCAGATCGATGATGTACATGTTTCTGAGTGAGCATTCAGGCACCCCACTGCTGACATGTGTGTTGTCATGTAATAACTCTTCAAGGACATAAACACAAGACATACAAAGTCTTTGTGGTTGCTGTTGACATGGATTTTTCTTAATTAGGTATATGATCAGACGATCGGATTTGACTGGCAGCTATTGAGCCGACGTCTCTAGAGTTGCTGCCGCTGACCTTACACCTTCTAGAGCGCAATGTCAATCAATCAATAACAGCAATAACTAAACTTTATGACTTGAGCAATTATTGATTATACTCAGCATCCAAAGAAAGCAGAGCTTCTGATCCTCCTTTAGCACCTCTGCCTGTGGCTCGCTGTATAAATAGACAAATTAAGCAGTGCTGCTGTTGTTACACGTTTACCAGCTTACATTGTAATTTATTTAAGAGCCCTTAATTGGACTAGTTACTCATTTGGCCCTCGTCGGTCCCACAGCAGAAAGGAGCTCTATCAGTGCACGCTGGGGCATGCTGGAATATGGAGCTACAGAGACACACTGTACACAGCCAGCTGTTTGATGTCTGCAGCACGCGAGCGTCTGCTGTACCGTGCAGCATAAATAAACACACAATCCCCTGGTGAGAGGACAGATCGACACACAGGAGACCTTATTTCAGGCTAATGAACTATTAATGCCGATTTAAAATTCAAACGCTTTTGCAGGCTCTTCTCTGCAGTTATTCCTGGTTGTGTGTGAGGCAGGGCGAAAGAAAAAAAGGCAACAACAGACTAATTTGGAAGGAAACCATACACCATATTCTCAACATCCCCCTCAAACAGCTGGACTTAGATCTCAGAAGACCAACTGTGTTGCTAAGATCCGTATTAAATGAGGCCATATAAAATGTATGTCAGTGGGTTCAGCCTGGCTTAGCGCTCGCTACAATAACTGCTAATGGAATAACTGTAAGATGTATAAATGAACCCTGCTTTAATTCATAATAATGTTGGACCCCATCGCCTGCCCATTCAGCCCAATAGATTATGGAAATGGCTGTAATGACTGCCGGAACAATGAGTCGAATTAAATGATCCTTTCAGGGCCACGTCAGCTTCGGAACGCCTGACACTGTGCTTTTCATCCTTTTCATTGAAGACCTGAAACACCAACAGCTCCCYTTTAATTAAAACCAGCAGAAATGAACAATGAAACCTATACTCCACACAACATTAACATACRCTGTTAATGAGGAAACAATATCTGTGTCAAAGGTGGGAGAGGATTTCAGTTTGGTGTTTTGTTTATTTTATTTTTTTGAAGCGCTCCTCACACCATATCTACTTCACAAATGAAAGCAACGACAAAAACAAGATTTAAAGGTTTTATTTTTTAGCTCAGCAGTGAACCCTTGTGGCAGCTTATTAAAGCAATAGTTCAAATCTTATGAAGCGGGGTTTTGTGTGAAAGTTATGAAGGATGAGTAGGGGTGTCCAACCCTGATCCTGGAGGGCTGCTCTCCTGATAATCTGTTTCCCTGCTCCAACACACCCGATTCAATGACTGAATACCTCTTCGAGTTTTGCATGTTATTCACTCGTTTATTCAAATCAGGTGTGTTGGAGCAGAGAAACCCCTAAAACTCACAATAGTGGCCATTGACGACCAGGATTTGACACATTTGGATTACATGTTGTACATCATTCTGGGTTTGGAGAAAACYAGTTTAATTTAGACCATCTTGATGTGGTAAATAGTTCAAGCAGGACCAAGAAACAAAGTGGGTTGCTGAAAACAACTCCCATCTCCAAACTTTCATAGCAGTTCTCGCTAATGATGTTTATAAACCTTTATCTCTGTTTAACACTCCAGGTTTTTTACTAAATGTATATACAGTTATTTGTCAGTGGCAGCAGCATTGACTTAGTATTCTGGCAGAAATATTAACATATACATGATTCATTATTGTCTGCATGAACCTCTGTGAAATTTAGATTTTAGGTTTTCTTAGATGCCAGCGATCTGCTTTGGACTTGGTCCTGTTTGGATCTCTTTGTAATCAAGGTCAGAATGAAACTATTGCTTTAAATTGAGGTCATTCAAAGAGCCATCTACAAAAGGGTAATACATTACTTGTTCATAACATTTTCTATAAACCCCACTTCTAAAGATCATAACTGGCACTTTAAGCCAAGAAAAAAATAATAAATTTCAGATCTCAAGAGCTTTCTTGGCAGTATATATAGTTATGTATTATTTACTTAGAAAATAAGAAAGGTTGATTTATAAAACAATGCCATTAATATACTGGTTTTAGAAGTTTAGTAATAATATTTTGTACAGAAATGCACAAAATATTCATAAAACAATGCCATAATAAAGAAGTTTTACAATTTCAAGATTAGCTAGAGTTGTTTGGAGTCATAACAATACAGTACATCACTTAACCTAAACACCTGCAAACACATGAACAGGTACAATTTAACCCAGATCTGCAACAGAGCCAACGAGAGCAGCACTCGATTGCTTTATTTATGATGTGCAACTTTTTTGCATATTGATAGTGTTTGTTTAAGATGCCTATTTAAACAAAATATGCCATTTAGACCAGTTTTTATATTAAACTAAATTTAATCCAAGTTTTATTTTTATCTCACGTAAATCCCATCAGATCTAATAAAATACAGTCTTTGGTCGACAGATCAACTCTTTGTTAGCGTTAGTGACTTTTTCAGTTTATGTGCTTAATAAAAAATACAGTAAGGCTTCTTCATATGTTAAGGCCTGCATGTGAAAACTAGTGTAACAGCACCCTCTAGTGGTTACCAAAGAACTGAAATATAGTTTTAAGTAGAGTGCAAAACGCTGCGAACATTGTCAGTGTTATCAGAGTATTAAAAAGTGAAAGAGTGAGCAAATATTAAACAACTGGCATGATTATATAGCATATAAATATATAATTAAACAAATGCTAAATGTCAAAGCAACCAAAGACAAAAAGCAAAGATGCACTGGCCAATAAAAAAATCTAGTTTTCTTTTGGTCATTAGGTATTTTTGTTGGAGTTTTATGTGATTAAAATTGCACATTCATCGATAAACATCAACTAAAATCTCAAAAAGGTCATTGCTTCATTTGTTCAAAATGGTTGCTTTGTCATTCAATTTTGAACTTGTTGAATTATACAGAAGTAAAATATTTGATCAGTAATAAAATATTAAACATATAACGTAAAAGGCAAACAAAAATCTAATTCTGGTCATTTTAAATGGAAAAAATAAAGAAAGTTTTAAAACACTGCAATGAGAAAAATGCTGTCAAATGTGTCACATGTCACAATTGCACAGGAATATTTCCCACATGATTATACAAAGATGTCTCCAGTTATTGTTGTAACGTTCAGAAATATCAAACCATTATTTCTTCCTTTGCCTTTACTTCAGCTGTGGAGAAGCAAAGAATTTGCCTTGCCGGTGAGAGGCGGACGTTGCTTTGCTTTTGCTCCCAAATCTAAGAGTGAGAAGGTCAAAGGTTGGAAAGGGAAAACAACATTTTAAGTTTAGGATTTTAAGGGAACATTTAAAAACAAAAAACAGAACAACCAGAAATCWATGGACACTTTTACTAAAGTTCAAATAGTTTGAATATATATTAATCCAGGACAACATTAATAAACAAATGTATAATGTGAATCTGTCATTTTCTCTTCATATAAAAATCTAAAATATAGTATATTAATTATAGAATTAGATGGTAGCATTTGATGTATAATATGCCTCTGAGTTTCAAAGATAAAGTTTAACACTATTTAAATTATGAAGAAATGCTATAAAAGTGCATTATTTTAATTATCCTTGGATAAGACTACATTTTCAGCCTGTGTGTGACTAGTGTGAATGAAGGTTTGAGCTTACATTGTGGTACTGGACAAGGTCTGCTTCATCCTCTGAGACAACGAGCTGGAGGAAGGGGTTCTGGCCATCATCTGTTGCTCTGGAGTCGTCATAGGCCCCAGTATGCTCACTACAGATGAAAGGCAATGACTGAGTGTCTGAACTTCACACTTTTGGCTGCTTCCTCCTGCAGGGGTCGCTACAGCAAGCAAACTATCAGATTTGTCCATTATTTTCCATTAGATGCTGTTTCTGACCCAAACAGGGCTTGAACCTGCTGCCTCACAACTACTAGACCACAGCACTGACCACCATGTTAGTGCATATTTAAAATGTTGAATGCTCAAAAGTGGCTCGATAAACCCAACAACCATCTTCAGCATAAGGCTAGACTAATCACTATGGGTGCAACAATACATGCATCTGTTTCAAACCATTCAATACATTGCTGTAGGTTCAATACATTACGTATGGAACAATACAGATTTTTAATATGTATTTTATTAAGATGTTCTGTATTGAAGGCTCATTGAATCTGTGTTCGACTACTCCACCTAGACTGTATTGTCGAGTCAGATCCACTGAGAAACTTGCTGTTTCAGCAACATTTAATTTAAAAACTGTACTTTTGAAGTTAAACAAATGCTCATAATTAATTTTAATAAATTCCAAGATAAGAAGGGCATGGAAATTTATCTTTCTTTTATCGAAAATATATCGAACTGTGAGACTACAGTGTCGAATCTAACCGAATAGTAAATTTTCTGTATCATTGCACCCCTACTAATCACATAGATAAAACTGGTGTTACAGCCTTTGAGCTCGTTTTTTTTTTATGTGATTTGGAACAAAAAGGTGAACATTTAAACATAAAAATATTTACCATTTTAGTTAACCAGTGGCATTTATATTTATTACCCAAAATACTATTAACACAAAAGAAAAATAAAACCAAACTTTTGTGTCGTTAGTTAAACTGCTATATACTGTATGATAGTTCAAATTAGTGCAGAGAATTGTAACAAAAAAAGAAACTGGTACAAACAAAACAAAATTCTGCCTCACACCYTTCATGCTTGGTTTGAGTAAATTCTATCTGAAGCAGAACGATCATGTTTATATTTAATTAATTTTAGCATATGCAATCAGGTTTATAAATATTGGGACATGGACACAGTTCTAATTCTTTTGGCCGTAAACACCACCGTGGAAATTAAATGAAATTAACAAAACAGGTTTACAGGTGTTTACAACCAAAAAGATGAGAACTGTATCCATTTCTTATACATGTAATTGATCGTGGCGCTCCGCCACGGCAAAATAAAAGCCGCCACACCTTCAGAATGAAGTTTTTTTTTTGTCCGAGACAACACATTTTCATTTCGGACAACCAGATCCCGCCTCCCGGTTGTCCAGTGGACAACAAAGAAAAAAGACCTTGATTAAAGTTTCCCTCTGCGGGTGTTCGTCATTGTAAAAATGAACTGGAGAAAAAAAAACTTGTTAAAACCATCCAGGTGAAGAAATTTAGTTATTACAGATTAGTACTGATGTTAGAAGCAACACTAGATTATTAGGGTTTCCTTTTTATAATATTTTTATAATGTTTGATCAATTATGTGTTGATATAGAGTAGTTACATGTCCGAATCATAAACAACACATAAGTGAAGCATTATAATAACATTAAGATGAGATTTTTGTATGAATGCCTGTGATTCAGCTGTAGGTCAGTAGGGGGCGAACTCAGGCATTAAAGAATTGTGTATAAAAAGATGCACTTCCTGACTCTTAGTTAGTGTGGTTTTCCTTGTCAGCCGGTGACAAATAAACCTCACTCAGGTCCAGAATTCTGGTGTTGTATGACTTTATTCCTTTCATAAATCATTTTATTRAACACTTGTGTTTTCATCTTGACTTCAGCCGTATTGAACATGTATTTTCTTACACAGGGATTAAACTGATGGTTCTTTCACCAAATAAAGAGAACAACAGTCAAAGTTTTACCTAATCAGAACAGAGCAGGGCAGGTGCGCGCTGCCATTTTTTGTTTTTTTCTCTGTGGGTGGGGGTCAGTTTCTCTCAGCTCAGGTGAACACCTCCCGGGAAAGCCCTCAGCGTTTCCTGGACTATTTTCCACCAAGGATTACGTCGTATTTTATATATATTTCTAAAAGCATCTTGCAGCATTTCCAAAAACYCATTTTTTTTGCAACTGTGTAGCAGCTTAAAGTAAAAATGCATCTTAAAATCAATACATTTATTCATAATTTCACACTAAGTTTAAACAAAGAACTTTGTCAGAACATCATACATATATTCAGTAAGCACACAAGAGCGACCTACCTTTGCTGTTTGGAGTGTRGGTGTGAAGATCAGTTTCCATCCCTGCATTATCTGGATAAGCAAACCGACTCCAGTAGGTTTTTGAGATACTGAGCAAACGCTCCACAACCTGTGAAAAACAGTCATTAATCCTGTGGTTGTTGTCAGAAACTTTGTGAAAATCACAAACAACCACGTACATCCTCTCAGCTGTGTGCTACTTTATGAGCAATGAGGTTTATAAAGTAGGCAAGTGTTTCAAACACAAAGTCAAAACAATCATTCCTTTACCCTTGGTTGTCTGCTGGTGTCATTCAGGATGGTCATGGGGTCTGGATCAGGAACAGCATGGCCCACCAGGGTAGGACCGAACACCCTGGCCAAGTTGTGTATATCCATCTTAGTATCTGTACTTTGAGACACTCTGAGGGAGGAAAGAAACACGCTTGTACTTTGAAAACTGCAGAAAGTTACAAGTTGAAACAGTTTGAAACAAAATAAAATTACTTCTGCAGGTGGATTATCAGGCAGGCCAGTGTGTCTCGGTTGGGTTGAGGAAGTTCACTGACAGCCTGATATAACATGGCAATACAGTTGCCATCATCTTGGATTTCTACAAGAATACATACATACAATATTAATAACCCAGGTTAGTATGTGACTTCTACAAATACAGGAATTAATTTTTTAGGTCTCAAAAGTCTCACCAGCTGCTTCCATGAAGGTTTTATTGAGGTGGAAGGTGAGTAGCGGCTCTGGGAGGTTTCTGAGGAAGTCTTTGAGGACACCTGTGATCACATTGATGTCTTCCACTTTGTTAAGGGCAGGCAGTGTCTTTCCTCGAATGAGCTTCTCCTTAAGCTCCTTAACCGTACGCTCCTGGCCAGAGACTCTGTACAGACCAACCTGCAGCAAATTGCAAATAAAAAAAGCATATGTTTTTATTTGTAACTAAGACTCTTTCAAACTAAAAAAAACAACTAAAGCCAGGGAAAGGATTAGGGCTGACAGGAAGTTAAAAATTACATTTTTATAGCCAGTCTCACCTCATGAAGGCCTCTGCGTTCGATCTCTTTAATGCAGTAGATAACCAGAGCTGGGATCATTGGGGAGGTGGCCGGAGCAAAGTCAGCCAAGGTGACCTACATAAAAACATTTTCATTTAACACATTATTAAGATTAAAATAACAGTAGTAGCTGTCTAAATGAAACACATAGAATTTGAGACAAATGTACCTCTGTGCRCCTGGGGAGAGAGCTGAGAGCTGTGGGATTACAGGGGAGGGGGCACTGGTCACGACATTCAGGGTGAGTCACAGTCCTGCAGTCCTGGCAGCGGAGATACAGCTTGCCAAATTTTGTTCTCCTTCGACATGTTGCACAGAACTCAGACTTGATAACCTTGATAGAAAGACAGGGTTTATTTAGGTTAATGAGCCCATTATGCTAAAAGAAATAGAATTGTGATTTCAGAACTTATTTGTACTGTTTTAGGGATGAAGTGGTGCTTCTTTCCTCCTTTCGCTTGGTAAGTTTGAAGCTGGGCTGGAGCATCTGAGACTTGTGTGCTGGGAGCCTCACTAACCGTGTCAAACTGGTCAGTAGTGGTCGTGTCCCCCAACACTGGAGACACAATCATTTGTTAAACAATGAAGGAAACTCAACAAGCAAAATTATTTACCTATACATTTAGCATTCTTGTTTAAATCACACATCTGGGCTCTGGTATAGAACAGAAACAATTCTCACCACTTCTTTTTCTGCTGCGGGTCCAGTAAGGCACAGTTTCAATGGTGGAAACAGCCTCAACAACACCACCACCACTCGCAGGGAGAGTAATGGTGGTTGTAGCCACGATCGACTCATTAATCTGAATCACATGAGAGGAAAACATTTATGTGATCTTTATATTTTAAAGCCACAATAACTTGCTTTAAAAAGTTACATGTTATGAAGCACAGTGAGTACCAGGGGGCAGTATTACCCTGTCTGCTGTTCGCCCACTGGAGCGGGGCTTCTTCACTGCCTGCGGAGGAACATCTGACACTTTTCTTGAAGATCGCTGTGATTTAAAAAAGTTTGTTTTTTCAAAACAAAAGAAACAAAGTCAGTTCATCAAAGCAACAAGTGATTTTAGGRCTCTTCAGAGACAAAATGTCTCAATTATGAGTGAGAGGACATAAAGAGGTTTTTATTCAGAATGTGAGTAAAGCCATGACTAACTCGTTTCTGTCGTCTGCGGAGTCTCACATTCTTCATCACAGAGGAATCCCACTGCTAAAGAGAAAACAGTGAGACACAATACACAATGCAAGCCAGTATAATGTTGCTGTCTCCTAAATTATTTTTGCTGTAATTGAAACGTTGACAAAAAGAGTATGTTTACCAAGGAGTCGTCTGTTTGATCATAGCTGATATCTGACAGCAGAGATGCTGATCCAGATTCATCAATTCTGGTTAATCTGTAAAATAAGTAAGTCATTTATAAAAGGGGGTCTGCAGCGTGTTGGAAAAATGACATGTTTGGAAGATTATACAGGTTTTAACATATTACAACTGATCTATAATGACAGGTGAAAGTTTGTTTTGCCATCATCAGGACAAGAATAAATTCTAAAGTCTATAATTACTACTTTCACCACAAATACATGTAACTGTTTTGTAAACATTGGGTGTTTTCCTTGTTTTAGGCTTATCTCCTTCTGCTAGCAGTAATTACACTGCTCCATTAAAAGATCATTGAAGCTTATACAAAATTCTCTCGTCATGTACAGAATATTAACTAAACTTGTGGAGTTGGCTACAAAATATCAGTCTGTCTTCAGTACTTTCAGAAAATATTGTAATTAATTAGGGTAAAGATGCTTTAAAAGGTATTTCAGAACTTGGTTTTGTGAGGCTGACCTTCGACTGGAGCGGCGGTTGGCTTTAGCAGTTTGTGTTGCCTGGGAGTGGGCACTGAGGAAGGCCAGGGCTGACCTCTGTTCCTCATTTAAAATGACACTGCTACCATTATTCTCTGAAATCAGCAGCTCCCGGATCAGCTGCAGCTGTCGCTCCTTTGTACCCAAAAGGCAGCAGGATGACAGAAACAGGTCCACAAAGACAAACGCAGGTGTTGAAAAACAGTTAAACAAAAATGAATACACAAGTCACCGATGTTATTCATTATCTAAAAACTAAAGTACAGCTTTGTTTTTATTTTTGACTAAGAAACAATATTTGAAAGTAGCGTGGCACCAACCAGCTTCTCATAGACCGCCTCTGCCTTCTGCCGCCGTCTGATCTCTACGTCCACCTGATTTCGAGCGTGTTTTAGTTTAACCTCCAGCGCTCCCTTTTCTGTTTCTGCTTTTGTCAGCATTTCTTTACAGGAGACCAGTTCTTCACCTGACATCAGCCACTTCTTACGGCATTCCTCAAAGTTCACTGCCATCTTGAGGAACTCTACATAACAACACAAGGCGAGAGTGGTGTATTGGTGCTTTGCTCAATAAATCGTTGTATTCAAGAACTCTATTGTAATAAACATTTATATTTTTAATAATGATTAGAGTTACAGCAGCACAAGTCAGTTTTTTTAATAAAGTGAGTGGCAAATGATTAAAGTGCTCACAGTCATTCAACTTCTACGACTACATCATCTCTAATCTAAGATCCAATACATCACTGTTTATTTAGCAAATGAAAGGTTCTTTGCGCCCTGTTTCCAGTATATTCACAGAGTGAGTTCATACTTGCACAGATAGATTGTAAACATGTTTCTGTTTGGACTACATTTTCATTATAAAAGGTACACACACAATCATCCTTTCCACTAAAGTGTTCAGCAGCTCACTGAAAACAATCCTAACCCAAAACAGTTAGCTCTACCGTGGGGCAGTGAAAGACTTAGAGATGGCACATATCACAACGAAGTGTGGAGATAACTTACCTGGTTCAATGCTTTCATTCAGACCGTCCACCTGAGCTCTGAGGCTCTGGAACTGGTTATACAGGTTCATCACAGATAACTCCATTTTTGTCTCACTGCAGCTCTGGTATACAAAGACGTACACTTAGCTTAGTAAGGAAAAAATGTTACAATATAACCTAAGTGACATTCTAAGTTGTGGTTGGCGATTAAATCGACCCTAAGAAAAGCAGCYTTTCAAACATATTTTATGAATACACATGAATCATCATATACACTACGAAGTTAGACCGAGTTAAAACTGTTGTGCTTGTATATTCCAAACAAAAAGACAAGCTATTTTAACAATAAAGAAAGAAAAACATGAAGAGAAAAAAACAGGTTTAACATGCTAAGTTAGCGACATGCTAACAACAGAGTCTAGCTGTACAAGCACACAGAAGCCAGGCAGGGGGGCAAATCGCTAACTCGGTCAAAACTAAAGATAAAAATAATAGTTATTTTAAGTTACCTATGCGATAAAGCTTCTGTGATAGCCAGCCGGACATGGAACGTAACAGTGTCCGACGGAATGAGCAGAGATTATAAAAAATGTTCGCACAGRAGCGAAAAGAGCCACGCCTGAATGTTTTCAGATTCCTTCAGTTCAAAATCAGCGCCGGTTTTCTTCTTCGTCAGCTAAAAGCGGGACTTAGAGCGCTCTGTCGCCCCCGACGGCAAGACTTGTAACTGCATGTGGTTTGTTGGTCTGGAAACTAATTTATAGTGTTTTATGGGCCTCATGTCTCAATGTGGTTAAGTCTAATCGTATCAAATTAAATATGCAATTCAATTAAATTCAATTCAGTTTATTTATACAGCGCCAAGTCACAACATACGTTGTCTCAGGGCACTGTATATGAAAAAAGAACAATCTAAAGAAGAAGCCAMCAGATTGTGTTGAATCACTTCATCACAGTCTCCCATCCTGAGCAAACGGTGGAGAGGAAAACTCCCTGCTAATCAGGAAGAAACCTCCAGCAGAACCAGGCTCAGGACAGGCGGCCATCTGCCTCGACCGGCTGGGTGACAGGAAAGAGACACAGGCAAACACAGAAGAACTGGTCCAGGACTGGTCCAGGTGCACCTACTTTTGAAAAAGAGACAAAAAGAAAAAAACATGTTATTGATAGAAATAATTACAATAAACATGTAGAGAAGAGAGACTAAAGGCAACAGCAGAGTGAAGAAATGTGCTCAGTTTGTGCTCCAGCTGTCTAAGTCTGTAGCAGCAGAAATGATGAATAATGGAAAAAAAACCTGTCTATTTATCAAAAAGGAAACACAAAAATTAAATACTATTACATAATCTTGCAAACTGCCTCAGAAAACACTTTTAGTAAGAACATTGAACTAAAATGCTTATTTATAGACTAAATAAAAC
>NW_013952462.1:1085376-1094198 GCF_001266775.1 Austrofundulus limnaeus
TGTGTGTGTGTGTGTGTGTGTGTGTGTGTGTGCGCGTGTGTGTGTGTTTTGCTGTAGATATTTTTGGATAATTGCAGGTTAATCAAGAGTGTAAGAATGTCAGACTTGAAAACAGGAAATCATGCATAAAATCATTTGAAACAATCTGGAATTGTGTTTCCTGCCCATGGGATGCACATAGAAAGTATCATTCATCAGCCACTGCTGGCATTTCTGGGTGCAGAACTACTTTTGCTSTTGTTTTCTTTTAAAAGAGGATCACACTTGTCCACTGAATCAGCTGCAAAACTTACATGTATTCTGCTCGTAATTTTAACAGCTCACCAGCAGACTGAAGTTGTTTTGTGTGTACCTGCTGATTCTTTGTGTTTTAATGCGTATGTTATTTGATTTAGCATTCACCCCACCCAAAGTACTGCACACATGTACACATCCACAGTCCATTATAGTCYAACTGAAATAATAGGATGTGTCAGTCAATAAAACCTTTCAGTTTTCATCAATAATTCATGTCTGCAGGTACATTTATTGCAGTCATGGATCATTTAACTCTTAACACTCTCTTTTACACCAGACACTATACTTTTTTTTCAACTAAGTGGACTGTTTGTGCTACCTGTAAATCTTATCCCAGACTTGACAAAGGAAAGAAAGTAATTTAAATCATAGAGCAGTTCATCAGGAAAAACTGTTTTCATTTAGCATTGGTTCATGTTTTTAACTTTTAGACCTTCATATATGATGTATGATAATAAAATGTTTGTGAACGGGTAATTCCAGATTATTCAGACAGCAAACATGAATCAACATACTTTAATGTTGATGAAGTAGAGAAAACTCTCTACACCTTGTACAGACATTTAGTCTCTTTCAAAGTATTTGTAAGTTAGAACCTGGAGGTCTGGGTTTCATTTGTTTTGTAAAATGAGCATGAGACAACATTTTCCACTTTTAAATAAAATCCTTTTTAGTGTCTCATTAGTGTAAAATATTTCAGGATAATTCAATGTTCCCAAACTGTGATACAAGTGCCAGAAATTAAGTATTTATACATTAAAGCTAATTAACTCTAACTGTAAAAAATAGAAATAACTGTAAAGATTAGGAGTTCAAGCACATAATAGTACTGGTTTCAAAGGAAAACTACTTGAAACCAAACTGCAATGAATATTTCTAGTAACCTAAAATTTGTATTCACTGAAAAGCCAAGACTGTAATATATGGTGCTGCTGTCAGCACTGACTGTCTAGAACAATCGGATCTTACATGATACCCTCAAAATAGATTTTCATGTACTTTTCATATCTTAAAGCTTCCCAACGAACCAGTTTGATAACAAAAACTGTTTGAAGTAGAAAGTCAAGTATGAGAAATAAGCTGGTGCATGTCAACCAAAATCCAATCTCCTTTGTTTGTCTCAGGAGTTAAAATGTGAACATTTTTGCTTTTATTTAGTGATCAAATCATTTTCCTTGATTATGTCAGGTACATATGAAACATTTCATAACAGAGTTAAATGCTTTCATTGCTTGTCTAAATGGTGATACTTAAAGAGTTTAGTATTTTCTGAGGTGTTACTCATGAAAAGTTTGAGAATTACTGCTGTAATGCAGTGAAGTTTGAAAGGAAATACGTGCAGATTGTGCTGACTCCAGGGTCCAACTTCCTCAGTGGAACCAGTGGAGGGGGGGGGGGGGGGGTAATGGATCCATAAACGCCCCCAGGGGTACTGCTTGGCAGATATAAAGAGCAGCTTCTGAGGAGTATACAGTGAAGTAAAGCATACTCTCTTCACATCCTGCGCTGATCTGTGTACACAAGGCAAAACGAACTCATGAAGATTTGAGAAAACAGTTCATGGTGTCTGAGAACTTCAGTGTGTTCAAGTTTTAGCATTTTGTTTTCACTGAAAGTTGCATTTACAAAAATGTGGGTCAAACTGTTATATTATGTTTATATTTCTATTCCTTGTTATCTATTATTAGGTCATTAATCAAAATTAAGAATCTTTTAAAAAAGTGAATTGTGTAAAGTTTGTAAGGGAAGTATTTCATATCATCTTTTTTCAAATTCTTCTACCATACAAGTATGAAATCTTTGTTTCACTGTTTCAAAAGTGAATGCTGCAACTTAATGGGATGCTTGCACAACATGGAATGCCACCCGTTAGGTGAATGGAGATGGCTCCAGTAGAGCTGAGTGAACAGGGGGAGAAATATTGAGAAGCTTTAGGCATTTGAGTACTGTCAAAAGATAATGTGCATATATACTGTAGGTGCATTTCAGACTTCCCATCAATTGAATTAAAAGGGGAATCTCCCACTCAGTGAGTGTTTACTGGAAGAGGCTTCCTCTTTTCTTCACATCTAAAGCATCACCATCAACAACAATATTTCACTGGTGAAACTCGACACTTGGTAAACACTCTGCTCCACAAACAAAAACACATTTGAAAGGGGATTAGGTGAATTCTTTTTCTTCTTGATTCACAAAAAATGTGGAAAGGACTCTATAAAAAATAACATTTATTGATTCCAGCTTGTTTGAACAGTGCGTTTTACTTAAAGGAGGTACAAGAACATTCCAGGTCAAAGAAAATTACATCCCGGCTGTACACACAATCCATTATGAATTATTTTTATTTTTAACCTGATAATGAAACTTTCATCTGACATAAAAATAAAACTAGCCCTGTGTTGTTCTTAAGGGGAACAGCAAGAACAAGTCAGGCAGTGCTCAGAGCTGAAGCTGAATCACAATGCAAACAGTAACGGTGTTTATCAGAGAGAAGAAAGAGACATTGACACTTTTGAACTGGCTCAGGATCACTTTTAACATATTCTGTCCGAATAAAATAAAATAAAAATTAAACACTTAAAATCCTTATAATTCTTAACTCTATTTTGATAAGGAAGAAATAGTATGACATTTGATTTACACAAGGTTTAAATTCTGCTTTTCTGGTTTGACAACTTTTGACAAATCATGCTGATTAAACCGCTCACCAGTCCAGCTTTAATGTGTTACAGTCTCTGGTGCATTAGTCCTCTTGCAAGTTCCAGGAGGCAACAGATAGTTGCTAAAAAATGCATAAACATTTAAAGTGGCATGAAATATTTTTATGTGAATTGTTTTCTGTGGGTGTTTATGACTTTATAGTGCAAATGGGAATGACAATAATGAGGATAATTGTCACTACAACGGCAACGAGCGCAAGCAGTTTACAGATTTTGAGTCGACGACGATTAGCCTCCTTTCTCCTTAGAAGGGCGTCGTAGCCCGGAGTGTAAATGTCGTCCATCCAGAATTCTGTGTTGTTGGGGTTCAGAGACTCCTGACCCTGAGGAACAAAATTTTATTGCTTTATTTTTAGATGATGTATGATGAATGCAAAAAAGTAAAATAAAACACAACTCTGGATATCTTTCTATCAGATTAAAGTTAAAAAACATGTTTTAAAATCAGCAACCCCAAATTACTTCACAATTTAAAGATGAAACTTGTTCTATGTGGCAACAACTTTGAGAGAGTCTTTGCGCTATTTGAGTCCTTCAAGAGTCAACATTTCTCACCTGTAGGTCCAGAGGGGAGATCCGTGCCTCCCTGTCGTCTACAGTCCATATGGGTCTCCCTCTTCTCTCAGCCAGTCTGGGGTCAAGAACTTTCCCAGAGCCAAGACCCCCTGTCAGACTGCTATCTTTATGACGAAACAGAGAAGAGTTTAACACTTGTTCCATCATGCTGGTTGGCTTCTGTGAGATTAGGTTTGTGGTGCTGTCTGACTGATTTGCCTAGAATACAAATAGATAAAACACATATGGTTAAAATGTTAAACTAAATACTATCATGCACATCAATATGAACAAGAACGAAAACAACAATTCTCTGCAGATTTTAAGCACTACCCACCCTAATCAGTCTAATGAGCACAGATTCAAATAATCAAATCTGTTTCTTCTGCATAATACAGGGACGGAGACAGACACAGAAACTGTGGTTATAGACATTAATACACCTAATGTCATTTGCACTATTGGCTTCAAACTATTTGTAGTTCAGTGATGTTTATGTGTAACTCTCCTCTCATCAACCAATTAGACTACATGTAGAAATAGTAAAATAATAAAAAAGCATGCAGGATGTAGTATGAAAAAGTTTACCTGTCCAATTTTCCTTTGCGGTTCTGTCCCATCCTTACTTTTTGAGAATGCCACAGTCCAGTCTTTTGCAGAGTTAGAGGTATTTATCTGTTTGCTATCAGGCAGACTTTTTTCTTCAAGCTGTGTTTTGGAAGCCCGGCGAGAAGATACATCCTTCTTCCCTTCTTTTGCCCCCTTAGAGTCTGCCTGATTCTTGCTGTTTTCTGTCTGATCCCCCGGGGTGTTCCACCGGCTCCAGTCCAGACTACTTGTGCTAGTCCCAGGAAACAGATGTCCAGTGGCAGACAGAGGCTGAGGTTCTGATGACTCAGAGGGAGTTACAGGGTGGCTCATGAAAGAGGAGACACCACTAAGAGGCTCAAGCCATCGACCACCAGTGCCCTGTCCACTGCCAACAATAGGCTGCTGAATCTTTTCATCCAGTCGCTGCAAAGCAGAGAGTACCTGCGAAATCTCAGCCTTCACATCATTCAGTGAGTCCAGCTGTCTTTCTATCTGACTCATACGAAGCAACAGCTTACAGACACTGGCTTTAAGCCCATCGTCACTACTTTCCAAGGAATGAAAGAGTCTTTGCAGTTGACCTAGGCGACCACGTCGAGCCTCAGTGGTGTCCTGACCAGTATTACCATCACTGGGGTGCAGGACTCCCGTGGATCCACACATGCTTATGTCATCTAAGAAATGGAAGATTGCACTGATGTCATCCTCACAAAACTCAGGGTCATCTAATGAGGTCATAAAGGAGAAACGATCAGCATGTACCAGGCTACGAAGCCTTCGGGGGTCTGGTGGGTCAGTTTGTGTTCCTTGAGCTATCATTCTTTCACCTCCATTTGAAAGTACAACATTGGTGCTCTCACTTCCTGAGGACACCCCCAAATTGCTAATAGCAGGGGTAGATTGTCTTGGAAGTTGTCTCGCTTGTGATTCCATTCCCATATCAATGCTGCCCACACCTATCCGATCCTCTAGACTGTGACTCTTATTACTCCAGAGGGGTCTTTTTGTCCTGGGTGGTTGAAGATGCCGAGGAGATGGATCCGGGACTGACCCTGGTCCAAAATAAGTTGAGTCTTGCAGATCATCAATACTCTCATGCTTAGCTTTAGCCCGTTGTTCTGGTGAGAGGTGAACTGCTGTAGGCGATGGATAAGGATTAGGGATTACATCATAGCTATGATTGTCGAAGTCCATATGCCCTGTTTTGGGACTGGGAGATTCACTGCTGACAGTCACTTGGGGTATTAGAGGTGGCTGGTTATGGAAGTCCTTCTTGAAGGTGTTTCTCTTCTGGTCAACCGATGATCCTGGTTCAGCTTCAAAAACCTCCATAGTAGCAGAATCTCCACTTGACTCACTGTCTGTCTCCAAAGGCAGGTAGATGTTTTTCATTACCTCATCGAGGTTTGGACTGCTGGGGTATGAGTGTGTAGTATGAGGCAAGTCAAAAGACACAGCCCTTGTCCTGGCGGGAGGGGAGGGCACAAATGAGATTGGATCTGGGGGAAGACTTGCTCGCTTACGACTTGAGTAATTCGATGTTGGAAACAGCAAGTGCTGGTCGATAGACTTCCCACTGGAGTCAGAGTGGGCACGTGCTCGTTCTCGACCAGAAATGTTCAGTGGGTGGATACCAGGCAAAATGGGGCCTGGGGACTGGTCAACAGGCAGAATGGTTTGGGTTCTCATTGCACGGCTGTCATCAGAGGCCCCACCCGTCATCTGAATAAGATTGAAGATAGTTACTATGTCTGCAGCGACCCCTATGGGTGAAAGCCCCTGGCCTCTGGTGGAAACCCGGTCTCTGAATAAAGTGGCAGGGAAACAGGGGTCCCTGCTGGCAGCTGCAAACAGCAAACTCCTGAGCTCAATGAGATGGTCTAGGTCGAAGCGGGTGCTGACCATACGGCAGAGGTCCTGGAATGTTAACCACTGGCGCATATGGGTCAGTTCCTCCAGAATACCCAGAAGGACTCCAGGGTATTCCTGTTGCAGGTTAGCCATTGCTGCTCCACTGTCAAAAAGATTAAACAAAACTGTTTCAAGACAAAGATGGAACATTTTTAGTACCAACAAAACAACACAATTTTATGTGCTTGAAATATAAACTGTCCTATTAACAGTACTGTTATCTATGTATACAATGAGTGGAAGCTGGTATTCATTACAATATTTCATGATTATCCTAAATATCATAAACATCTTTATTGTATCATAAACATGGTTAATAGGATTACTAAGTACATAATCAATGTTTTTAAATTCGATCTTCCTCTGCTGCAGGTTGGCTCAGACTCAGAGTTTTTTGTTTCCGAAGAACTGATAGAAAATGTACAAGTGAAGTTCTCTTTCTTGAGATGGAGTGAAATAGTCAGCTGTTCAGGACTCTGACCTTAATTTGTGGTCCTAAAATAACTGGTCATCTGATTCAATGACGCCGTCACACTGCGCACATCCTTTCAGGGCATCTTTAATCTACTTATCTACCTGCTATTTTACTTCACAATTATGATCAAATATGTAATTTGTTTGGCAGGTTTAATTGTTGCGTAGATTTTGATGAGGGAGAGAATATTGCTGGCTATTATAGTTTACAGAAAAAGGCATAAAAAGACATGTTTTTATGTTTCTTTTCCCAGTTCTGACAAGATTTTTCTGCAAATACACTTTAGGTTGTAAACATTACATCAACACGTTGCAACAATTAATGTTTCTCATGTCCCATCTTACTTACCTGAATTTAACGATAAGGAATTAAAGTCACACCTGAATCCATTAAGAAAATGTACACTTATGATATAAACAAGTCATATTCCAGAAAAAGACTTCAGGTCGGCTCATCCTCTCGCACTCCTTTCAGGCATCTCCCTTTTAGTAAAGCGACTAGCCCAGAACCCAGGCAGGAGGAGAAAAAATTAGAAATCAGGTCATCTTCCCACAAGTCACTGCAGGTCCCTGAGGGACCTCAAAACACATCCAAACGGTTTCCCTTCCTCACAGATCAGTTGCAACGACACTCGTGAAGTCAATAACACATTTCTGATAGTATGCACACACACTGTTTACAGCTCATCCTGACATGTGTGTCTGAAACAGAATTAAGGCTCCAAGGTGAGCATACAATTAAAGGGCAAAATAAAAATTGATGTTTTTTTAATTGACACACACAAAAACGTCCACTCCTGACAGGAAACTCAACGGTCTGGGCTAAATTTCCCACTAGATTGCTGCACAAAGCAGTCTGCCAGACTCCCAGACTTTTCACCATTACTCTGCATTATCATTCATAAAAGGGGTGTACTTAAAACCCCATTAGTGCAAGAAAAAGGGCGAGGCTTTCATCGCTGAGTAGCAGCACTCGGCTACAATCAGGAAGGACATCTCTAATTCATCTAACAACTCACTGAGAGGAGGGGATCCATCATCCTCTGCACTCAGGAATCAATGCGGTGAAAGAGCCACGGCAGGGGTAAGTATGGGCAGTAATGCATTACTGTCAGGACCGCTGTGTTGCAGTTTTATTAGCTGGTTGAAAAGAAAGAACAACACTTGACACGCATTGAAAAGTTTTATAACTTTTCAGAGTAAAGAATTATTACAGAACATTTAGAAAATCAGAGATTATCAGAGGATAAAACTTGATAAATTTGCTTTACAAAACTAATTTTGGCAGCAGCCACAAAAATATTTTTTACAGCATATTATTGTATAAAAGTTTTTAGAAATATTTCAGCTGAGATGAGGCTCTCGATCTCTCTTCTTCTTTGGTCTTGATTTCCTTTTGGGTGGCACAAAGGATGGAGTCAGAGATGGATTTAAGGCAGGATCTAATGCGGGATTCATGGCTAGCAGGTCCAGTGTTGGAGTGCTAGGTTCGCCTATCAAAAAAAAAAAAAAATACACAACACAACACAATAAACAAGAAAATGTGATATGACATAAACAACTCAGGTTTTAGACTCAAATCACTAGGCTGTCAAAAAAAAAAAGAACCAAACTGATCAAGGAGGTAAATAATAGAATAAGAGTCACAGAAACAGTTTAATTAATCCTAACAAGTAGTTGTTTTAAATGTTCACATAAGACAACAGTGGTATTTGATTGACTATTTCTTTATAATGTATAAAACAAACCCATAAAAACATGCTGACAAGGCAATTTTATCATCCAGAAATAATTTAAAGACAAACAGAAATGACAACAAATTATGTGCCTTTAAGAATGTGGATTTCCTCCCAAAACCGCACAGCATCGATTTTCACACCAGAGTTAAGGTAGCCCATCCTTCCTCAACACAAAAAGGTCTTTCAGCGATGACCAAGTTATGAAAGAAGCGTTTGATGCTGCAGACGTGCTTTTCCGTGATTTTAAAAATAAAAGTGAGATTGTGTCAGCTATAAAGAGGTGCAATTGTCCAGGATGGTTGACATTGTGTCCAAATRCYTGTCCGTGTTTCTGCTGGACTGCTCTGGTGTTGAAAATGAGGTTTTGCTCTGCAAAATGACTTTAGGATCAAATCCTGAGCAACAAGTCGCATGGATGGAGAGTTCTGCAGTCTGCTGTCAGAGGAAACATATCCTAACATCAGGTAGAGACATTAATTTTTATATAGCCTGCATAAAAGGTTTTCTCCTCTAGATTTGTCACATTGTGTCTGTA
>NW_013952462.1:1095587-1101335 GCF_001266775.1 Austrofundulus limnaeus
TGTATATGTGTGTATATATAAATATATACATATCTGTTTGCAAAAATTCAGACAGATGTGTCAAAACTGCTAGATTTAAAAATCTACACAAATACATAGGTCTAATAAAAACCACAAAGAAGCAAAATATTCTGCATTGTAAAACTAATTGTCACGTAGCTTCAGCTTCCCTGAGCTGAATCTTAGTTCAAAAACAAAACTAAAAAACAAAAATACACCAAAAACAACTGCTGATGATAACAATAAAAAACATCACAGACGTGAAAATGAGTATTAGTGTGATTGCAGGCAGTCATGATTTGCAAGGGATTAAAAAAATATATATAAAAAGTACATTTTTCTAGTTTTGCTTAATAATAAACAGATAAATGCATATGCTGCACAGAAATCAGTGTTTTCTGAACACTCTGTATACTGTGGGTATAAATAATCTGAGGTTAGAGCAAAGTTTCGTCACTTTGAATTCATCCTTATAAAACTACAAGCTGATTATAACTAACAATATGTCACTATATTTCCACAAGATGAGTTAAATATGTTATATAATATTCTTTTCCAGGGGAAAACAGCTTACCAATATTGTCCTCTTCACCACTTGGTATATCTGGACTGTGGACAGAGACACGGGCCAACGATGCCAGCTCCCATACAAAGCTTTCTTCTGCCTCCTAATGGACACAACAACAAAGTGCTCACAGAAAAGTAGTGTTGCATCGTAAATAAATCCATTCCCCTATCAACAAGTGGAGAAGTGCAGCATACAAACCATCAATTCTGTTTTTATCCTCTCCACTGTCTGATCAAGAGCTACTTTCCTCCTCCTCAGCTCCTCGTTCATAAGCTCCTGACTCAAATCGATCTGATCCAGCACCTTGTTTTTATTTAGTTCAACCCTAAAAACGAACACAAACAAGAACAAACTATAAGCTATTCTTCTTTAATGAAGATACTCCACCTAAAATACATCAACTGGCATCAAACCTGTGCTGAAACTCAGCAGAAACAGGATTCCTGCCCCATTTCTCAAGCTCCCTCATCAAGGTTCTGCTCAGCTGACTAAAGCAGTCCTGCCTCTCATCGGTCTCTGGTGAAAGATTACAACAGCAATGTTACAATGCAAATATCCTCTATGACATGCAGTGTTCTTTTTATTGTCTCTGTTTACATATTAAAGCAACATAAGATGTATTTAACAAACCAGAGAGATGAATTAAATCAAGACGTACTATAAAACACTTCCACTACACACAGCCTTTGTTGAGACAGAAACCAGAGACTTCACTCAGGTTTTACACATACATCTTACCCTGGTTTACATCTGACAGGTCCTGCTCCAGTTTACTGGATATGTCCTGAAGGTGAGAATAGTAGCTTCGAACCAGAGCTGCTAGAGAATCTTTGGTCACGTAAACACTCTCCGCTGCAGCCTCTGTCAAATAGTGCTAACATTGTGGGGGAAACAGAAAAAAGTCTGCAACTTACTCAACATAACAAAAAATATATTAATTCTTTCAACAAAATAAAACTAAAAGACAGTTTGAACATTTTAAGTGAGGTTCACTGGAGAGGTTGTGAACAATTATTATTTTACTTTTTGTAGAAAAAAACTCAAATCTTCCAGTTTTTACACCAGTTCATGCTAACGCTACTTTTTAATCTACTACACTACAGCCTACCTTACATTACATGGTTATTTCCATAGAAATGTTATTATATTCATGCAGGAAATGCTACAGCTACCTGCTGCTGCTATTTGAAATTATTTAAATGATTAAAAATATAATTGAAATAACCATGTAATGCAAAACTTAAGATAATGTAGAAGTTCAAAAAAAACAACTTTTTCCAAGTTGGAGTCTCTGCAGTACATAGGGGGAGTGTCTTGTTGTGTGGGCGGAGCTTTTCCTAACCTTAAAATGGCAGAGTTCTTTGTGTGTGCGGAGTTTGACCTAGAAGTGATTGGCAGAGTTCTTGATGTGGGCGGTGTTTGTCCTAAATTTAGATTGGCGTAGTTTGGATAATAGGTTGAGGTTGGGTGTGGGCGGAGCTTGGTAAAAACCGTGATTGGTCGGATTGACCAATTTAAAGGTGAAAAAAATGGTAATAGTAAAATTATTGTAAATATGATTTATTTGCTGTCTATGTACAGTTTAAAAGAGAGCAATGTCTCAAAAATTATTGTGAACATGCAAACACAATTCCTGTATCGTTATGACCAATATTACAAAATATTTATATAAAACAATGTTTTTACAGGCTGGTTAGCCTCTTAAGCCCCAAGGAGTTTTCTTGAAGTTTTTGCTCAAAATGACGTGCCGAAATGTAAATGAGTGTATCTCAGTATTTACAAACTCTACTTAAATAATTTTGGTATCAAAATAAAAACACTTGGGAGATTTCATCAGAAGTGTAAGCATTAAAACAGCTGCTGTGGATTTAGAGATATTGGGGATGGAACATAATTTTAAAAAATCTTCTCACTCTCACCTGAAAATTTATTTCATTAGACAGTATATAACCCATTTAAAACTATAATGAAGTAGGCTAAAAACTCTTAAAAACCATAAATCAACTTGTGGACATTATCTGCACAAAGATTCATGCTGCTAAAATGAACTGGAGCAAAGTTACAGAGGTTTTTGTAAAGCAATAATTTTGCATTTTGTCATTCTGCACAGGACAGACCATGATGGTACCATTAATAAATGTTAAGAAATCTTAAGTTTTTACACCCAAAAGTTATTTATTTTTTCTTACCTACCTTAAAAGACTTATTATTGAATGTTTGTTCTTTTGAAAAAATATCCAAACATTTATTTGTCACCATATAAATTATATATACGGTATTATACGTATAAAATAATGAGAAATTATATTTGACTTTAGTTGGATCATATTCACTCTAAATCAAGTGAGAAAAAACTTTCAACCCACTTTACAACCTATTTAGGTATCTACTTTGACTTGCTTTAAAAATGTCAACATTTTTTCTCTTATAGATTAGTTGTAATGTATTTACGGATTTGCAACAATCCATTTTGTACATTTTTTTTTTTACTTTCTGATTCAACTGCTTGTCGTTTGAACTGTTTGTGAATGTAAAAATAGCCAGGATTCTTAGGTTTCTTTTGATACCAAATATGTCCAAGTTCAACTGACAGATCTGAAGTTAAAAGAAGTTAAAAGAAATAGAAAACGGAAAAAAACTGTGTTGCCCAAGGGGCATGGGGCTCAAGAGGTTAGGGCTGTTTTGACTGAGTCAAATTGTTACATGTCCCTCCACATGTAAGGCGTTCAAATTTTGTGCAGCTAGCACCTTCCTGTCTCAAGTTGTGACCAAAATTAACATTTATATTTAAAACTTATAGGTGCTTCCTGGTCTTTTCGACTAAGCTGCTCCCTGCTGCCCCCAGCTTTTTCAAACCCCACCCAAAATAGTCAATCTAACCAATCACATCTTTAACAAACAGCACCCACAAAACAAGAAACTCCTACTTGGTGACTGCAGGGAACCCCTTCTCGCTTTTCATGAACCACTATAAACTTATGGAGATTTTAGTTTTAGCCTCACCAGATTAGCCGTTAGCTCGTTAATCTGGTCAGGATTACACTAGATATCTACAACAGGTAAGATACTGACTTTTCATAACCTTTCCACAGAACTTCACTTTTAAATACCCAAACTATCTCTTTGAATAAGCCCCTACTAGCATGCCATCGTCTCTTTTAGGGGAGGTCTGTGGCTGTGTGGGCATGGCCTTCATCCTCTGTTGGACGGCGTGGCTGAGGGCGTTGCCCAGCACCAGCTGCGCATGGCTCCGAAGAAGCTCTGTAGCCGTTTCCAGCTCGGACAGGAACTCCTGTTGCAGGTTGTTCCCCAGCAGCTGGCTCTCTGGGCCCAGCTGCCTCTCTGCCAGGCTGGCGCTGCTGCTCTGTTTTAAAAAACAAAGTGTTGAGACGTGATACCCCTCAGAGGCTTACCTTACAAGAGGCGATGCTTAAAAACTGTCAGAAGCAATTGTGAATAATGGATTCTCACATATCAACACTCAAATGATCATATTTCAGTACAAATACTTTCCCTCACCTTGAGAGCTGAGTTGGCACCAACCTTGCTTTTAGGGGCGTCTTCCATTAGCAGAGCTCTGAAGTCAGTCTGGGAGAGCGTCTTCAGTTTGGACAGCCTCATCTCTTTCAGCATGTGCAGACAGAAGTGCCTGACCACAAACGACCTCTGCACCAGCACTAAAAGATGTTCATGTTTCCTTTCTAACAGCTTCCCCGTTGGACTGCGAGAGAAATTGCACTCCATTAATTTCTAATAAAATGACTTAGAAAGGCTGATGTGGAAACTGTAGAGGGGAACGCAGCCTTTGAGAAATCGGCTGTTATTCCAAAGTGGCTGAACTGTCGACAGGTCTTTTTAACGTCACCTGTTGAGTGTATAACTCTGTCTGGACACCATGGCTCGAAGGATCTTCATCTGTTGTTCAGCTAGATGTTTCAAACAGGCCTGCGTCAGCGCCATCTCTTCCCTCCACACCTACAGAAAGAGAAACTCCGTTTGAAACATTGAAATTAGACGTCTGCTGCCATCGTAGCTAACGACCGACCTGCCCGTCTTTATTTAACTCAGTCCTCATGTCCTCCAGCTGCTGTTTGGTGGTGCACTCTGCCTGCTGCAGCTGAGCAGCCAGCTCCTGCTCCACATCCAGCCACAGGTTCTCGCAGTGCTCGGCAGTGAGACCCGTCTGAGCGGGAACAGAGCTGACAAAGATTTCCTTGGCTGTCTCGCCGAGCCTCTTCGACCAACGGCTACGAAGTTTCTGAAGATGCAGAACATCACATTGTCAGTATGTGCACTACAGTAATGTAAGGGTAAGTGTTGCTAAAAGTATTTCTTAATTGTTGATTTAGTATTATTGTACTAATTGTTTTATTCTTACATGCAAATTTGAAAATGTTTAATGTTTGTAGTAATAACGTACATTTGATTATTCTGAAAACAGCTGAAATGAAGAAATAAATTAACCCAAAAGCMGTACAATATTGTGCAAAAAATAAAAAAATGTGTATTTTACTTCTCACCTTCCAAAGGTCACAGAGGGTCGCAGCTATTTTGTTGTCCTGCTGCAGCTCCAAGTCAAAAATCTGCTTCCTGTGTTTCATTAAGAGTTCCTGGTAAAACTTTGAGAAGAGTTAGCTTTGATTAATATAAACAGAAGATTTACATGAATTTTTTTTACTGACATAATTGTAACTAACTGATAAAAGGTGAGAACTGAGAACATTTTAGTATGAACAAATCAGGAAAGGTCTAATTTAAAAGTCATTGCAGATGAATAAATTTAACAGTGCTCTAACAGTGGTCAGCTCCCGCAGGTCACCGTGAGTCTCGCTCTGTTCCAGAGCTCGATTCTTCTCGCTCAACTGGCTCCTCTGAAGCTTCCTCTTCTTCGACTCCTTTTTGCTGCACTTCTCATTCACCAGCTCCTTCGTCTTCCTCACACACTCTGTAACACGAAGGTCGAACATGAAGACGGCCTTCACTTGATTAGTAGGGGAGTCCTGATACCAGTTTTTCCAAAACCGAGTATGAGTACAAGTACTTCAGTTTGGGTACTCCTCGACACTAAGTACTGATACAGAGTACTTACTGAGTTAAAACCTAAACATTACACAATAACTTTAAAAACACTATTTTTATTTTTAAAAAGGTGTCTCTCCTTCCTTTTAGGCCTACGGCCC
>NW_013952462.1:1101345-1114294 GCF_001266775.1 Austrofundulus limnaeus
CTCTAACTGGATCAGATCAAATGCTGCTAGAACATTTTAATATAAATAAAAATAACAAATAAGATTTTCATGAAACTTGTATAAATTTCTAAAACATGGAACTGGCAAACCTTTCATTTGACATGTAAACTGTGACACATTGAATGAAGTATCATCCAGGGTAACGAAGCAMTTTGTACAAGCAAATAATAATAAAGTGCGTTATTTTAGGAAATAAATTTGTTAAAATAGTTTGATAGTAAATTTAATAGCTGACTTCTGAATTGTCTAAACTACATTATTTTTTGGTCAAACGAATCCAACAATATTTGTCAAATATTAGCCTAATAAAGGAAATGAATGTCAGTGCAGAAATAAATAAATAATGTCATTGGTGGGCACAGTCCCCCTAAATCACTAAAGCACTAATAGGGAAACTAATTTCCTGATTAGTGCTTTAGGGCTTTTGCTAATTTTAAAATTTATTAGTGGATTAGCACTTGCTAAATTTATAGGCTAAATTTTATTAGCACTAACTGATGTCTATAAATGTTATTGATCAACGTTAATGTTAACAAATGACGGTGAAAACATTTTGTTCATATGTGTGTCACTTATCCACCAGGTGACATAATGACAATAAATGAACTCAAACACAGCTATGGCATGTCAGTATTAAGAGAGCAAAATGACAATATATGACTCATGTTGTCTGTTGAAGAATGTTCATGGGTTGACTGGGTTATTTTAGTGCTTTACAATTAGCTTTTGCTAAAATTTTCAGCGCATTAGTGCTTTAGAATTAGGGGACCTAAATATTTGAGTTAGTGTTTTAGGGCTAGTGGAACTAGTTTTTAAATTAGTGCTGCCCACCACTGAATACTGTATATGGAGCTTATATTTAATATATTTCTTTGATAGCACATTAGGACAGTAAGGCAGTGTTTGTGCAAAAGGTGTTAAGAGTGTTATTAGACCATATTATATTATTTTTTTCTAGAAAAAACCTTATCTTAATTAAGAAGCTCTAAATATAGACTGAATGTAAACAATTGCAATTTTTCATTAAAAAGCAGCTGCATTCAATTAAATATAGTCAGACACATCTTATTTAGCTAAAAGAAAAATTAAAAATCTAAATCTAATGATCCTGTTCACAATGACTGTTTTCTGTAAGCCACATAGCCACTCCACTATGTTGTATTTTCTTGTTAGATTCAAATTAAACTATTTTTAGCTTATGCATCTTACCCTCAGTGCTCTGATGAAGGCCTTCACTCAGACCGACCTGGATCTCTGAAATTATCTTTTCCATGTGGCTGAATTTCAAGACATTGTCACTTGTCAGCTGTTCCAGCGTGGCGGCGATCAAACTCTGCCTCAGATTCACCTCCCACCTCAGCAAGGCAGGCTGGGACTGAACCAACCCCGACAAGTCCTCCCACCACAGCAGCTTCTCCAGCGTCCTCTAAGAAACAGCATAAAAGCATAAATATTTACTTACCTGTTCAGTAATCAGTCAATCTGATCTACAAAACTAAAAAAATTACAAGAAGGTCTGTACCTGCAGCTCAGCTTCCTGTAATGTCAACAAGTGGTTTTCTACAAACAGAAGTGTCTGAATGAGAGAAGAAACTACATCCTGGGAATCATCTGGAGAGAAAACGCTGCTCCTCTTCAGTAGAAGATGACATAAATCCTCTACTTGTCTGCTGAAACTTTTGGACTGTAAAGACACGTGAAAATTAACCATCTTTAGTCCAAATAGAAAAAATAAAGACATTATTTGCTTTCTTCTCACAGTTTGAAGGCTGCGTTCAAAGTGATCTTTCTGAGCTCTCTCGATGTCTTCCAGTGAGCAGGAAGTATCYGGACTCGTCTCATTCATGGTTTGATTTTCTGGCAGTTCTTTCCTCAATTTAGTCAGCTCCTTAAAAAAATTAATGAAAATGCAGAAATCAGTGTTTCTGTGTAAGAAATAGTAAAAGCGTTGAAACAAATACTAGATACATCTATATTTGTAGACTTGTACACTTTACAGGATAAATACCAGCTGTTTTTTTTTTACCTGTTCTTGCTTCAGAACAATGTTCTTGGTGAAATCTGCATCACGTTTATCTTTTGGAAACCGACAGCCGAATATCATTTTCACCATTTGTAGAAAGATCTAAAGGGAGCCGTCAGACAGAAGACAATAAGACGTTTTGGGTTACGTACAGTCCTAGTACAAACAGTAAACACTCACCAGATATTTTTCTTCCTCAAGCTGGGAGCTGTGATGTTGTAGATCCTGCAGGGCCAAACAATAAAGGCTCATCCTTCCTTCAGAGCTGTGGAAACAAAATAATTAGATCTGCAACTGTCYGAATATGAAGTCTGGGTAATCCTCAGAATCCACGTTTTTACCCCCTTTGTGTCAGTGTGTGGGGGTAGTGGGAGACTCGGGTGAAACTCTGGTTCTGCAGGCTCTTGGGGACCATCACCGAGGAGATAAACTGGCTGCTGTCAATGTTGTCCTGCTTTTGACTCAGAGCCTCTTCATCAGCAGAGGAGGATGACTCCTCATCGGGCATTGCTGTCAACTTTGTGTGCTCAAGGAGTGATGGGTTGGATGCACCATCTGCTAAAGGCTAAATTAAACAAAAAATGTTAGTCTTACCATGAAAATCTAAAAATAAAACATGCAGTATAGAATGAAAACATGCTTTTTTACATTTCTCTATTTTTGTGTAAATTAAATGTATTTATCAACATTTAATTCTTATTTGGTGTTTGCCTCGAATACATTTTATTACATTCATAGAATAATGTGCATCAGTTCACAGTTTCCTCATTTCTGTAGCTTCCAGTAAACAGCATCTTACATTTTGTTTACTCATAGTGTCTAAAAATTGCACCTCATACTGTTTGTGCAAAACAGAAAATAAAACACCCTGAAAGGAATTGTGACATTGAAACATGAAATAAAATTTCCTCAGCCTCAGAATAAAAATCTGTTCAACAGTMTAGGAAGAAGTCAAATGTGGTGGACCTACTCTGTATTTCTGGTTGATGGGGTAAACCACCTTGGCTCGGGAGGCAAATGCAGCCACATCACTGTTTATGGGGGTCTCCTTCTTCAGCTGGTAAATCAGAAAAAAGGGCAAGTATGCTTTTATTTAGAATTTAAAAAGTGAATAGATTACTACAAACTTTTTTGAACATGGAGCTTCCCAACGTTTTTCAGCTGCTTGCTTTATGGTTCACAACAGTGGACAGCCTGCAGATGATCAAACCATCTCAGTCTTACCTCTTTCATTTTGTTCAAAACTGCTCAACCTGAGCTGTCCTTCTGATGCACTTGTTTCTAATCTTGTCCATTTTGGTCACTCTCAATGAAAATATCTTCAGTTCTCCATCTCACTGCTGTACCTTTCCGTCTGCTACAAATCACCCTAATCACTCGTCTCCATCCACTCAACCCTGCCTATTCCTCACCTCACGTGTGTGCTGGTTGACCCCAAGTAATTACACTAGGGCTGCCACAAACGATTATTTATATAATCGATTAATCACCGATTATTTTTTAAATTAGTCGACTAATCAGATCATACGTTAATTGAATATAAAACATACAGCTTATCGCGCCAGAATGCAGCTGCTATTGGATGGTTGGATTTTAACTATCTGCTAACTAAAAATAATTGCTGTGGAAGGCAAGTTCTGCTCTGCAGATATTACACAGGTTTCTCTTTCATTTTCTTAAAAAGTTCCCACACTTTTGAGCTCTGTTGCCAGGTAGCCATGATACCAGAGCATGTCTGTATAATGTCTTGTGACGTCCACGGCCTACCCCACTTACCACTACTATGCATGTGTGTCAAGGACAGAAAGGCAGATGTGGCAGTGGAAGGTGTCAAAGCAGTTTGGAGAAAAAAAAACAAAGTAAAGAACAAAAAAAAAGATTAATCGATTATTAAATTAGTCGATTGTTTTAATCGACTAATCGTGGCAGCCCTAAATTACACTCATCCCCCTTCAATACTTTTCTCCTTGCAGCTCCCGTCTGCCACTCATTTACACAGTTGTATTCTAGCTATTGACTGTCCGTCCTCCTCTCTCTGAAGCATCCCTCCACCTCTCCAGGCTCTCATCCACCTGCTCCTTAGACTTATAGGCCACAATGTCATCTGCAAGCATCAGTCTGTGGGGACCCGTTTGTCTCTCCTACTGCACATCTCACCAGTCTTGTTGTCCTTGGACCACCCTCATATTCTGTTTCCTCATCACACCACAGGCCCTCCTCCAGACCATCTCTATTAACARTCTCTAAGCAGATATATCTACAGAGCTTATTCTCTGCATGAAACCATACGTTTGCTTCATCTCACTTCTACACCAGGGTTCAGCAACCTTTTCAACGTCTTCACTTGTGTAGGTGTTACATCTCTGCCCATCCTCCTTGMTTTTKAGAATCTTACCAGTACATTTCACATTTAGCATCCTCTCAATCTCTATCTCCACCATTTGACTGGCATCCCATAGTGTAACCTTATTCAAGTGTTAAAAGCAGTAGCTTCCACGCTGACTGTGATGAAGACTAATACTTTGCCATCAGTGGTGCCACTTGAAGCATCTTTTCTGCTGCTGTTGACACCATCACTTTGGTTGTCGTCCAAATTCCCCACATCAGATTCAAGTAGTCTTCTTGCGTTGTAACACTAAAAAGAAAAAAAATGAGCTTGTTGATTAAGAAATGATGAATATAAGTTGGAAAAACTTGTATTTAATGATGTGCTTACTTGTCTCGTCAACAACAATGGCTTCAAGCAGAACAGGTAGAGGAGAGAAGCAGCTAACATCCCCGTCAGTCCTCCACACACCGCAGCCACAGTCAGCAGACCGGTGGAYACGCGGAGGGATTCGGCAAAACTGACCAAAACATCCGTGCCGCAGTCCGCCGCCACCTCCGCTGTTGTCATTTCTGCGGTCAAGCCGTAGAAAAACAGTGGTTAGCAGTTTGATTAGCACCAAGGCTAAACAACATCCCTGCGTTCGCTGAAGCTCGTGTGCTTTTGTTCCGCATTTAGTTCTATAGGTGTTTTTGTCATCTTCTATAAAAGAATAAACTATTCCGACAATGTCAAGTTATCGATGCAGAAACTTTGATCTCCTCCCCAGATGTTTAACCTCTTGCCAATGGGTGAACTGTGATTTGAGCGATTGCAAGCTAAACAAAACGAGCCAACTAAGGCGGAAACTCAATGAGTAAATTTTCAACTTAAAAGTACAACAAAATATTCTTGTTTACAATCAGAACGTAATGGCAATTTTCATACAAATAAAAAAATAATCAAAATAGCACTAAAACTTTTAGTTAATCAAAATTATTTAAAATTTTTATGATGCTTTTCATTCAACTAATCCAGTCATGTATTTTTATTTTGAAAGGCTAAACCGGAAACRACACAATGTATTTTGTTTTCAACACATCCCGATTTTTCCTTAACTCTTGGAAACTTTTTCTTAGTTTCGGAGTGTAATTAGTACTTTTGCAAACTCGTAAAAAGATGCATTATGGCAAAAATGTTTAATCGTTAAATTTAGACAGTAAAGGGAAACGTTCTTGCTCGCCACATTCTTTTTTACGTGAGGAACAGCAAATATTTTCACCTTTTTCACAGGCACAATGTGGAGACAAAGCAGCCAGTTAGCTAGCGGCTTTGCTCCGTGCTAGTAATACTTACTAATGCTCTAATGTTTCGGGTACACCTAACCGTGGAGAGGCAAACGGTATGGTTATTTATCTTAAATATCACAGTTTCGTGTTTGTTTTCATCCTTCTTCTGCATGTGTTGCTGTCCTGATGTGACAGTTCAGGACAGGGCTGGACATCCTCAGTTTAACAGTACCTCATCGTGCCCACCCAGAACTAGACAAAATGGGGTAAGTATTTTATTTAAACACTTTTTTTCCATTTCTATTTTAGTGAAGATATGTTTAATACACGTGTATTACAACTCAACATCACCTATTAATGTTTCCTACAAAATTTGAGTGAAAAATGAACAAATACTTAAGTATGCAGTGTTGATGTTTTTGCTGCTTTGCAGTGTATTTGCAATGATAGTGTCAAACATAGCTCCTGTGGTGGGCACAGTTCCCCTAAAGCACTAACAGGGAACCAATTTTCTGATAAGTGCTTTAGGGCTTTTGCCAATTWAAAAAATTATTAGTGAATTAGCACTTGCTAAATTTATAGGATGAATTTAGAAGCACCAACTGAGGTCTATAAATGTTATTGATCAATGTTAATGTTAACAACTGACGGTGAAAACATTTTGTTCATACAGTATGTGTGTCACTTATCCACCAGGTGACATATTGACAATAAATGAACTCAAATACAGTTGTGGAATGTCAATGATCATACACTTGTTAATCTTTTAGATGTAAATTAACACAGCAATATAAATAAAAATACTGTTTGTTTGTTTTCTCTTCACTGATAGAGTCTTTGCACTGACCAAGGAGAAAAGTCAGCAGGCCTGATGTTACTCCAGATAGAGGGTTTGTACTGCAGTCCTCTTACTTTAACATACAGAATCTAAACAGKTCATGCTTACATCAGCAACAACTATCCATATACAGCTTAATGGCATTGCAAATGCTGCCTTATACATATTTTGTCAATTTAAAGTTATACAGTGGCTGTACTTAAAAAATTCTAAGTGTTGAACTAAGAGCTTTTTGAACACTAACAAAACCTAAGTATGAATACAAATGAGTATTAATAATGGTAATGAAATTTAGATATAATATTATTGTTACTTATAGTTTTGTAAACACTTTTTTGTTTAGTTTTTTTTTAATATTTTTTATTGCCCTGACAGGTACAATGGAACCCAGTGAGCCCATGTTGTGTTTTGGATGGAGCCCAGCCTCCTCTTCAGCTCCTGCAGGTCCGTGGAGCCACTCGTTTTATTCTTCATTCAGCTACCTGTCAAACATGCTGCGCCCCAGGAAGAGCAGGAGCACGCTCATCAGACAAAGCCCCCCGCACCCTCCCCCTCAGGTTTGCTTCATGTTGTTTAACTGAATTTTTTATTTAGTTAATTAAAGAAATGTAACATTTTGACTTATTTACTTGTAGGTATTACATGTTTTACCAATGTTTCTGCAGGTTCAGAATGTGGCTCCTCCAATTTCCTTTGGGGTAAAATTTCATAAGTGTGCCCAGGTACATCAGTCACTAATTTTGATTCATCATAAAATGTAAAAAAAAAATATTGTTTTGCTGATTACTTAAGATGTTGAAATTAACAGCTTTTGTTGTTATCATGTCTGCTTCAGGTGCAGCTCGACACTGATCCCCCTCAGTTGACATTCTTCCTGCTGATCCACAATATGGGGCCCTTGGGGGGCACCAACCTATCTCAGGTGGCGATCCGAGACTCCATTTCTGGGATACGGCCTTTAAAAACTGAAGGCAGAGTCGTGGAACGAGGCTACCAAACATTTGCAGTTGATTCACTTTCGGGTAGGACCGTTTCAAAATATAGTTAGCCCACAGGTGATTTGTAATTTCTGCTTGCTGTGATCTAAAGTGATACAGTTTTTTCCTTTTTCTTTTTTAGCTGGATTCCAAGTTGTTGTTAATTATACTGCTCAATTAAAGAGCCTCAGGAATGAAGTCCTGGATCTTCCTGCTTTTCTGACCTTCTCCAATGCCTCACACGTATGTGTTTTAAGTCAATTAATGTATAAACATTATTATGCTAATATTTGTAAAATATAAGAGTAATTCTTGTCTTCTTACTTAAAGTATTTATTTATTTAATTTTTACTTTTTGCTTGTATTCCTCCCACAGAATGATGTTAGTATGTTTGGACCTTTAACAGCAAATCTAAGGCTGAGGGTGAATTCTACTGATCGAGTAAGTTAGAAACATCCCTTCAGCTGGAAATGCATCTTTTTTGTGTGTGTGATTTTTATTTAAAAATTTGTCTGGCATCCTAGATTGAGCTGAACCACAGAATCCATTTTGCTGGATTTGTTGCTGGTTTCTTCACCACATTGGTGCTGCTGTTGCTGGGATTTCTGGCCATGAACTTCACAAATCCCAGAGCAAGACTCCGCCTTTTTCAGCAGAGGGTATCACAAAAAAATTGCTATTTTCCACTTAAAGTTTTTTTAAATCAGAGATACATACAATATAAACACTTTTTTTTAGTTGACATTATAACTTTGTCAGTTTTAAAGACTGATCTGAAATATTTTCGTTTTTGTTATTGTATTTTGCCTCAGAGAAACAGATGTGAGTCYGACCCTGAGGATGCAGAGTGCAACATGAATGAGACTGTCAAAGATAAAGCTGCGTTTGAAGACAAGATAGTGGACGTCATGTTGCTGGAGGATCCTCAGAACATGTATCAGGCTTTGGAAAAGTGAGTAAAATCACAAAATAAGGTTTGATTGAAAAGATTCTGTCAGAAATGGATGTACACTTTCTTCTGTTTTTCTCCCTTAAGCCTTGAAATGTCTTCACTGCTGAATGCCACCAGTAGCCTAGAGGCCACCCGGATTCAGATTTACAAAGACATGATGTCCTGCTTGCTTGGGGGCCTGCGATCACGTGGACAAGCCAGTTCTCAGGCCCAGCAGAGGCTGCTCAGGGTCCTCCACGGACAGCTGCTGGGCATGGAGGGGCGTCTAAAGGAGGAACGAGGGGCATGGATGGGAGCCCTGGCAGGTCAGTGTAACCTGGAGACTCGGGAAGAAATGGAGGCGGAGCATTGTCGAGAAGCTGCTGAAAAGGCTCAGGCCGATCTGCTCTGTCAACATGCAGACCAGCAGGTAAGGAGAAGAGATGCAGTTTTGTTTTGTTTTTTATTTTATTTTATTATGACATGGTGAAAATACCAAACTGTAAATTTGTAACACGACCAGGAGCTCCTTCAATGTGCCGTCCTCCTGGAGAAGCTGCACAAGCTGAGTCAGGGTCAGCTCCAGCGCCTCCTRTTGGTTCGACACGAAGAAGCTTCAGCGAACGTCCAGAGGCAAATCATCGAGTGGAGGCGGGTGGAGCTGCACAAGATCTTCACTGAAGAGCTGGAGGAGGCCACAAAAATGGGCGAGTTAGAGGCAGACACGGCAAGCAGTCTTCAACARGAGTACTTTTCTTTTCAGGTGAAGATTTTTAGATTTTTTTCAGTTTGTGGTTAAAGGTGTTACACAGTCATCAACTTTAAAACTTTCCATATTTGTCTTTGGCATTTGTGGAAATGTGCATTTATGTTAAAACAGCATTCAAACTTAAACTTATAAACAACTTCTAGATAAGTTTAAAAAACTAAACAAAAACTCCTTTATTTAACAATAGGGTTGGGCAAAATCGTGTGAAATTAATGGTAATTAATCGTCAGACAAAGTTTTTGGCATTTGACAATTATGATTAACGCCACCAAGCAGATTGAATGAAGGTTTTCCCGGTCAGTTCGCTCGATGCTTCTCTCCGCTTCAAATATGATGAACTTTAAAAAATTGTTTTATAATTTATTTATCATAACTCCTGTTTTACTTGGTGTATCAACACAATTTAAAAATTGATGTATAGCTTGAAGTCTGTGCTTTTGACACAATTTAGAACAGATTTTTTACGGAGAGCAAATCTTTCCCACTAGAGTGATTTAAATTGGTCATGTGACTAGAATATGAGGGCATCCAGGGGATTAATCATCATATCATTAAATCATTATCAATTACCACAATTAATCGTGATAATTTTTTTTGCCAATATCAACCATATTTAACAAATTAGTCAAATTATAATCTTAAGAAACCTAAAAACAAGCTTAGAATTTTTGTGTATTTTTGGAATTAAATCTTAAATTTGACACCATGATCTCACCTTAAAAGGAAGAAAGGCAAAGAAAGATGTAACGGTTTACAAAATTTACAAGTAACATCGTTTTTCAAGCTTCTGCAATCAGATGATTACTGGTAATTATTGACAAATGATGGGGGCAGGATTGAGTATGAAAGCTGCATCCATCAAAGGTTCTCTCTTTCTAAGCAAGAACGGGTCATGGTTCATAGATTTTAGCTCAACACGCAACGTGATTCATCAGGATGAGAKGAAACAAAGAACAATGACGACACACTGTTGAGCAGCTGAAATSTTATTTTCAGCAAGACGAAACTAAGATTGCAAAGCTGCAACCATTTGTACTGTTCCTGTCCAAACAAATAAAAAGTAGAAATAGAGAATTCAGTCTCGGTAATGTTTTCTCAATGCTATCATCATTGAAGACAGAATATCTGTCAGTTTTAGTCACAATAAAATTATTTAATAAATTACAAATTCACAAGATTTTGTCTAACCATCCGTCAGGATCAGCTAGAGGAGGTGCTGGATGTCGTCGTTGCAAATCAGCGCTACGTGTTAGCTGAACACAGCGCTCAGAGGAAGTTCCTGGTTCACAGCCTCCACAGCCTCAACGGCCTGATGTCTGACACCTTCTCCAACACGTCCAGCAGCTTGGACAGCTGGTTCGACCATATAAGGAGGTTGGTCCATTTTACATTTTACAACTGAGTTGTCTCATTTGTGGGTCTTTAAAACTCAAAGCGTCAACGTGCAAAACTAAATAAAAAACTATAAATCAGTCTTACCTGTCTGCACTGCAGCTTGGAGTTCARGTTCAGTCAAAAATGAGCCTGCGTTTATTATTATTAAAAAAACATATATTTTGTTTTAAGTTCTTCTTTTAAGAAATGGATTGATTATATGGTGTGGTATAATCCTATTCTTATTTTTTTAGCTAACAGGATTCAGGAAAATATTAATGGACATACTTAATGGAAAATTCTTTAGTTTGTTTTATGTACTGAAGGTTTACACTCTCATCCATATATAATAACTTAACATAATTTAAATTTAGTTTAAAGCATTTTTATTGTGCTTACATGTTTCTCAAGCAGACAAAATATCACTTCGAAATCTTAAAGACTTAAAAATGGTGATCTGTTTAATCACTTTATGTCATGCTAAGCAGCTTACAGCAATGTCTACTCTTGTATAACAATACAACATTCCTTAGAGGCAAAGGGAAAAAATCTATGCATATTTTGTATGTCACTTGTTGAGTTAAAATGAAACATATTATCTGTTAAAAATAGGCACGCTGGGTTGGAAATGGGTTATGAGTTTGTTGCTCTCTCCACCAGAGGGAGCCTCGTACCTGCAGAGCAGCTTGATCAGCTGCAAGAAAAGGCCCAGAAAGAGCTTGTGGTGGTGAGACAAAGACTGGACGAGACGCTGAACCAGGAGAAAAGAGCGATGCGCTGCGGACTGATTAAGAAGAGGATGGAGCTCATCTCTGACATGGTGCATCTATTCGGACTGAAAGAGTCTGATTCATTGTGTAGTTTAGATTTAAACAGCCTTTGTAAGTCACCCCTGTGTCACTCCTGCAGGTGAAGGTCCACAAACAAAGGCAGAGGGATTTGTCAAGCATGGCCAAGAGCTTGGAGGAAAAAGTTGAGATATCTCAGCATRTGCGCTGTTGGCAGAACTTATTGACGACTCACAGTTTGGAGCTTGCAGAGCTGATTAACAACCTGGACGAGGAGGCTGCTGCAGACATCCGCAAGGTGCTGCTTTCATCACAATGTAATCAGATAGAAACTGGAGTCCATGTATAAAACCTGAATTTTTTATTCTTAAATTGTTTCTCTGGGTTGTGTTGTTTTWTTTTAGGTGACGATGCGAGTGATCCAGGGTGCCATAGCTGACGTGAAAGCCATCCAACTATCTGCTGCTCAGGCTGTTCTGGCGCTCTCGCCTCCAGGGGAAAAACACTCAATGCTGCAGGTGGAATCAGAGGCAGGCCCCGGAAAGACCACAGGAGTAGGGCAGAGTGCTCTCCTACAGGGACAGGAAAGGCTTCACCAGGAAGGCAAGGCAGCCTTACACACCCTCAGCTCCACCAGGGAGGCTCTGCAGGAAGCCATGGAGAAGGAGCTGCAGGAGCAGAAGGAGCTCAGGACGCACTGGAGGGATTTCTTCAGGTCAGTGGTGCAACACCACAGTTCAGATACAGCAATGAGTTGAAGTTTTCCTCATTACAGAAATAAAAAATGAAAAGATTGGATTTTGTCATTTTTCTAAACAAAGGTTGCAGCCGTATAAATATAAATATAAATAAAAATATAAATAGTCCATTTAGAGTTGATGGTGTGGAGATTAGTAGAGTCAGTGAGGTAAAGTTTTTGTGTGTTAAAACTAGCTAAATCTATTGCATTGCTTTACAAAAATAGGGGTCTTGTTTAATGATGAAGCTCTGTATATGTTATATAATGTATTAATTGTTCCATACTTGGTCTGTTGTGTTGAAGTATGGAGTAAAGCTTGGAAGACTATTACACATCCTGTTTTTGTTTTGCAAAAATGGGCTATAAGAGTTATCACTCGAAAACATTACTATTATCCATCTAATGGATTATTCTATAAACTGAAATTATTGAAATTTTATGATTTGGTTGATTCTAATATTTTGTTAGTTATGTATAAAGCACACCAAAACACATTACCCATAAACATCCAGAAAAATTTTGCAAAGAGAGAGAGCTATTATAATCTTATGGGGACAGAGATGTTCATGAAACCTAAATTTGGAACATGTTTGAAAGAACGGTGCACCTCAGTCCAAGGAGTGAGATTGTGGAATATTCTGGAAAATGATGTGAAAAGTGCCAAATCAAAGTACGTGTTCAAGAGAATGATAAAGGTTGGATTGTTGAAAAAATATGAAACAGTATAATGTGTAACCATATAATTTGTTGTTCTAGAAAGATTTGATGTTCTTGTTTTGTTTTGTTAATTAAAGATTACTGTTGTTTGAACTGAGGAAAAAAGGGGCAGATATTATAAGATTTTTGTTCTTCTCTCAACTTCCTTTCATTTCGTTGTGTTTGTATTTTTTTATT
>NW_013952462.1:1116166-1120388 GCF_001266775.1 Austrofundulus limnaeus
TGAAATAAAGTTTTGACACTGATAATGCATGTTTCTTGCTGTTTCAGGTGTTTGTGTTCGTCCCAGCTGACTCTGTCTGAAGACGACAGGCTGAGGATGAAGCTGGAGTTTCAGAAGTGTCTGTCTGTCATCGACCGCTGTCTCGTTCTGCCTCACGCCATCTCCAGAACCAAGCTCTGTCTCGCCTTGGCAGCATGGAGGAAGGAACGTGAAGATCAGATGGTGATTACAGAAATTGGTTTATATTCGCCTAAAGACTTACTGACCTGCTGTAATACCCATGGTCTTTTTCATTATACTGTGGTGGCACCTGTGTGCTACGAATAACCATCTTTTAAGCTGAAAGATTTTTGGGGAATACTGTGGAGGACCACAGAGTTAGCATATTAGCGCGTTACTATAGCATTAACGCAGCCAAAGCTTAACGCGGTTATTTATTTCTTTTATATCTATGTCACTGGGCTGGCTATGAAGACACACACAAACCCAGTGGTCATGGCGAAGAGGCGGGATCTTGATTACGGTTGGTTTTGGTGGCCTATTTAATATAAAATAGCACCTAAAAAAATGCTCTAAACATCTTGGAATCATAGTTAAATTTTGTGCAGAATAATGAGATTAAATCAAGAAATTTAGAGTTTTTATTGTCGTTCCAAATGAGTAGTAAATGAGGAATGAACGATAGATACTGAGGTCCCAGTTGTCAGCAAAAAAAGGCAAAAAAGAGAAAAAACTATAATAATCAAGAAGAAAAAAGAAAAACAGACAAAACAAGAACAATAAAAAAGTAATAAAAAAATATGCAATGAAATAATCAATCATTAACATATAAACTAAAGCGCCAATGATTCCACAAACTGGAGAAGAATCTCACTGAGCTTTGAACAGGGTTGGTCAAAGTCTGAATGATGCTGTTTGCAGAGTCTGTTAATCTACACATACATCTGTGCATAATGTTTTGAAGCACAACAGCACAGATTGGTACACTGACATTCACAAACATCTGACTGGCACTACACCATCGGGGCACCCTAAGCAGCATCCTCATGCRATCATAATAAGCGACCTGAAGTTTATTCATACTGCTTTTCTTGTAACGCCGCCACAGGTGGGCTGTATACATTGGAGTACAGTATGCTTTAAAAAGTGCAATTTTGACAGGTGTTGAACACATGGAGAACTTCCGAAGGAGAATATTAGCTTGTACATATTGAGTACAACGCTGCCTGTAAATGTCTCTATCATCAGACAGGTCAGCGGTGATGAAATGTCCCAAATATTTGACCTCATCCGTGACCTGGAGGATGCTGCCAGACAGAGTGAAGTCAGGAAAAGATAATTTAGTGTCTTCTTTGCTCTTAACAATCATYATGTTGCTCTTTTTTGCATTGTATTTAATGTCATGCTGTAACCCATACTGAGAGCAAACTTTTAACAGTTGCTGCAGACCAGCACTATATGGACAGAATATCACAAGATCGTAGGATTTATTATATCTATTTTCTTTTAGTGTTGACATTTTTTACGTAGTGTAATAAATGTTCTGTGCTTTTAAAATTCTGCTTATGAAACAAAAAGCTGCTTTTTGATGCTGTCCTAAATTGACAGGAAGTAGAAAACTGTTGCCTCCACACTGCTATCTAGCTCCAAGTGTGCAGCTGCTGGACGACTGCTTTATTATTCAGAAATAATAAAAGGCTCCACAGGGTGGCTTCATTCCTAATCACATCCTAACCCTGCACACAGACTCCTCTCTCAGCCATTCTTGTGGATTTTGTGGTTTATTTCAGGCCAATATGCAATCCAAGGGGAAAACCGCCGAGGCCAGAAAGAAAACAGACCCATCTGATGTGGTGTTTTTCCAGAACAGGCTTCAGGACAAGATTCAACTGTTTGAGAAGGAGAAGGAGATGGAGAGCGGTGTTATGGATAAGGTGGAGCTGTTTTCTTTTTTTTCACCCCCCCCCCCCCCACACACACACACACACACATATTTTTATGGTATTCTTTCCAAGGTGTATCAAACAAATCAACAACACTCCTACAAAAGCATCCAGCTGATCAGCAGTTTCCATTTTTGTGTTTATGTTTACTGTTAAAAGTATAAAGGTTTTGATTATTAGTTTGTAATAAATGATTAAAAGTAATTATTTTTAATGTTGGCAGGTGAAGGAGGAGATGCAGAGGGAGAGAGAAGATTATCTGCATTCTCAAGCAGACAGCCTGGCCATGCAGATGGCTACCATCAGCTACCAGAAAGCTGAGAGATGGATCAAAGTTTTGGAGACTTGCAGAGCCGTGGTCACCCTGCAAAGCCTGTTAATTCAACAACTTGGGGACACAAAAAGCCCGGAAATCCAAAAAATGTCTCASATTATACACAGGCACTTCACGGTAGGCTACCATCCTGCCTTGGAATGTTTTATTAAATTTAAACCCAGATTTTTTTTATGACATGATCTTCCTCACTAAATTAAACAGGGAAATTTGTTAGCTTATGTTAGAACTTGATTTTGATTTCTGCCTAAGAGCCTAGAAGAAGCAGAGCAGCAGCTTCAAGTAGAGATGAGCGAGTTGGACGGCCAGACGTCTCAGCTTGGAGCCGCATCAACCAGAACCCACCAGGACTGCTCTGAAGGAGAGGAGAAGAGCGAGGGAGAGGACGTGTTTCGGCTGCAGGTTGATCGCAGGATGGCAGCCATCTTACACGAGGCACTTCACAAGCGTGAGCAGGTCGTCACACTCACGTTAGAAAGGTGACTCGTCTCATCCAAGTTTTTAAACGAGTAATGACGACTTTCTTATGATTTGACTAAAACTATTGCATTTCTCAGATTTCAAGAAATGACTGCCAACAATCAAGCCCAGGATCATTTAAAGGATGAAATGGAGCTGAAGAGACTTTATTCAAACTGTGACCAGGTCTCTTTTTATTTCAAGTGTTTGTTTTAGTCATATACATAACACAATCCAAGTAACAGAAGCATGGCTTCAATGTTGTAAAGTGAGTTTTTTTACTGAAGGCCGCTCCTCATCTTCATCTCAGGGTCTGGGGTTTGTGTCTCAGCTGGTGAAGCAAAGTCGTGTCTCTGATAATGTCGTTATGGAGACACTGCGTCTCCTGCTTCCAACTCTGGCTGAATGTGAACTTCTGTCCATCACTGAAGCCCTCTGCTGCGAGCAGCTTCCTGTTTCAGCCTCTGCAGAGCAAGAGCACTCAGAGTAAGAACTACTTTTCATTTACTGGCAAGCAGTATTGAAGTATTGCACTATTGTTTTTTTATTGCATGTTATATCCATTTTCTGGTGGACCACTTTAGGAAAACTTGTTTAATTTATGGCAAATCTGACTCACATGCAGCTGTTGTTAAGCCATTTTTGGCAAGCTGATTAATCAACTTTGAGGCATTTCTTCAATATTTTCTTTTCTTTATTTCTTTTCTTCCTTTTAAGTCTTTATCAGCCCAAAAAACTAAAACCTTTTGCATACCAAGTCCTAATTTGTTGTTCAGTCTTTTAGCTTGTTCTGAACTGAAKTCAAGGTTGAATTACTTACTTATATGAACACTAATGTCAAAAATTCTGTTTGTCATTAAAATTTCTGTGATTTTATGGATGCGTGGATGAATGGCATCAGAAGAACAGGGTTTAAAAATAGAAATTAGGGGTCTTTTTAAATACAATTTTCCAAAATTACCTGCAATAAACCAGGTCTGTACATCCCAACAAAACACCTAATCAGATTGAATACATCTAGATAACATATTTTGCTGATAAAATTCATTTTGTTCATGATGCAAGGTAAGAATTGTCTCTTTTTGCCATTTTTCATTCCCTATGAATAAGTGAAAACACCTCTAAGTCATCCTTATTGCTTGATACCATGTTTTGTTTCCTTTATTGAATATAAATAGATTAATAACATACATCTGACTCAATGAGAAAGCTGTCTACCTGTTGTCATTTATCACAAGACAGAAAAAGATATGACTACAGAAAATCTAAACCTGTACAAAGTTCTTAAGGCACAAAAAATGACGGTCTTGACAAGATAAGACCCCAAAACTAATGTCACTGCAAATAAAGGTGATTGTTAGGTAGTTTCTCTAGAAAAAAATACATGTAATTTCTTTGTTTTTTGGTGTTGTTTAAAATAATGTCCTATTTTTATTGTCTTTTTCCATAGTTTATGTTCACCTGTTAGAACAGTGCTGTGCAGTGT
>NW_013952462.1:1120398-1130151 GCF_001266775.1 Austrofundulus limnaeus
TTTGTGTGTAAATAAAATGGCTCCATCCGTGTTAAAAAATATTGTTAAAAATGTACAAAACAAAACAGCCTACAGTATTTTTACAGTCTTTATTTTACAGTTAAAATATGTTTATTAAATAAAGTCTAATGTTCCAACTTATCTTGGATCCCTTTAAAGTTCTGTGGTAGCTTGGTGGTCAGTACCGTGGACTCGCAATCCTGGGGCTGCAGGTTTGAGCCCTGGTTGCATCAGGAAGAACATCTGGCGTAAAACAGCTGGCAGATCTTTTTGTGCAGAGTTCGTTCACTACAACAACAAAGTTTTGTGGTTCTGGGAGCAGTTTTCTCAGTGAAGTCACTGATGAAGTAAAACCAGCATTTGTCCAGCAGCTGACTGAAACCCAGCCATCTCCATGCATGGAGACATAACAAATGCTGTTTGGATGCAACTCCACAGAGGTCCTTTTCCCCTGAGCAAAGATAGTAAGATAAACTATTTTACTCGTCATTTCATTTCCATCTCTTCCTGATGCCCTGGAACCCTCTTGAGTGTCTCCTGCTGAGTTTGGATTACTTTACTAATGAATAATGGCTCAAGCAGGAGGTTGTTTAGAAATGGAGCAGTCTGGCAAGAAGACAAGGGAATGAAAGTATTCTTTCTGAAACAACGTGCAACATGTGCCTCACTTTGCTTTTCCTTTCATTTATTTATTTAAAAGGACAATGTATAATAATCAATATTCTTTGAATATAAATGCGCCAAAACTAGCGAAACAGCTAAATTTCATCTTTAGATCTTGTGTGTCTTCCATCCTCGACAAGACTTTTAATTTTAATATTCAAGAGAACTGAAGTGATTAGTAGGCTTGAGTTTTAGGTAAAGGATGTACTTTTTTTAGATTTGTAATCCTATATGTTCATTTTAATCAATCCCGTCAGAAATAATTGTTGATTTAGCCTTTGATTTGAAAGTTTTACATTCAGGAATTGGCTGAAACGCAACGTGATATTTGTGAAATGTTTTTATTTTTATAAAATAACATGAAAAATAAGAGTTGTTTTTGTTATCTTACTATGAAATATTAATATTCAAATCAGACCCCTCTGGGTCTTCGCTATGTTGTTTTCTATATTATCATAACCAAAAAGGGACAAAGCAAAGAACAGTCATTCAAATGTTTTCATTATCTTTTTTTTATTCATTTGTTTTTGAAGCAGCTCTGAAGGGTTACATAAGGAGACAAAGCAACAAATTAAAGTTTCTAAGTGTAGGAATAAAGTAAAACAGCTAAAATGATGGTGCTGACCTGATGATGTGTTGGTCAGCTCTGCCTCCTCACGTTATCGCCATCTTTCCTTTGAATTAGGAAAGTCCCGATAACAGTTTCTCAAACAGAGTACGAGTACTACAGTTTGGGTACTTGCTGATACCAAGTACCAATATTAAGTACTAAGGATATATAGATTCACTCAAGTCCTGATTTATTCGATAATTGGTATTAATTTCATTTTTTCTTCAACAGAGTGAATTGTAGCCATTTTATAACAAATTTTGTTTCTTTTAACATCAGCATTTTTGTCCTTGTATCAAACTATAAGTGTCTGTTGTCTTAATAACAGAATATAACTTCTAAATAAACATAAACATAATCACAAATCCTTTTTGTGACCACAAGTTATCAAGTATCAAACTAAAGACATAACTTACTGTTATACAACAACCACGAAATTGATCCTTTAATTTTTATGAATCGATTAACATTTTAAGCAGGTATAATTGATTCTTGATTATTTTTTCCATTCCTACCGAGTACTCACTGAATTACAACTTAAACATTACACAATGACTTTAAAAATACTGTTTTATTTAAAACAAAATGGTTCTCCTTCCTTATGGGCCTACAGCCCCTCTGACTGCATCAAATCAAATATACAGCATGATATATGCTGTTTGAAAATGTAACGATTTTCTTTCAACTTGTAAAATTTTTATGGAACTGACAGACTTTTCACTTGAAATTTAAACTGTAACACATTTAATGTCCTCTTGACACCAGCATCTGCTACCAGGTATCAGGGCACTTTATAAGTTCTTGTAAAAATACTGGTACAGTATCTGTACCAGTATTTAATAATAATAATAATAATAATACATTTTATTTCAAAGGCGCCTTTCTGACACTCAAGGACACCATACAAAGAGTAAAAAGTAACAGAAACAAATAAAATGTAACAATAAAAATAGATAAAAATAAAAACAATGTATCTATATAAAATCTATGTAAAATCTATGTAAAAAATCAGGCAAAACCAATTGTGTCATGTGGAAAAGGCAGATCTAAAAAAGTGTGTTTTGAGTTCGGTTTTAAAWTTTGAGAATGACTTTATGTTTCTAASGTGGGGTGGTAWTGAGTTCCAGAGTTGGGGAGCAGAGCGACTGAAAGCTCTGCTCCCCATGGTGGTGAGACGGGCGGAGGGGACAGTCAAATGGATGGAAGAGGATGATCTGAGGGAGCGAGAGGGAATGGCAATATGAACAAGATTTGAAAGATATGGTGGGGCGAGATTGTAAAGGGCCTTGAAAGTGTACAGAAGAATTTTGTATTCTATYCGGAACTTGGTGGGCAGCCAATGGAGTCTTTGCAGGACAGGATATTTGCATTGGGACACCACAAATTTAAATTTGTACTTTATGGCTTTTCTGTCTTGAGTTTACATTGGGTTTTTGGTTCAAAGCACATGTTTAGGTGTAGAAATAAAAGAAACAGATTGTTTTGTTTTTTGATCCTGTAAGTCTTAGTAATGGAGTCTTCTTTGTTCTTCTTTGAGCGAAAGTGTTAAGTAGATGTGTGGTTTGCTTCTATTTAGGTTTAACACTATGGTAAACATTTGGGTTTTTATATTAAGTAAAGAAAAAAATATACAGTATATATATTTTTTGGGGGGGGCTCCCCCCTTGGTGGACCAGATGGGAGTCGCTCATAGGCCACATTTGGCCCACGTGCCTTGAGTTTGACACATTTAAAAAGTGAAAAAGACAATTCTAACTCTGCTTATCAGAAGTAATAATAAAATATTGTTGCAGTTCAACACACTGTACAACCAATATGAAGGCTTTACTCCAAGTTTTTTATTCAAATTAACCTCTATCATCTGTCTTTAATCTTCCTTTCAGACATTTTTCTTTTTCCTTTTAACTCTGAAGACATTTTACTGTTTCGGTTTCATATCTGAATTCATGAAAATACCTTTAGACAGTAGAGTTCTGCTCTTGTGTTTCTTGATCAAAGCTCGTCACAAAGTTTCATTTTATACCAATGACTCTTTTTGCCAGATGTGCTGAGGAACTGAACAGACGTCTCCCTGTCCAACTGAGGGAGAACGTGGTGCAGAAAAATAGTCTAAATATGCCAAGCTGTGTCGTGGAAAAAGAGAGGTGAGTTCAACACGTCTTTGTGATTTTTTTGATTTTTTTTTACCAGTTTTCAAATAAAGACCCGATGTTGCACCACCACCAGGACTAATTTGCAGATCAGTGGTCGCAAACATCATTGGCGTGTCCTAAACTGAAGTGAAATTAGCTTTTCATCAAAAGCGTTTAGTGGCTTGGCTTCAGTGACCACACGCATGAGGTAAGCACTTAAATACTCCAGTCCCACTAACAACAGGCTCTTTGTCTTCCGCCTCTCTCAGACATCATGAAAAGTGGCAGAGCCTGGTGGAAAAACTGCTCCCCAGATCCCGTCCACCACGTCCAAGAGATGTTCCACCGGTGAAAGGAAAGGGGAAGCGGGACAGTTCTACAAAAGCACGACTTGTTTTGAAATCAGCCGAGCTTGTTAAGCAGCTGCAGGGTGACCCGGTGGACCCGGCGGGGGAAGCGGAGCGCCGCCTGGCAGAGGAAACCTTGAGCTCAGCCTCGGCCTGCAGTGGGCCGGGCAGCGCCGCCGGAGATCGCCTGTTTGTGTTTCGGGATCCACCTGAGTCACGTGACTCTGTGAGTGTCCCGACAAGGAAACGGAGGATGAATTTCCTCAACCTGAAGAAGGGCTCAGTAGCTCCAGCAACATAAACTTTACATGCAATTACATTTTTTCAAAGATTATTATTCTATTTTAATATACCAAGATGATATATTATTTAACTTTGTAGCAGAACCAGCACATTTTATGAATATTAATATACAGTATCTGTAGCATTTGGTTTTGTTTCAAGTAAAGGCAGCTGACTTGTTATCACGTACTGCTTTTTTGTGTCTTCATTTGTTAATAAGCATATTGAAGAAACAGTTGAGTCTGCTAAGGTTCTCTCTCTCTCTCTCTCTCTCTCTCTCTCTCTCTCTCTCTCTCTCTCTCTCTCTCTCTCTCTCTCTCTCTCTCTCTCTTTGCTGAACATGATACACCACTCGTCATCAGCCCCTCCTGGTTATGAATCCCATCAAACATTCAGATCTGCTTTGGTTTTAAGGCAGCTTACACACAAGACGGTGAACTGAAAAGACGTTGTACTAAATGATGAAAAGCCTTGTAAAGAGTTCAGTACCCGTGTCTAATTGGCAGGCACAGCTCTGTCATTATTGGCGCACAACCATCCTTCCTTGGTGTGGTCTGTCATGGGTCACATTAACCTTTATGTGTGTGTGTGCCTTCCACTGGTTACAACATTGGACTACTGGTCACCCTACATTATGGGTAGTTGCACAATATATTCATCTAGTCTCAAAGCGACTTTCGCTTGTTCTTTCCACGGTTAAACAAGAAAAAAAAGGTTTTCCGATTCCTCACGCAACACAACACTGATACATCATTGACTGAAAAATAAATTATCTTGCTATTAGGGGTGTAACAATACATCGATACATCTATATATCGATATAATGGTTAATGAATCAATTAAATTGAGGCAAAATGAAAACATCGATCTTGTCATCGTATGCCCAATGTGGACTGATATCATGCCCGTTTAACCAAATCATTGTGCTAGATGGGCATACGATATTCCATCATATCGATCGCAGACTTGTGAATTAAACTGAATCATATCGTGACCGACTGTAATATAAAAAAATATTGTATCGTCCTCCAAAACAAATCAATATAATATCGTATTGTAAATCTGGTGATTTACACCCCTACTTGCTATCAGTATTGTTCATATGCTCAGCAATGCTCACAGGGAGTGCTGTGGGCGGACAGAGGGGGAAATTATGATCATTTATCCCCGGCAGCATCTTCAGCCTGTTTATATGCTCAGAAAATGATGTAATCACCAATCTGGTGTCACATTGTAAATCAAGCTTAAGATGTTTATAAGGCATCATCCTCTTTATCTTGCAACTACCTGATAACACCATGGTTTCACTTTTTGTTTCCTGAGGTCCCAGCTGTTTGCAGATTGGGTCATTTACATCCCCATTACTGATCTTCATGTGAYCTAAATTATGTCAATATATTATTACCATTATACTATTCCTTTGAGGAGTTCTTGCCTTTACTGTGTTTGTTATGTTTGATTAGCCTTTCAGAGTACGTTTAGAGAGAAAGAGATGTATCTTGGGCCAGAGCAGTACAGTTAACACAGTATGTCCTGATGCATCTCAGTAATCCAGGTAGAAAAAATCAAAAAGAAAAAATAAGTAGGTCCTCTGGATGGGTTCTTCTTTAGGGAAACGTTTTGTCTCTCCTCCAAGAGACTTCTTCAGTCTGATGAGTTTCAGGTGAAACTCAGCCTTATAAGCACTGCCTCCACTTGGTGGACAGGTTAGTCACATGCAAAAGAGGGCCATAGCCTAACAATAGGCTTGATTAGCTCTATTTAGTCACATTCTTTGTAGAGAAAAACCATCCACCATTAAACAGAGGTGGAGGCCTTCGTGTCCAGTTGTCCTACAATGTTGTTATTGCAAGTATGACTCAGCCCCCTGTGAGCAAAAGGTGTGAATCAGGGACCCAATGATACAGGGACAAAAACAAGGGGACGTCGAGCCCCACTTGCATTCACTACATACACATAATACGACACGGGTCAGGTGATGGTGCATATGACCCTCTATGAACAATAGAGCTAATCAAGCCTATTGTTAGGCTATGGCCCTCTTTTGCATGTGACTGACCTCTTTGTCCACCAATGTGGAGGCAGTGCTTATAAGGCTGAGTTCAAATGAAACTCATCAGACTGATGAAGTCTCTTGGAGGAGAGACGAAACGTTTCACTAAAGAAGAACCCATCCAGAGGACCTACTTGTTTTTTCTTTTTGACTTAACGCAGTACTGCTTCTCAGTACCAAAGACTGAAACCCAACAAACACTCAAGCTCCTACATTATGAGGCTTTTTTTTCTTAATTGACCGCAGCCTTTGTGAAGAAGAAATAAAGGCAGAAATCCCCACAAATGAACAGCTGCAGACTCAACGCAGCATTAAAAAGAAGAAAATCATTCCTCTGTATGTTCCTATACTTTTAGACAAGCTATGTCTTGTGGAATTTATCTGTGTTTGTAATTATTAATTTTTAATAGGAAACAACAACTTTCTAAACTTTCTATTGCAACAGAGGCCTATAAAGCTGTACATTTCTGTTTTTCTCTCTGAAGTATAGGTCTGGTATATAAGTACCACTCAAAATCTAAAAATGTCTTTTTAAGTTGGAGAGACATGTACATTTAATATATTTATTATAGAAGATATAATGTAGGCATTTCAATATATAGAGTATAAATACTGTGATGTAAATTTGGAGTTTTTTACATTCTTTCCTTAATGGCAAAACAAACTCCCACCTAAAATATGTTTTTGTTCTTTCTGACAGAACAATTATGCAAAAATCTTGTAGCAAACAATCATGGCTGCTGTTTAGATCTTGAGTCATTTGCTCTTCAGTAGACCCCGAATGTTTTTCTCCCCCTCTGAGCTTTGAAGCTGCTCTCCTACGTCAGCCTCTTTATTATTTTTTCCTCCCCCTTCCAGTCCAACCTTAAATATGCGACCAGAGGTTTCTCCATGGTCTACTTGTTGAATGACTGCAGAAGCAGCTGGACCCTCAGCAGCAGTYAACGGCGTCGACATGAGGCCGGGCCCCTCAGCTCTGATCTGCTGCCTCTTCCTCAGCCTCCTGCAGCTGCAGCAGACCCACTCTGCTCCTCTCACCTGCTACTCCAGAGCTCTCGGCCTGAGCGAGGAAATCATGGCTCTGCTGGAGAAAATCCACAACGACCGCCGAACTGTGAGAACATTTCACCTTTTTATTATCAGTCTTGTCACGTCGACTGTCTTGTGTGCTCGTACTGATTGTGTTTGTTGGCTCGTAGAAAACYTGTGCTGCTGACCTGCCCAAGATCTTTCTTGATGTTCATGTAAGTTTAAAACCAGGAGAGTAAAGTAAATTCTGTTGAGTGGAACCAGTTGACATATTTTTTTAATTAAATCCACTGCATCTGTTTTTTTGAGTGTGTAAATAACAACAGGACATGTCTTTTTGTCTTCCAAGTCTGTTTTTCACAAAACTGAGGAACAGCAGCTTTTTAAATGGTTTTTAAAAATTATTATTATTCTTTTTTAGAACCAGTGCATCACCTCCAAGCTCCGTGACTTTCTGTACGTGCTGCTGAACCATCCCAGCCAGTCGTGCAGAAATAAACCCAGGCTGGTGATTCTGAAGCGGAAGGTTCAAAACCTGCACACCATCATCACCAGGATTTGTTTTCGAGTTAGGGCCTCTTTGTTTTTTTTTTTTTTTTTTTTTTTTTTTTTTTTTTTTTTTTTTTTTTTTTTTTTTTTGATGATTCATTATTTCAATCTGCAGCAGTTTGAGTTCACATATAACACTTGTTTGTTTCTCTCTGTTGTCAGGATTTGGTGTTCATGAGCGACGACTGCGAGGCTATAGATACTGGACTCATCAGCCCTCACTACGCAGAAGACAGACTACAAATACTGCAAGAGGAGAGCTGAGCGACACGCTCACACATTCATAACAGCATTATAAAGAACACTTAATCACCCCTTAAAAGACGCAGCATAAGTCCATCGTAGCTTTGTTTTTCTCTGCAATGCTGTTTCACACCCTACACGTATCTGGCTGTGAGTTAGAGACAGGCTAATGTTAGTGGACATGTGTGTGGTTACATTCCATGAAAGAGAGCAGAACTTTCCACAGGAAATTTGCTGGATGCCAACCGTGCCGCTGAAAACCTTGAAATAATAAACCAATAAGAGATGCTTGTGAGCGAGGCCTAACCGCTGCATGCTTAGCAGGGCCGATCAAAGGTCGACGTGTCGTTGGGAGAAATATGCTGCAATGCCACGACCTTTGGACAGACTAACCGCTGCTCAGCATCTTGGAAACAAACGATGTGCTGAACATGACCTGAGCGTTCTCACAGTAATGTAACATCTGAGGGTATCTGTGTGAAGTGTTAGACCAGGAGAATTATGAAATTAATATTCTTGTTTTTATTTTATACAGTCACAATGTCTTATAATAAACTGTTACTTTTTATATGAATGATGCTTTCAGTGAGTCTTTACTCAGCATCTGACAATTACTAACAGCTTTACAAGTTTCTTTTGATACTAAAGCAGTTTTGTATTTTTAGTAAAACACTGAGAAGGTAATAAAATACTCRATAAACTAGATAGAAGGCCATGCCTTAAAATGTGATGGATTTATTGTAAATGAAATGTAGTTACTTTACCATTATGGCACTTGCAGTAAAATAAACAAATGTGAAAATGTCTATTTCTATGGGTCTTTTTTCTCTATCTGCTGTGTTTGTGTTAATTGTGACAGTTGTGGTTTAGAAGAAAGTTTGTTTCTCAGATTGAAGTTGTGGTCTTTGTTGCCCTCTGCTGTCCAAAAGGATCTACAAAAACCAAAAGGTAACAAAAGCCTTGTAGGTTTTTGACATCCAGGTTTGTGCAACATAAAAGCAGACTTATTTGCAAGCTGAGGAGTACCCAAGAGCTGTACTCAAGTAAGAGCACCACTACTTCAACATATTTTCACTCAAGTAAAAGTAAAAAGTAGCCATCCAAAATGTGACTCAAGTAAGAGTAACAAAAGGCGAGTACTGAGTAAATGATCAAGACTTCAATCATTTAATATTTAAAAATGACATCATCAGACAAACCAAAACAAAGCTATGTAGAAATTTCGGTATTTTAAAGATCAAAATCGAAATAATTCATTTAAATAACATAATGACAAATTCAGGCAAAAAGAAAAAATCCAAATCAATATATATAAAATTTATGAAACTAACAAAAACTGCAGGTATGTGTGTCTGGTGAATRTTTGGTGAAAACAAGTTGTTCTTTATTCAGTCAAGTTACTCACAAAGTATCCATAGATTTTACTCAAGTAAGAGTAGATATACTTCATAATAAAATTACTCAAGTAAAAGTAAAAAGTGAAGCTTGGTAAAAATTCTCCTAAAAGTACATTTCTTCCAAATGGTTACTCAAATAACTGTAACAGAGTAAATGCAACTAGTAACCCAACTCTGTATTTTAGTGAGCAAAGGGTTTTGTAGTGGTTGTGTGATAAACAAACAAATTGGAACACAAATTTTGAATGAGTTTTTCATGCTTTAAAAATATGGTTAAAAATGAGCTTCAAATTTATAAATTTACTCACTAAGTTTATTAATGTTGTTGCAATGAAAGTTTCTGAATGTCTTTAAACTTGTCAAATCACTCTGATCTGATAATGATTAGAGTTATGAGATAAAGCTGACAGAATTTAAGATTCTCTTGTAGTTGGTCCAAATTAAAAAA
>NW_013952462.1:1131226-1133813 GCF_001266775.1 Austrofundulus limnaeus
TATATACACACACACATATATATGCAATTCAAATCACTTTTACAACTTTTTTTTTCTATACAAAATGTGTATTTTAGTTGATCATTTTACAATCTGCTGTTTGATTTTGTTTTTGCTCAAATTAACATTTTGCTGTTGTTCCAAGTACAGAGTTGCTCCTGAACCATCCTCCCTGACCTCTCACAGCTGAACAATTCACCCTGAAAAGATGAAATTATTAGTCAGCACCATGTGTCTCATTAGATCTGCCCACAGCGAGGGTATAAAATTTAACTGTTGTTCTTATTAATGATAATTAAAGGGCCGCGCAGTCCGCTTCCTTTAAAGGCAAAATGAGAACAGAACATTAAATCCACAGGCGGTGCCGGTAATTGAACAAAAGTTTATGTTCGGAGACAGTAAAAACACAGCCGAGGGGTGGGGGGACAGAAATCATTCTCTGCTCTGTTAAAATAAATTTCCCTGTAAACAACACATCACAAACCTGCTCACAGTGATCCAGTCYGTGATTCCCTTTAGTTTTAGTAGGCTTTCAGGCAATTTTCCATCACATTTACCAGCTTTTTTACTACTTTATTGTTTTTAAACCTAACATTGCCTCATTAGTACGCATAAGAAAATGTTCCCCACTTGATTTCCAATCTCCTGGCACACTCTGCTCAGGGTTTTATAATAATTACTGCTCTGTAAATGTGGCCATTGTCAGAGGTTTTCCACTAAATTCAAGTTGTTTTGCTTGTTGAACAGTTCAGAGCTCTCTGAAGGCTCAAACACTGGATCTTTCATTAAATTTCTGAACAATATATAGGTTTATAATGTAATAGTTAAACCATTYAACACTTTAATGGAGACTTTCTGATAATTGGCTGCAGTCAGGTAACAGCACACGGTGCTGCCCRCTAGTGGACATTACAAGAAATGAACCCTGTTGGCTCAACTTTTCACTGCATGTGGCTGCATTTCTTTTCCCARATACTTGCAACATTTTACTCTTTTATGTAAAATATACAGAGCTGGTTATACATCATGAGAAATGTTGATGTTTGCATTAGTATTTTCGTCCATTTGCTTGAACGCCAACAATAAAACTCACTGCTGCAGGCTGTTTACAACCTTCCTTTCTTTTTATTTTGACTTTTTGATTGTTTCAGATCTGACTTCATGCTGAGCTTCTAGAGACTCCTTTCTCATAACTTTTACTGTAACCTTCCTGTAAATTCCCTTTACATCAACCCAACATGTGGTTCTTCTGCAGGAGGCTGCTTTTATTGCAGTTTTTCTGTAGAAATATCCGTGAGAAGTTACAGGCGATGCTATGTTTGAGTCATGATTGATAACCTTCATGAGGTCATTTTTAAAATTATTTTTAAAGTTTTTATTATAAAAGATCAAGTTGTGTTCACAGGCAATTGTACATGTGGTGYTGCCTTCAAAGTAAAATAAATTGCAGAATTTATGAAAGTGGTCTTTAAAGTCTGAATGTTATATTTTGTAGTTTTATAACTGCATGAACCTATATAGATCATCAACATTTCACTCTTTTTATTTTGTAGTAAAATTAGGCACGTTTGTGCAGGTTTATTTAGCGCAGTCAGTCTGTATATATGAACCTAAAACACAAAAATAATATTTGTGCTGAAAGGCTAAGCTTGACGAATCAAATCAGATTTTGCAACTAATGAGCTGATCTTCTCCCCCTGCTGTAACCCTGTTAACATTTAACCAAACAGAGAGTTAAATCAAGAAACATAAACAGATCCTATGATTTAACCCCTGATTAATAAAAGGGATAACATTATTTTATCTCAGCTGAATAAATATAAAATGTGCTAAATGACTCTTCAAAATAAAATAATTATAAGAGAGGCTTTCTGTTGCCCATTTTATCTGAAACAGTTGGAGAAAATGTGTCACGCGCAGCATTACATTAAATCTTTTTGTAAAAACAATCTTGTTTTTCTGTTTATTTAGTTTGTCTTTAGTTAATCCAGTTGCGAACAGAAGGTGGTGTTGTAGTGTTTGACACAAACTGGAACCTTTTGAAAAATCTGCAAATATTTGCTTAAAAGTAGTGTAATATATAGATTTTTTTTCCTTTTTCAAAAACAGTTTTCACATTATTTGAAATATTATGAAAACATTTTATTTGACATTGATTTTTTTGCAAACTGCTGAAATAAAATTAACAACAAAATCAAAATTTTAACGGTATTTACGGTGCCGTTTGAAAGAGTAATGCGGGTACGCACTCAATGTAAACAAAGCACTTTTATCAACATTGACAAGATCTGAGCGGGAACACGTACCAATTGGTCAAAATTGTCTGACTTCTCGATCCCAAAGCAGCTCCTGCAGTGGCTCCATCGCTGACCTAATTTTGGTGACTTTGACTGTTTTTTGTAGATAAACAAACACACGTGGCAGTATACAAATATACTGTTRACAAATTTTCACTTTAAGGACAAAAAAGCATCAACATGAGAATAAAACTAAATCATTTTTCTAGCTTTATGAATTGTATTTTTACGGTTCTTCGTAAACAAAATATATGGGCACCTTTAAAGTCAGGTGTGTGTGTGTGTGTGTG
>NW_013952462.1:1134938-1139617 GCF_001266775.1 Austrofundulus limnaeus
CACACACACACACACACACACACACACACACACACACACACACACACACCCTTTGGCGCCAACAAAATCTGTGTTTCAAAGCAACAGGCGACAGATGCAATCCACAAGCACAAAGTAAATAAACAAAATCCATAATAAAAATCAATTAACTCACTAAGAAACGTGCAATGAGCGCGTGTTGAGTTCAAGAGCAATCAGATAAATTGGAATAGAGCGCATGAGCCGTAAAATGATGATTAACTGTCGGAAAAGGGGGGTCAGTTTTATACTTTATCTTTGTTTAACCCTTCTTCATTTCCTTTACGTTTTGTCCAACTTAAACTTTTAAAAAATGCTTACGTTTTTAAGTGAAATTAAACATTATTTTGTTTCCTTGAAATGCAATTCAAATCGTACAACAGTTTTTTTAAATAGCGCATAAAATAAGTTAACAGGTCTTGGGGAAAAAAAAGCAAAGCATAAACAATTTATTGTTAAGTTATGTCACAAATATATTCAGAATATAAATGAGGATATTTTTCAGATATATACATTAATGTACAGAACACATTTCCCTTCCGAAGGGAAGCAAATCGACAACAGGCAGTGCTGTTATTTAATACAAACAAAATAATTATAATAATAAAAATAATGCTGTGGTTCTCCTAGTGCACACGCACACACAAACAAAAAAACAAAACACTACTTTGCTCAGGATTTGGCGACCCGTTCTGGTGTTTGAACGCACCGAAATTTGCAGCAGGGCGCTCCTTTAGGCCCAGAAACAACAACAACAACAACAACTAAAAGTTTGTTGGTGCAAAGTGAGCGACAAGAAGGCCTGTCACCTTTCACCTGCCTGCATGGAGGAGAGGAGGGGAGCTGTCCTTGTTTCCACCAAAACTCTCAAATTCAAGTCTTTTCACCCTCGTGTCTCCAAAATGACTGTCAGAGAACCGCTTTTCTCCTCAAATTAAGACTTCATGTTCGTTTCTTTCTGCAGYCTGTGAACCTGGGCCTACTGGTGAGGAAAAGGGATTAACCTTCAAGGGTCCAGGACGCCTTGTCCCCTCCCCTCCTCCACCCCAACTCCTGACCAGATGTGACACAAACCTCCGCACCTGGACGCGTCTCTGCACAGGCCACAACTCTCTGTTCCGGAGGCCCACCCGCACCCACCCATTTAAAAAGAAAGTCCTCACACCCTACCACTGTTCATGTCAAGCCAGGTGGTACATACTGTACCCCACGTGAGCGGCGTACAGTCCGACCGGAGACACCGGCAGCGAGTGTCTCTGGAACGGGTGCGAGCCTGCGTAGGACGCGGGGACGTGCGCACCGAGAGGGAAGGAAATCCCGAAGGCCGGGGGCAGCATGGGCTTGGCTGCCATTTTCAGTTTCTCCAGCTCTGCCTCCTGCAGACGCTTGGCCTTGGCCCTCCGGTTCTGAAACCAGATCTTGACCTGGGTCTCCGTCAGGTTCAGGGAGCTGGAGAACTCTGCGCGCTCGGCTATGGAGAGGTACTGCTTCTGGCGGAACTTCCTCTCCAGGGCGAGCAGCTGGGACGTGGTGAAGGGAGTCCGGGGCTTTCTGTTTGTCTTGTGTTTGCGCAGCGGACAGGCAGGAGGACTCAGGCGTCCTGCAGGAAGATTTAAACGGGAAATCAAAAACTTTCATTCAGAACCGGGGCTGCTTTTAGTCAGAAAGTTCGCTTTACGCGTAAACATTAAAAGTAAAACAAACACTTCCCAAATGTCAAAGTCAAACAAGTTCTATGAATGATCATTCTCACATCTTATGACAAAACATGAACACTTTTCTGCAACTTTAAAATAATCATCATTGTCTCTGACTTACTTGGAGGAGTGGGAGAAAAGCGTGGACTCTGGATCCACGGCGTCCTCTCTTTGCCGTCCGGGCTCTCGGGTTTGATCAGCACGTCCTCGGACATGTTCATGATGTCCCCCACTGAAAACGCCGAGCTGACGGGCAGTGCGGGGACCGAAGGATCCAGGGCAGGATAGGAGCCCATCCGCGCCTCCTTCCCCAGCGCGTCGTGGGACGTCCCGGCCGCGTCGTCCGGAGATGGAAGCTCTCTGCTGGGCTTCCTGTCCGCCATCAGCGCCTCGACGCTGAAGGGCAGGATCGCGACTTTGGGCTTCCCGGTGTCCTCCGCTGGGCTCAGGCTGGTCTGCATGTCGCCTCTGCTGACCAGAACCGAGCGGGGATGATGGTGAGGAGGGAGCTCTTCAGATTTCACACCGGCGGTCAAAGCGGACATGARGGTCGATGATGGGGCCATGCAGGTCCGGCTGGTACTGGTGGCAAAAATTATTATCAAAACAAAATTATATATAAATAAATAAAAACAAACAAACAATAACAAACAGGGCGACTGTTTGAGTCAGACGGTGAAGCCGTGAGACCAGACCGACTTGCTCTGTTCAGATTTCCTCATGTTTCTGTGGCCAGATTGGTGCGCGCGCCTCTAATAAGGCAGACGTAGAGAAGGAGGCGACCAATCAGGGGGCCTCGGGGACCGCTGGGGCAGGACCGTGGGGGGTGGTGGTGGAGGGGAGATCAGAGAGCAATTGTTACTTTTTATAACTTCAAATAAACAAAACAAACTCTTAATGGAGCGTGTTTTRATCCGGGCTTAAATGCTCCCAAATTAGACCTTTAAATATGATTTCAATCACCTTCCCATTTCTGATTTTGCCACTTTTTTTAGGTGACGACCCTCTTGCTGTTTATTGATGACAGCGGGGCTCTAATCAGATTGCAACACGCGGGTCTTTGCAGTCATTTAGGGGGGTGATCATCAGGTTTGGGAGGGAGGAGGGATCACTTTTATTTCGCCCTCTTCTTTTGACCCAAACCCATTAAAGTCGAAACTGATGTGGAGTCAGAGCAAGGAAGAAATGGAGCCACGCGGGGATTTAACTRAGGAGTTTTACCTGCTCAGAGACCTCATATCGTCTTATCTGTAGATCAGATTAAAAACTGAACTTCGTGCGTAAATCTGTGCGACAAAAAGACAAGCAGAACCGATATATTTTAATGTTCTCGGGACCCTAATTGCCAGACATAAACAATCTGTCACGATTTGTCAGCCTCCTTAATGGGCAGACAAGTTATGTTGTTTTTAGGCGCCAGCAGCGGTCCGGATCAAAGGGCTCCACTTTTAAGGAGACTATAGAAAGAAAGAAAAAAGTTTTCACCCTCCTCCTCCTCCTCCTCCTCCTCTTCCTCCGCCTCCATCCGCCCTAGCCCTGGGACACTGAAGCATTCAGGCTGAAAAATTAGCCTTTTCTCAGCTGATCCCAGCTATTTCCATCTATTCAAATGAGCTCTAGTGGAGAGAGGGGGGAAATCAGAAGCTTGTGCACACTGATGGATTCCCCGAGATGCGCTTTTACGCACGGATTTATTTGCAAACACGTGCATTCACGGGCTTCTGTCTGCTTTAAAGAAAGGAAAACACAACGTTTTCCCCTCCCTCCCCCCCTGCAGCCTCATTAAAAGTTAAGGCTTGTTGCTTGGTGGTTGAAATATTAAATGGTTTGAAGCGCAAACCTAACAAGTCAAGGTGACATGGGAGGCGCCCATGCAGCCGACCTGTTTTGCACAGCAATAAAGATAACCAGATAAGGTAAATAATTAGCTATTTGTTCAGGCTTGTCGTGATAAGTGTCCCCTTAAAGGTTTGTGTTGATTGTAATTTCATTAAAAGGGTGTAAAGAATTCATTTTAATAAATGAAATCAGGCGCATTTCTTTGTTTAAAAGAATAAAATATGAAGTCTACTCATTGTTTGATGAGTGGTTTTGGTCAAAGGAACTCAACGCATCCCGTTTCATCCCTGATGCGCTTCCTGGGTTGCAAAAAAAAAAAAAAAACAGCTGTGGAAACATTTAAAACCTTAAATCTTGGGGACTAGTGGCTCTGAAGCCACCGGTGTCTCCCGGGCTCTCGTGACCGACTCAAGCCCTCTCTGCCTCGGCTGAGGTGAGCCGTCACCCCTGCTCCCTTCCTCCCACAACATTTGTGTTGAAAGTTAATTCATTAACGACTGTTTTAGCAACTGTTACATTTTACCTCATWGCACATGTTTTTCTGTTTTTTAAGAAAATGATGCTGAAAGAGAAACAAGTGTTTGCTCCAATCAGCATCCCTCTTTAAAAATAAAAAATAAAAAGACAGCCGGAGATAATCATCGCGCAGTTTTATTAAATCCAGAGGCAACAAATGGGGTTACGTTACAAAAAAAAAAATAAAAATAAAAATAAAAATGTAAAGGGCCCTGCGGAGCCTTTATTTCACTTCATAAACTGATTCGTGCAGTCAGCAGGCAGGGAGCGCAGACAAAAGGCCCATTGTTGCCGCCTCCGAAACTTGTTTTAACCCTTTTGATGCGGAGCTCTGTCAGGCCGGACTGTAAACACACAAAAAGTGACATAAAACTGAGGAGAGCTTCAGCGTTTGGTCAGGAGACAATGTGTGAGTAGAATCTGTCAGTCTTTTYTTTATGACTCAGAATCAACGTTTTTTATATTTTTTTCTCAGGTTAAAACGACTTGGTGCCAATGATTCTGGTAGAATATCAGTTGTGACTTTATGTAATTGCAGCGATGAGATGAAAGGATTCTCTCTCTCTCTCTCTCTCTCTCTCTCTCTCTCTCTCTCTCTCTCTCTCTCTC
>NW_013952462.1:1142409-1152632 GCF_001266775.1 Austrofundulus limnaeus
CACACACACACACACACACACCCCACATCACCATCCTGTCTGACCCACTCCTGCCTCTGCCTCCACACCGCCCGTGACCTTCCTCTGACTCCAGCTGCCTAATCTTTTAAATGTGGCCAGAGCCAGAAATGATGAGGAGTTGGGCCTTTTTTTTTTTTTATAAAAGATTTATAAAGATCTGTTTTAAAAAGAGCTGCAAACCTTCCATTCTGCAGGAATGTGGGGTTGTCATAACTGCAGTACAACTCCTCAATACGTTTGCTTTTAAATGCTTTGACCTTTGACAAATCAGATGCTTTTGTCGTGATGCACCACTGCAAGCAAACACAACAAAAAGAAATATTTGAGAGGATCGTCAGACTYACCTCATGTAATCCGATGCTTTGAAGCCATGCCTGATAATATGCATTAAGGAATTGTATTTTTTTACYAGACACATTCTAAATTGGGTGTGTGGCTGTTCCGTCCTGTCAATTGAAATTTTAAGACAGGTAACACTGGATGAACCTGCAGTCACCTCACTGAACATGCAGCCAGGCTGTCAATGCTTCTCAGGTTTAAAAGTTGCATGAAGTACATTATAACTTATGAGAACTCTTATATATATAAATATATATAAATTTAATCAGATTCAAACCTGATATTGTGTCAGWTTGAGGCACTTTGAATTCTAGAAAAGAAAAAAAATCACTTTATTTAATCAAGTTGTGAAGCTTCTCATCAGATATCCATGATGCCCCTTCAGTCCTCAGACATTGAGCTCAGTCAGGCAGCAGCACATGTACTCCCCTTCTCTCTCACCCCCCGCCCCTTATGGGAGACATATTTAATTTAATTAAGGCCTGTCAGCGCTATTGATTTTGGCACTTTCAATTATGGCTCAGCCTTTTATGGGRTCCTCCGGCTGTGGATCTCCTGATCTGTGATGAGCAGGGGGCCCTATCAGCGCCGGACCACATGGACTAGGAGCCTCTTTGTCTTCCTTATGGGCCTGCCCTGTCTGCTGCAGACACTGACACATGGCTGCTGCTTTGGTCCCGCTCTCCTCCTGCTACCCATAATTAATCCCTCATTAGACAGCTCTTTATTGTTTAATTTGTGCCGTTCGTAATCAAATTGGGCAGATTAATTGCTACAGAATTTAGAAACGGGGCYGGTGAAAAATAACCAATTTTAATCGCCTTGCCGTTTCATGACACCCGGGTTTGTTTTGCTTTCCTTTTTTTTCTGGGCCGTCACAAGACAAGAGRGAAATATCTCCCAGGCTGAAGGATTTTCTCAGCTTTGGTTTTTGAGCGATCACTGGGATCGCTGATAGTTTTGTTATGTTTTCAGAAAGAGCTGCGATTTAACTGAAGCTCATTGATTGTTTCTTGGAGATAGATAGACCCTAACTGAAAAAGTCAACCTTACAAATTCTTAAGTGTGTTTATGGCCTTTTGCTTGTGTTCTGTTTGTGTGCTGCTCTGTTGTGTGTCTGCTCTATGGAAAAAGAGTCAATTCATCACATGTGAACGTCTCAGAAAACTTTCTGATTTGGATGATAGCAGGAAATGTGAGGTCTTATTATGCCATGTGTGTAAGAAGGCTGTAAAATTGCCTCTCATGTTGCTACGAATCGTGGAAAAAAGAAAGAGTAATTTTAGGGGAGCGATCAGTGCGAGGTGTGACGATAAAAGTGAACCAAGCGATTTGTCTGACACATTTCACATTTTTATTTTACAGCATATTTTTAAGTGGTGGCTGAAACAACTGCAGCTTCGAAACACTTCATAAAGGAATCTCTTTGCACGCTTTGCACAGGCACCTTGTAAACGCACTTCTAAGCCCTGTTTTAAGTGAAAACAGAAATGAGAATTAAAAGCGACTCTGTTCAGGTTAGTGTTTCACAGAGAATTTGGGAAACATGAAGCCTTTGTGTGCTAAAAGCAGGAGCTGCTGGAGTACTGGAAACAAAATTAGCATTTTCCTGGTATTGAAACATGAATGTGTTGCTTATTTCTAGTCTAAATGCATGTTGTGCATGTGTATCTACTGTAAACCCTTGCAGTGTGCGGTGCTCACGTGAGCTGGGACGAGCTGGGTGTGTACGCAAAGCATCGCGTTTCAATGACATCATTTAATGAGCGCATTGATGTTAAAAGCAGGGTAATTGCGTAGGCTGTCGTGTCACCATACACCTTGGCAATTATGGTGTCACTCAACGATTATAGTTCATTATCTGTGCGAGAGGCCGGCAGTCCAAACAATGGAGTCGCACAAACCCATATACTAATTGCTAGCAGGCACAAGCAGACATGTGGAGCCGGCCCGACGTGGGATATGTTTAGCTTCTGTTGAGTGTGTGGGAATTATGGGGTGGGGGGAGGGTTGGGAGTTACACAAATATGATTATTAAATTTCACCTGATGGACAGATGAGCATAGTGAGAGCTACAAGTGTGCCGTTTAGAGATGAAAAGGCTGTTAGCTGCAGTMTTGTGGGGGACAGGACTGGACGGCTCGATGGAAAATACGAAGAGCCACTTGAGTGCTGGCATTAAGGGTAATTTACAAGGAAGTTGACTCCTTTTTAAAAAAATGAAAATTTGGCTTTCCCCCGACTTATTGAATCAGCTCACGTTAGGATTTATTTTTGGACGTGATCTTATTTAGCAAACCTGTTAGTTCCACATTCACAGACTGAAGCTTTTCCCATGAATGAGCTGGTACTGTCCACCATCCTGTGCCCTCCCTGACCCCCTTTGGCCTCTCTCTCCGTCACTGAAGCCCTTATAAGGAAGCATGAATTCCTCTGGGTTTTAGGCTTCATATTATTCTTACATCCCCTTATTCAATATCTTGATGATTATCTCTATTGAAGTTGAGGCTCATGAGGGAGTTTCGGCCCTTTTATGCTCAACTGGCTCTCGGTTCATGTCTTTGTGTGTGCTTGTGTGTGTGTGTGGGGGGGGTGTTTCTAATGACATTTAGGGGCAATTTTAAGACAAAATGCCTACATTTGGGGACAACTGGTGCATTTGAGGACAAAAGTCGAGTCCTCATTTGGTTTAAATGCCATTTGTGAGTTGGGGGTTGGGTTTAGGACCAAGGTGTGAATTGAGTTTAGGTTAGTTTTAGGGTCAGGTGAGGTTTAGGGTTTGTGGTCAGGGTTAGGCTGTAGAAATTTAATGGAAGTCAATGGAATGTCCCCAAATGGATAGTTGTGCAAACAGGTGTGTGTGTGTGTGTGTGTGTGTGTGTGTGTGTGTGTGTGTGTGTGTGTGTGTGTGTGTGNGTGTGTGTGTGTGTGTGTGTGTGTGTGTGTGTGTGTGTGTGTGTGTGTGTCATAGCATATGAATTGTGCAATTAGTTTTGTTTCCAGCACCTGATTATCCAACGTTGCTGAGAACAATCCAACAATAATTTAAATACATAAATGCAGATTGTTCTAATACCGAATACGTTCAGGTTGTTTAAACAGCACCCTACGTGCAGATTTAATTACAAACAAGTACAAATGTTTTACAAGAGAACTGGTTTACAGATTTGTAATTGCACCACCCAAGTAATGGCAGCCAATCTTAGTCAGAGTCAATAAATAACTCTTATGTAACCACACTTTTATAAGGTGAACACAGCAACAGGAAAAGCTGCGAGTGAATAAAAAGATTATGAAAACAAAAACTTTATTTATAATTTCACTGTACGTAAAAAACTCAACAGAAGACAATAAAATCATGTAACATTAAGATCATGTTAAAAATAATAAAATTTCATAAAGCATAAAACTGTAGAACATGTCAGTGTTCAGATGGTAAACTGACTGATTGCTGTTGGAAAACAATTCCTCAACATTCTGCTGGATCTGGAATGAAGGTTTCAGGATCTTTTCCCAGATGCCAGGAGCAGGAGCAGGCCATGAGAAGAGTGATGAGGGTCCTGCCTGTAAATCAAATCTGGACATTTCCAGAAAAGTCACTGCTGACATGAGAATGTCAGGACTGGATACAAAAAGCGGGGTTTGACAAACACAAAAACCTCTCCAAACAAAAACACATCCTGTCTCATTACATCAGGGCCATCCAGTTAAAAAAGAACTTCTTAAAGGTGCTAATAAAAAAGGTTTATGTACCATGACACATGCTTCTGCWGTAAAACTATGAACAGAGACCGTGAGCTGGGTGTGGTCAGCCACTAGGACCCCGATCCGATACTTGAGCTCAGCTTGGGATACCTTTACTTGAAGTTATTTTACATAGGAAAGATTTCAAATTTCACCTCTGAGCTGGAAACACTGCAGAGATCTCCGAGTTCAGAGCAGATAAAGGTGATCATATAAGTCCACAACTCAGAGTGTTTCTGGTGAAAATGAACATCTGTATTCTGATCCAAGACGCAATCAGGAAATAATGTGAAGGATTTTCATTTGTCTAAAAGTGTCATTGACACAGAGGCATACTGGGATAATCAAATATGCTGCCTTTGAGCTGAAGCCTTTTAAAGGGAGGTTTTTGGTTATTTCAGAAAAATAAAACACAGCGTAGTAAAAAGCATGGGGCTGACTGACCTGCCTGCAGTTTAGATGTGACTCCTGAAAGAGCAGCTTCAGACAATGATAGTCACAAACTGTTGAGCTGCTGAAAAGATTATTATGCAACAATTGATATGGTTATTGTGTCTCTTTTGTAATGTTAATTTACAGATATAAAGTTATAAGTTTGTTAAAATAAAGTCACTGAAGACAGAAAATCTTTTTATTGTGTGCTTTAAAAAATCATTAAAAGTAAGTTATTTAAAGCTCTCTTTTCAGACAGTGCAGTTGAGAAACTGTATGCAGGTTTTTACTGTGGCAAAAATTAATTTACAGGGTATTGTTTATATACCGCATCGCCGAGTGGCAAAAGGCAAACTCCAACTGTGTGTGTTTGTTTGTTAGTTAAATATCCACCCGTGGACATAATTTAATGAACTCTCAGAAAGGATTCCATGCACTTCTACAAATTAACATTCAGATTCAACATGGCCGCTGACATCAGCAAACACAACAATGAATATAACTTAACACAAACAAATACTGGGCTCAAATTTCATCCTATAGCAGAGRTGAGYGTCATCCACAACACARACTTCAAATGATTATTAGTKCACARGAGATTCTGCTTTATTGCATGAGACTGAGCAAAATATTATTTTTGAGATGGTAAAGATGAGTGTGGCTGAAAAGTTCAAATTTAATAGAATAAAAAAAATGCTGCTACCATCTTTTGAATGTACACGTTTGATTGTGATAAAAAAAAATTGTAAATGTATGTTATTTCTAAAACTTACATATAATAAAAGTTATTCCAGTTGCACCATATTATTTTAACAAAACCGAACTTAGCTGTTCCCACATTCTGTTCAAAACCTACAATATTAAACTCAACTCAACTCAAATTTCAAAATAAAAATAAAATACGAAGGGAAAATTTTCAGGAAAAACTCTTACACAAAAGTTAGTTTATTTAAAAAATAATAATAATAGTAGTAATGATGATGATGATGATGATGATGATAATAATAATAATAATAATAATAATAATAATAATAATAATAATAATAATAAATAAGTTTGAAATCAAATGGGATAAATCGTTAAGATATGTTAGAAAATTAAAAGAAATTGTCTTTCAAACCACACTCAAAAAACAGATATAGAGGATTTACTTTACAAAATGTCAACTGGTAGCATAATGTTAGAGTAAATGTGTTACCTTCCCTCAGTTCAACTGGGTGGAACAAGTTGACATAATATTTTAAGTAAATCCACTATATCTGTTTTTTGAGTGTAGTTTTKAATTGTCATTTAATCYTCTTCAACACAACGCTTCCTGTCTTGAAGAACTCTGGGTTTATAGGTTTTTTGACCGAATGTTTGTCGAGCCGTTTCGTCTGCGTTGTAGCTGCAGACCTGCTTGTTTGGGGCTGCGATGGCGAGGCGCGCTCCTCGCTGTGTGCTGGAGCCACTGAGGCTGCACAAACATCTCCTCGGAGGCCTCTGCTCCTTGTTTAATGAAACATTGCAGGGGCCCCACCACGAATGCACACAGAGAGGCATACAGCTCGATCTGATGGACGGTGTCACGGGGGGCCATGCCAATTATGTTTTCAGTAAAAGCCCCCCCCCCACCCCCACCCCAGAGATCCACACCTCCTCTTCACTGCAGAGATGTGTAATAACAACAGGGCAGYGATATGATTACTAATCTGCTCCCCCCTGCACCTCAAAAGCCAAACAGTAACGATGTTGAAATTTGTTTGTGCGGTCATCAAGAAGAGTTTCAAACTGAAGAGCGGGTTCTGGGGGGAGAGATGAGGTTTTGTTGTTTAAGATGTTTGTTTTTGTTCTGATTGGATRGCGTGAGGCTCGAGGCGTCTCTGAGTTTGCCGGGCTCGTTACGGGTGGAGTGATCTACTTTTAATAGCAGCATTTTCCMTGGGTCTGCCTTACTGGTATCATGGTCTGTACACAGGATCAGAAAAACACGCTCGGTTTCTGGACAATAAACAATCAAAGATGGGTTTTAAACATGGTTTCTGACTGGGTGGCTTCATGATGCTTTTCTTCTGAAGAACTATCTTCAGCTGCGGCCGAAAGCCTCGGCTTCTTTCCTCCCGCGCTTCTCTCCTCTGATGGTGTGATTCAGTGTTCTTTTTATGAATTCATTCCAAATGTGCTGGCAGGTACGTTTTATCACCCGATGAGAAATAGATTCTGTAATTGTGCAGGCCATTGTAAAGAAATAGAGGACAAAAGGCAGAGGAGCAGAAGAGAAATTGGCTTCAGAAGGTTTTTTATAGATGATTCAACTTTTTGTTTGAATGTGAGATAGAGTAAAACAATGTTGTTTAATCTGTGTTTGAATGTGAGTACAATAAAAAATATCTTTGTGAACCAAATTAGAAATAATGTATATGTGTGTTAATAAGTGAATAATGTGCATWAAATATAAGAAATTACAAATAAATTAACCTATTTCAATAACAATCTTTTTAGTGATTTTTGCCTCTCTCAAATGTAATTTTTCATACAGTATATTACTAGTGTCAAATTCCAAATATGTTTTCTAACCCCAAAATACTTTCACCTAGAAAGGATTTCATACACAATGAGCTGACACCGTGGTGTGAGTTATTTATTGACTCCAACTAAGATTACTTGGGTACTTGTTACTTGGGTAGTACTACATTCATGACTTTGCAAACCAGTTCTCTTGTAAAGAATTTGTACTTGTGTATTTATATCTGCATACCACAGGAATGCATTTTATTAGGCATGATTTGTTAAAAAAATGCATGTTGGCTTGATTGTAGCATTACAATATTTTTTTCGACAGATGTTCAAAATAGGTCTGTGCTTCACCGATATATTTGAGACCCGAATATCAGCTTTTATTTGCATTGGTTTACATCAAAATTTAAAGATATGTGTGAGGCACACTTTTAACCGTTAAATCTGGATGGATGGATGGATGGATGGATGGATGGATGGATGGATGGATGGATGGATGGATGTGATCATGAACACAAGACTTTAACTTTTATGTCTAAGTTCTAAAATTTGACCTTTTAGCAAGAAACTGTTAAGATTCTCAGGCAGGAATGAACCCATGATGCAGGCAGTTTCAAGGCTCCAAAAAACAAAGTATTTATTTAACAAAAAAGGTGCTGACTGGGCAGCTCAAAAAACTCTGAGCGGCGTGGCAAGACAAGACAAGACAAGGCACAATACAGAACATTACCAAACAATGACCCGACAGGGAAGTGAAGACAAGACACAGAATGTAAAGGTGAGACTAATGAATACAAACAGGAAACAGAGAAACATGAGGATCAGGTGTGAGTGGGCGGGGCTGGAGCACAGGCAGACAGGAGGAAGAAAACAGATGACAAGACAGAAAACTAAAATAAAACACTAACACAGACACGAATCCTAACAGAAACTTAAAGACAGCAAATATGAACTAAGCTCTTCATATTTTACATAGCACAGATGAGTTTTATCTCTAAATTTACATTTTAATACACTTGCTGGAGATTTGGTGGGGGAAAGGGGTGATTTAWCAACTATCTTTGCATCAGGTGAATATAATTTTCAAATACCAGGACAGCTTTATACATATGATTACAATATTAAAAAAAAAAGGTTTTATTCAAAGTTTTACTCACTATCTAATGTGCATAGATGNCAAATACCAGGACAGCTTTATACATATGATTACAATATTAAAAAAAAAAGGTTTTATTCAAAGTTTTACTCACTATCTAATGTGCATAGATGTTGGCTAACAAAAATTCTGAACTGTCCAAAATGTTACAATCTGCATCTGAATAAACATTTAAAAAATGTACAAATAACTTCTAAATTCTCTTTTGGGAAAATTACAATATTTATTCTGCAAATAGGCTTCTTTTCTGCCTTTAATTTCGTTATTTTCTTGTATAACGTAGTGAAGGAGCCACTCAGCCAAGAATAATGGATAAACCTACATGTGCACAAAGGCAGGAGGGGGGCGCGGGGAGTAAAAGACACATCTTTATCTTTGTGTAACAGGATTACTGAGAGCATGAAAAGGCCCACAAAGTGACACAATTAGAGCCAGCGTCAGTTTCGCTTTTCAGTTTGAAGAGGTTCTCTCCCTCGGAGGCGGGCACAGCTCTGCCTGAGAGCCCCGGGATCACCTCATCCACTTGTGAACCCTTCAAGGTGTGGCTTTACAAGTGTCTGTCCATCTCCCTCCTTCCCCTCTCCCCAGCCCCTGCAGCACACAGCTCATTGGGCAGAAGAAACACAATTAAAGTCAGCTAAAGCGAGACCACTGACTGCTCGGCTGTGGCTTAATAGGCTTAAGGGGGAAAATAAATCAATTGCGTGTTATTGGTCTGAAGTTAATCCCTCGTGGCTCGACATCAGAGGGAGTTCTTTTGGTGGTTGAGGCGAGCTGCTGAAGAGTTCCTCGTGACGAAGCCAAAGGGGCCYCACTTGACACCTGACAGATGCTAAAAACCACTCAAAAGCCTGTTAAGTGGTTGTAAGTCTTATCAAGTGTGCACTCCTGTGTGCAGAGAGTGACCTGTGAAATGATGATGTCATGACCACAGTGCTGAGTAATATACGGTTTCATTTACGTTTTCCAGGGGGTTGCGAAAGCCTGGCAGCTTTCCATGGAGACCGGAGGGGAGGTATAAGAGGCAGAACTTTGTATTAATTGTTTCATTAGACAGTTTTGAAACACATTAGATGGGATTAACGTCTGCTTCGGGACACCTGATCTGATTTCCAAGAGCTGCGTCAAATGAACCATAGTGATATAAAACACTTAACTTGCTGCTTGGTTTCTGAAATTGTTTCCAGTCCTGTAGTCCTGCGAACAGATTGCACTTTTTTTCCAAACCCCAACATAATTGGCCTCACTTTTGCCCTTTTCATACGTGCTATTAAGTTGTTAAAACCATCAAGTTGCAGGTTGAGRGTTTAACCTGATATCCACATGCATTGATAATCCCCTCTTTTGTTATTTCAACTAAACAAGACTTTGTGTCTCTGAAGGTTTTTTCTTTTTTTTTAATGCCTACAATACCTTTCATCTGTGCATATGCTCATYAATGTGATGGTGCAAGATGGCTAATAGCGCCCTGTGCAAATAGAACCCAGACGARTGAGATCCAAAGTAGATGGAAGCAGTTTTCTATCTTATTTACTTTGGAGTAAAGAGGAAAACCACCTATTTACTTCCAAGTCTTTTCTCCTTAGAAAATATGAGTCTGCCTTTGATTTAGTGYGCACTTAAAAACTCACTTTTCACAATGAGTGCTAATGGTTTAGCCTTGGCTGGCGGCCCTGTGGTCTGTGAGGTTTACAGCATTGTGAGCAACCTTTTTGCAGCACGCAAACACCAGACAGACAAGACAGTTGACCTCAGCTGACACTGGGTTCAGCTAAGAGGATGAGGGGCCTCGCTGGCCCTCAAACACCCCAACCATGGCTTCTCTGGCATCTTCCTCCTACGACAGGTCGAACAGACAGAGTGGTGGTTTGTGGTCACTTCCACCATGAAATTTGGCTTAAGCCTGCTGAGTGAAGATCCCATTAGGGTCTTAAACAGAAATCTCTGAAGTTCCTATGGTGGTTGATGTACTTTCAAAGTTTATTTGTTAAAGAACATGCAAGTTGTACAAATTAGGGAATAATAATATTTATGA
>NW_013952462.1:1152642-1158133 GCF_001266775.1 Austrofundulus limnaeus
GAACCTTTTTTATTAGTTTTTATAGTTTTATATGAGACAAGAACCAGGAAACAAATTCAGATTTAGGCTTCAACATTTATTTGCAAAGTATAAAACCATACAAATACCTTCAGCCGGACCAAAATACAGACCTTCATTCAATTTTASGATATTTTGGTAAAGAATCAAAAGCAACACATTTGATCCATTTTCTACCTGGCCACACCTCAGGGACAAGACGCCACAAGGAGTAGGAGGAGTACCTTATACAGGGACCCCTGTAAAATAGTTCTGAATTTCTTTCTTTATATATTGTTTATTTGCATAGGGACAAATATTATAACAAACTCTGAACACTATAACATTTAGCCTTGCAATGCTRGACCCCACATGGGCTTTTAACAATATAAAAGTTGAAAAACAATAAAACAACATGGAAGATAAAATATCATACAATACAAAATCCTAAAAACAACTTCAAATATACCAGAATAKAATTAATGAMCCYTCTRAGAATCATCACACTTTACTATTAACAATGACTACAAATTCAAATCAATTCAATTCAAATTCAAAAATACTTTACTGATCCCAGAGGGAAATTAGGTAAATCTGGTCTTTTTTTAAGAAACTCCTTCAGTTTTATTCTAAAAATGATGAGAAAATAGTTAAATGTTGAAATGTATGTTAGTGATAAGGCATGTGTTAATTAATCTTGCCATTTAAAAGTACATTTTGTTTTAAGATGATCTGTAACATGGCTCAGCAAAACAAAAGTGCACAGCAATTAATCACAGTTTYTGGCAAATAATGATAATAATTACGCAATTCAATTATCAAAAATAGATTAGATCTTTAAAATAAGTGTTTTAAAATAAGTGTTAAACCAAATAAACTTTCCTTTAGACTGATCATGGGTTTATTTTCTTTCTTTCGTTTAAATATGTTTTGCAATGTCTACATGCCTAGGGAGATACTTTTAATTAAAACAGTAACTAATGACAAACCCACTATTTGGTTTATGTCACATGATAAAATTTAATCTGATTACAATAAATAGTTTCTTTTTAAAAGTATTATACCTGACACAAATAATATAAATGCATTTTTTCCTCTTTTTATTAGTTTCTTTATTTAAAACTGCTTCAACCTACCCAGCTATTTAGCCATGTATTACATGACTCTGATATTCAGCGTTCGCATGTTTGCATGTTAACACAACACACTATCATGATATCAAAACCAAKTTTCTTCAAACAGAAGCAGCTACAGATTAAAGATGTAAAACAAAAAATTTGCTATGGCTCTCTGAGCTTTTAAAACAACTTCACTTTACAGAAAATGGTTTGATTCTGATWGAACTGACGAGCTTACAGATAATTTAATTGGAACCCAGACTAAAGTGGGTCGCCCCTATCTTTAAACAGCTCAACCTTAAAATTTTATAGGGGTTCATGCAATAAAAAAAACACCATTTTGTCAGTTTATTATTACACGTYATTTTAAACTTTTTATAAGCAACACTGCAGCAGCAGGTTTTCTAAATGTAATATCGTATTTCTGCCAGAATAATAATAAAATGCAAAACTGAGCTAGCAGAATGGTAGCAATCTACTTTGGTATTTGAACTGCTTGAACTCATTCACTCATCAGTTTGGTCACAATTAAAATCTGCTTTAAACAGAGGTCGTACAAAAAGTCATACAACAGGTGAGATATTCTTTGCTCATAACTTTCTGCAGAACCCCACTTCAAGACATCCGAACTGTTGCTTTAAAGTAAGGGATCTCCCTCTGAGTCTGTGATCCAGATCTATCTGAAGTTTTGTATGCAAAGGGACTCTGTTTAGTGTTCAGATAGCATCTTACAGAGCTGTGTGCCTCCTTCCTTTGTGTTGTTAAAGCAGATGAGTCCTGGAGCAAGCAGATGGACTTGTGTGGTGATTGCTCCAAATGTTAATGACACCCAAGAAGAGCAGTGGAATTTTCCCTCGCACTGATAAAACCCAGATTTAGTGCTGCTCATAAAACACATGGCAAATTGTGCCCTTATAGCAATCTCCTTCAAGACCTGGAAATAGGAAAGCAGTCCACTAAATTTCCATCTGCTCTGCCAACAGAGGTTTTTTTTTTTTTTCCTCCTTTCAGCTCAGTGGGTGGGTGGACATTTTGATCTTAATCATTGCCTCTAAAAGGAAAAACAGTATTAAGATATTTTAAAATTAGTTCCTAAAGATTAGCTCAGTAAAACAGCAGTATTTCAAACATTTTAGTTTACTGATAAGACTGTAGAAAAAGTGTTTACAGCAAAGTGTTATTGCTGCAGATAACCAATGTTGCTTTAATAAAAATACATCAAATCTGCGAGCTAAGGGGTAATAATTGTTATCATTGGATTAGCTGCTTCATAAGTCTCCTTTCCGCTCTCATAAGCCTGGAAGAAAAGTCCTTTCACATGCAATTGAACCCAGAGTTCATATCCTCATCRATCTCTCTAATTATCTCAATATCCTGTCAGCTTTTGAGCCTGATGAGGTAAAGTTTGAAACCAGAGTTTACTTTCATAAAAAAGGAGCTATTACAACAATGTATCTGATAAATTATTAACTTTGTTTTAACAGTTACAAAAGGTATTTTGTTTCAAATTTTCTTTTGAACTTAAATGTTTATTAGTGAGATTTCTCACACTGTTGTTTTCCTGTTACGTTTTTTTTTCTGTTTGCTTATTTGTGAACTATTTTTGTGAACTTGAATTTAGCTATTTATGTATCAAAATGTTTAATTCATCCCGGGGATTGGTTGCTGTGACTTTAAAATATTTACCTTCATTTTATTTTAAAATATATACTTTTTACCCACTGGAAAATCGTAAAGAGATCTTCAGTTCATTATTTAAAGCTGCATCTACTTTTGACCTCTCTTGCTACTTTTAGTGTTAAATTTCAGTTCTGCTAATTTTAGCTTTTAGCTAGCTTTTGGCTGGTTTTAGCTTTACCCAGCTTTAATTTCTATACAGCTTTTTATATCCTTTAGCCAGTATTTTGCCATTTGAAATCTGCTTCTGCTTTTAGTATTAAGCTCTAGTTTTACTACTTTTCGTCAACCTTTAAGCTGTTTAGTGTTTTGCTATATTTAGCTCATGTTCTGCTGTTTTTTATTTTTATTTTTTAAGTTTTCTTCTTTAACTTTAAACATGGAGTTTCAGATCATTCAGATTTTCAACAGCATTTTCACAGAAAATGGCAATTTCCATAAAGTTTTGTTAGGAATACTTTGCCTTCGTTTCTTTTATGTTTTTTTTTTTTTGTTAATTTTGCCAATCTTTTAAGAAACACAATTTGTCAGAATATATTTTTTCCTGRTCTGCTTGTGCAGAAAAAAAAGACTTGTTTTATGACAGTCAGGAAACCATGAGTCTGTTTTGTTTTCATTTGATGTTCTGTGACATTTTTCTTAACCAWCTTCTAGAATTTCCCTCTTTTCTCTATTTGTCAGAGACGTTTTCTCCTCTGTTTCCATATTTCCTTTTAACAATTTCCCCCCCTCGTTTCAGAAAAATAAAGGGAAGGAATATTATGAGAAGTTGAGCAAGTAATAGCAGCCGCAATTATGGTTACAGAGCTTTGTCTTGACCCTTGTAAACAGCTTGCAGTGAAAAAAAAAGCTGAGGGAAACGTAGTTGGGGAGTTTTACTCATGAGCAAAATATCTAAATGTAAATGTGAAGATATCGGTTTATGTTCTGGTCGTTCATCTGGGAACCAGTAGAACGGAGAGTGCAGATGGGGAGTGGAGCTGAGTGAAAGAGAACAGGAACCTCTTCTGGTATCTAAATGATTACAATGAGTCCCTTTCAAGCCGCAGGGGCCAAACGCTGTGACTTGATATGATTTTTATCAGATGCTGAAATGCTACATTACCAAGTGGGCAGTAAATTATGTCTAAACCAATTACAGTGGGACCCTGTGCGGCCCAACAGCCACAGAAGGCCATAAGGGGGAGGGGATGAAGCAGGATGAGGGGAAGGAGGGTGAGGAATGACAGGAGGTTATGATAGGGTGGGCTTTTTGAGGGAGGGCTGGAGTTTGTCTTGATTAGTGGAGTCTGGGGGCGCATGAGAGTCTGGCGATAAGGCAGCTTCCAAGCAGTGTGTGTGTACATGAAAGCAAAAAGAAAACACATAATTAAAGGTAAGCTTGTCTGCCTCTACGTGTGTTTCAACTGATCTGTGTGCATTTAAGGAAGGTGTGAGTCCGTTAGAGATCAGAGACGTCGCAGAGGAGAATGCTTGGAACGCTGCCCCCAATAAACGACAAAGCAATAAATTAGCTTTAGCTGTTTAATGCATGTCCAGTGACACTGCTGAATTGGTTTCATATATCTGCTCAGTAAATCTGTGGATATCCCCCTTTTTTATTGCTAACAAAATGTATGTGGTTGTGTTATTCCAGGCTGATGATAAGAACAGAATATTTTCCTCKGTAAAAAACACAACAAATTATGGTATACTGCATCAGCAGCTGTATCATTCCCAGAACCAAAACCAAGATAGAAGTAATTGCCAATTATCTTGAAATAGATAAATGTTGTGTGGCATAAACTGAATATAAATTGTTTTCTCTCTCAACAAAATCTAATTTTTGAACAAATTTAATGCATTTTGTTTGTGGACGGGACATGTTTCAATCAAAACAAAACAAAACAAAAAACAGATTGAAAGAGACAGCCAATCCAATGTCTGAGACTTTTGTTTTTTATTTTTATCTACACATTTGTTATGAAAAAAATAGATAAAAAGAACACCCAGCTGTACATTTTACAATTGATTAAATTAAAAGGTCAAATATTTTAAGGGCTTTGACATTTATGAAGTRATTTTGCACAAGGTTGAATACCAGCATTGTACATTTGGGATTTTGGGGCCTTCGGGCATCTTCAGGGTTTTCTGGTAAGGTGCGTTTATGGTCAATGAGCTCAGGGTTAAGGTTCTGATAATCTGCTTCTGTCTGTAAAGTTAAACTAATTTAAGATGAAATGAAGACCCAGAGCATTCTTAAAATTCAAAAAACTTTCCTTCAGACTAAATTAAAGTAAAATAAATTTAGTTTAGTTTAGTTTAGTTTAGTTTAGTTTAGTTTAGTTTAGTTTAGTTTAGTTCAGTTCAGTTCAGTTTAGTTTATGAAAGATTAATTATAGTTTGATACATCTATGCATTCACAGCCACAAGAGGTTTTGACATTTTAAACAAACTAATAGCCTTTTCTTATTTTAATTTATTGTGAAGTTGGGTTGCTATATTTGTTTTATTTCACCTTTATTTATAAAAGTAAACTTATTGAGACACTTGGTTGAATTCACAAAAAGCTTTAAGAAACCATGTCATCATTATTATGATTCTCTGTAATGACAGAGATTCATGTCAAACGTTAGATTTGAAATCCTGACACTTCTGAACTGAGTGATAAAGTTGTGTGTGTGTGTGTGTGTGTGTGTGTGTGTGTGTGTGTGTGTGTG
>NW_013952462.1:1158247-1171150 GCF_001266775.1 Austrofundulus limnaeus
GTGTGTGTGTGTGTGTGTGTGTGTGTGTGTGTGTGTGTGTGTGTGTCTTATCCAGTCCATCTGCCCTAATTTGTTTATCCCCACGTTTTCATAAACACCATTAGAGTGAAAATAGGTGACCATAAAGTGGAATTGCACTCCCTCCCATTTACTCTGACAATTAAGATAAAGTGGAGAGATTTGTCTGAACATCTTTATTGGTCTCTGTCCTTTGAAGACAAATAGAAGGGATTTATCTTGTCACTTTTGGACAGCTGACCCTACAGACCTTTGTGGCTGATACAAATAACTGAGTGACCTATAAGAAATATAGCAAATTTGGCAAATCATTGGTCATGTTTTTATGAACCTGAGTTACAGTTTAACTTAATCACTATTTATACATGGACATTTTCTTTTAGCAGATCAAATTTATTCTAGTACTGACCCTGCCCATGACAAAAATCAACTGTGCTGAAATTTTGGTGCCCAATTTCTGTAAAAAAAAAAAAAAAAATCACAAAAGCTTAAATGAAAATCTGCCCCCCTTCATCCTAAAAATGTTTACTCTGTCTTTTCCCATATCTGTTCTAACTCTGTCTGCAGCCTCCCACCCTCATTCACCATATTCCCGGATGAGAGCAGCTTGGAGCCAGCGATAGACTGCAGATGAAAGAGGAGAGAAAGAAAGGGGAAGATGGTAATGAAGCAGAGGGAAGAGACAAGAGGTCCCCAAGGGAGGACGGCGACGCCTCGCGGGGCTTGTTTTGCTGTCAGACCACGCCGGCCCCCACGTCCACAGCTCCCTGCGGAGAAGATGTGTCAGATGATGTTCTGGGTCAGCCATGGGAAGAGAGCATGTCTGAGCAGATAACGGCTTTCTGCAAAATTACAACTGGTGTGTTTGATGTTGGAGGAAGTCAATAAAAAAACGGAAATGGACTTCAGCAAAGAGCTGCGGAAATGCATGGATGTGAGTGGAGGGCTTTAAAAATAAAATGAGCAMGATGGAGTTTAAAAGGAAAAAGATGTTTGCTAATAAATTGAGCACTGTCCTAAACAATTGCAACCTTCCACTATCATCTGGTCTTTATTGCTTGTCACTGATAATGTCCTTGCCCAGGTCTAAAGGTCACTTTATGCTCTATTTGAGCTGAAAAAAAATCAACATTCTTTAATGCAGTTGRGAGTCGATAATCACATCGTATTTTTTGTACAGTAGCTTTAATTGACATGARGCTCAAGCTAAGATCGRTCCYCCCACYCGTAAGTGGGGTTCAGGCCGCCCCAACCTCCGACAACAAACACGGAAGTAATGGRGGAGGTAGTYAAACTTACYGCGTTACCTGGTACATTTGGTGAGGCATTTTTGCCTWATGAACCATCTTTAAGGCAAAGAAGACAGGCTAGAAAATTTGCAATCGAGTCGTACATCAGGTCTGTGAAATCATTTGCGGGAAATCAAGGTGAAATRGACATTACAGCCCAAGTCTTTTGTAGCCAGAGAAAGAATACACCCCTTCTCAACACAAGGCCTGAGACAAACGTTTTCTTGGCAAGTATTGTGTGATTGGTCAAACATTTGTCGGTGTGCTTCTTTGTGGGGAAATGCACTTCCATACACTCTTTAAAAATAAACATAAAGATTGTCAAATGATCAAAAATTCCTGGACAGAGACAGCACAGACTGTGCAGGAAGGAGTTGGCAAACACGAGGATGGAATGGAGACCCCGGTGGGAAAGAACTCCTTGTGAGTGCTGTAGCGGGAGGGGTTTAGGAGCTCTGTGCAGTGTGTCTCATGGACAATAAATGGTGTGTGTGTGGGTGTGAAAAAGAACATCTTAAACCATCTTCACTTTGACTGCAGTARAAAACATGTTTCAGTGTTTGTGTTAATTTGTTTGTGTTAGTAAAACATCTCACGAACTGCTGGACAGATTTTAACATTTGGGGTCAACCCAATTCAAGATGGTCTCCACAGCTAAACAATGTTAGCATCACAAAAAAGTCACAAACATCTGTCAGTTTTACAGATATTAGAATAATTTAGTTGTCGTCTAGTTTATATTCCAAGAGCTATTTCAAAACCAAATTGCAATTAACGTCGTTCACAAGGTTTGACCAAAACTGCTGTAATGCTGTCATTTCTCAGCAWAGGATCTATAAGTTTAAAGCTCGGGCAATATGCATTCCTTCAAGGAATGCTTCGTCTTTGACTTTTCAGTAGTGTTAACCTGATGGCCTCTGTGATTGGCAGCCGGCACCATGCTCTGTCATCCTGTGCGCGGTTCTGCTTTTGCTCAACAATTTACCACTTTAAAAGGCCCAATGGCCAATCTGCAGACAATCGTCCCCTGTAACACTATCTGTGCCCTGTTGATAAAATGCAGATGTGGCTCCTCTCAATGTGAATTTGTGACCCATTAAGTGGAACCCCTCCTCTTTCCTCACCGCTCCGTCCCTCCTTCTTGGCAATGACTCCAGACCACCTTTTTCACATGCATTCCCCAAAAGCAGGTATGTGGATAGTATCAGGCAAACGAGTCACAATGGTGAATTTGTTCAACAAGGAACACCGCATTACTTAAACCCAAGTGTGGCTCGGACTCTTTGAGATCTGCTGAGCAGATTGGCGCGGTCTCCCCAGCGTCTCATTTAGGGACGAACAAAAGGTGAATTCAAGCGCTCCCTTTGAGGTTCACAGAACCCAACTCGACTCTATTGATGTCCAGTCTCCCTTCGGTCGCCGGAAAATGTCTCCATTGGTCAGTCGTCAGCGCTGGGACTTAGATATCTTTTGTAGGAGTTTGTTTGTAACTCAATTAGAAAAAAAAAATCTCTGTACCAATTAGTGTTCTTTAAATTTACTGAACACAAAAGAAAAATAGGCCATCCTAGAAGGAACAAGGGACAAAGAACATTCTTAGAAGGCGTGCCAGGCTACCTTAACCCTAACCCATCCCATATTCCCCGCTGATTTTCATTTCAGAGTTTTATTAAAACTGAAAAATATGTATTAGTAATAAATATCAATAAAATATGTGGCTACGGGGGAATTGTGATAATCTAAGTGATTGAGGAGAGCAAAGAATTTCCTTTTAATTTTATATCATGGGCATGAATAGGCTAGCCATGTAATCCTGAAGCATGGCCAATTTTGATTTGTTGTCTGTATATCCCATATAAAATCCTACTAATTTAAAACAGGCAGTGAAAACTGACGGAAGTTGTTTGTTTTCCAAATTTCCTGAACTCAATGTTTCTGTAACTATCTCTGTGATGATTGCCAGATAAGCAGAAGTGGAATRTGTATCTTGTAATTGTTTATTGTTTAAATGACTCACTGTCCTACAGTTGTTTTGTCCTGAATTGTCATGCAAAGCTTGCCTGAAGTAGTGTACTGTTGACATGTGATGTAACAAAATCAAGTAAACTTTCCTTCAGTCAGATAACAATGACGGAAGAAAAGTGTGCTGCACATTTCAAGGGTCATGTGCGTGTTTCAGATAATAATCGGCCATGATGAATATTTCTCAGCATTMTTATTCAAGCTCTRGTGTGTCAGACYCTAAGGCCCTGTTTACACGATGTTCAGACATTCATGTAAATGACAGCAGAGATTATTTTCTCTGACGTCAGAACTTTGTCAATCAGGTCAATCCAGGCCCTGGCACAGTCCCAAATGTGTTTTGGATCATTTTCTGTGTTTCTGTCTGGGTGCAAAATGCTTTTAGAAATGGTGCCATGGTGAAGAGGAAAATTTTAGAAACAACAAATAAAAAAGAAATTGCTTTGGAAAGAAAGGGCCGAAAACACTTTCTGCTCTAWCTARCCCCAGCATGAAAATCTCTGTATGGTTCGTTCTTTGGTGTTTCAGTTTCAGAATAAAATGAGGGAAAAAAAGAGTAATGGGGTGTTTCTTTATTATTATTAATTTTTAAACTAAATTACAAAAAGGGGAATTTCAAAAATTAAAAATGTTTTTTTTATTTTAATTATAATGGTTAAAGTTAAGGGCATATTGGTACTAAATATTAATACTATATTTATTTATTATTATGTTTATTGTATTTTTTACCATTATTTAACCAGGCAAATCCCACTGAGAATGCAGATCTCCTTTGCAAGGGCGGCCTGGTCTTTTTATTATGGGCGGTTGCAGAGTTATAGGGGAGTTGTTACTGAATCGATCCACAGTTCCAGCCATCTCAGTTGTTGTGTCCTTGGGCAAGACACATCACCTGCTTGCCTACTGTTAGTGGTCAGAGGATCCGGTGGCACTGATYCATGGCAGCCCTGCCTCTTGTAGCTGTGGCTGCAGTGTAGCTTACCACCATCAGTGTGTGAATGGATGAATGATAAAGTGCTTTGGGGTCYAATGGGGCTTGATAAAGCGCTATATAAGTTCAGTCTACTTATCGTGTTTTACCATTTATTACCAAGATGAGCATCGGTATAAATCAATGCTTGAGTAATGAGATCAGCTCTTTTGTTTTCACTTAATGTTTTATAAATAAAGTGAAAAATAAAGTCAGTAGTGCAAACTCCAATTATTTTTTGGTGTAATTCATTAGTCTACTACATCATGTCATTGTGCAATGGAAGTTTTTTTTGTTGTGTTATTGTTATATATTTTATATGCATTGTTGCTTCGTTTTTGTCATTTTCCCCTTGTGACTTGTTTTGTAGAAGGTAAGAAAGGGTGTATTTGTTTTTTTAAAGGGGCAATATTATGTGTTTCTTAGGCATGTATTTAAATACTATACAATAATAAAGTATCTATGTCACCTTTAGCTGTTATTAAAATGCTGTTTTTATGTTTAAATAGAAAATAAACTTATCTTCTCATCACTTCCACTTCCTCTTCAAAACGCCTTGAAATTGTCCTCTGTCTCTTTAAGAACCTCCTTCCGCTTCTGTCCCGTCCCATTTCAGTAGGATGGGGGGGTTGCACGCGCGCCATGATGCAGTTAACTTGGCATCTGAAAATACATTTCCTCAAAGGTATTTTGAATCTGAAAAGAGCTTCACTGAGTGAGCAGTAGTGTTAAGAGCAGCAGACAGTTTAAGTTTCACTTTCACTTTGATTTGTTACTGCCGAGAGCCTGCAGAAGTCATGGGCGGGGTGTGGGGTGTGGGGAGGTGCGCTTCGTTATGAGGAAGTTCGGCTTAAAGACATGTCTCAGGGGTGTTCCTGGTACCAAAAGGCATTTCTGGTCCCCACCTGTCATTTTGCTCCTCAGCATGGCTTCCTAAAAACGCTGCAGGATTTCTCAAACATGCATGAATGAGTCAGAGCAAGGCTTTGGGCATGTTTTTATGAGAGTATAGCATTATAACATGATATAAAACTCAAAAAAGTTGATTTTACATGATATTGCCCCTTTAATTCTTGTGACATTGTTTATTTTGTTGTAGTTAGTTTATACAAAACGTATCTTTGTCCTGTGTCTTATCATAATTAAGTAACTAAAGGCAAAATCACAAAATTCTTCAAGGAGTCTCAAGGATTGGTGTCAGAATCTGAATTGAAATCGGAATTTGAATCGGAATCGGTGATACTGGTTTTGTACTTACTTGGTATTGGATTGATACCAAAATTCCATCCCTGTTTAAAGTAAAGACAAACTTTTTACTTTGTTAGCGTACTATTTGTGACCTTCAGGTGGAACCYGAAATCATGGCCTGAACTCTTGGAGCATTATGTTGTCAAGTCTCACCATGAATATGTTTGTTTTAGAGACAATATAAACTGAGAGCTGTTGGTCTTACCATGAACAAAATTGCTTTAAGCAAAGAATATGCATATAAAGTACTTCAAAGATTTTAAAAAGTAAAAACACCTTAATAAAAAAAAGACAGTTAAAATTTTATTTCACTGATAAGAAAAGTACCATAGGGTTTGAGTGCAGCCAATGCCAATATCTTTGCTTCCATTTTAAGCAGTCTTCTAGGCATTATTAAGTCTTCTTTGGTGATTTCCATCATTTCTGGTATTAAAACAATAATATTTAGATAACTGAAGCAAAAACAAACACTGTYGATGTTTCATGACTTGGATTACATTTTTACATTTGGCTTTGAAAAACAGAAAATGAAAATAAAAACAACTGTTGTTTTCTGTTTTGGATTTTGTTTTGAAACGGAAAACCAAAAAAACACATTTTAAAATCAATCCGGCTAATGTGAAATCTAAGTTATTCCAGTAAATCTTGTGCTCACCAGTCTGATTCCATCTGATTTGAAAACAGCCAAATGACAGAGTCCCAAACAGTTTACGCTGACCTCATTGTTGGGTTTGGGAAGATTCTCCGTAGTTTCGGCTGAATCGTGCCTCTGGCTGTGCGTTTACTCTGATCTCTCTGCTTGCACCACTTTGCTGTGAACAGAGAGAGTTTAAGTGAAAGCTGAGGGTAACAGAGGATGGCATTATAGATGAGCAGCCTGTGAAAAAGACCCAGTGAAAAAGAAGAAAAAAAAAGTCCTGTGACAGTTTAATTGGTCGAATTAGTCACAATATTCAAATCGTTTCTGTTGACCAATGTGTAGCTGCTTCAATCCGAGCCAACCTCAAAAAACTTTGTCCAGATTTCAAATGAGACACATTAAGCTCCCCCTTCCTGCCAACCACCTCCCCACACCTCCCACCCACAGTCCAGTGGCACAGCACTTTCTGCCAATTCAGCTCCTTCAAAAAAAAAAAGGTTTGCGTTGCTGCTTTCTCGCTACACGGAAAAATGCTGAAAACTCCTTTCTAATATCTGTCAGCCCCTTCAGTCTCCAACATAAACAGGTGTTCCACCGAAGCTGGTGTATTTACTTATGTCAGAGCTGTGCTTACATACACAGACACTCAACACACTTTTAACATTCTCCCCAGTGTTCGAGTGCAGCGCCGTTTGGCCTCAGCGCCTTGCGGCCGGCTTACACTGTTTCAAAAAGACAAATTAAAACCGTCTAATTTGCTRGCTGAAAGACTCGCTCTGTATCAAAGGTGTCGGGATGCAAAAGCAGACCCCCCTCCCCATCCCTTACCCCTTCTACACACACAAAAAGTGCATGCTCACACAAATGTGTATGCACAAGCAGCTACAAAAAAAAAAAAAAGATCTCAAACTGTCATTTAGGTCCCCGCTGCATGGTTAACATGGTTGTAAAACACGCTGGGCTAACATGCGGCTCGAGCCTGTAATAAATGGTGGTGACAGTAATATGAGCTCGAGTGTATGTGTGCGATTGTAAAAAAGCCAGTTCAAAGAGACAGATTTTCTCAGGATTAGCTGATGGAACGCAGCAACATTTTCGGAAATGTGTTAAAGCGTTTCCTTTTCTCCCTGAAAGAGAGATCAGGATCTGACCCACAGTTATTTCCAAGAATTATATCAGAATTTAAATTGGTTAATTGTAATGACAAAATACATAAACGCCTTCTGGAAAACATACACAAGTTTTAAACTCTTGTTTTATACATCATGGCTGAGCAAAAATCAAATGTAAACCTTTTAGGGAAAAAAAAGATTAATATGTTTTTTTAATACAGCTAAAATTTTTATTGTTTTCTGAATTTTTATACATGCGAGGCCTTTAATGCATCTCTGTTTTTCACAATTAAACTATTTGGTGCAAGTTCAGCATCACAACGAAATTTTAAACATTTTGTCGGCACTTTCTAAAAGCCTGTGTTTACATTTCAATTGATGGGTCAGGTAAATGGACGGCTCGGATAATTTAAAGTTGGGTTCCACAGAACGTTCTTGAATAATTTATATGTTACTTCTTGCAGATTTGGAGTTCTTTACGCAACCTCGATCTGAAGCAAAATGTTTTTATTCTGACCCAGTTGATGAGCGGGACCAACACTGAACCACTTTGTTCTTACCAGTCATTTTAATCTTGAGGTGAATGATGGTGAGCCCTGAAGAAGGGAGCAGCCAAAAGAACATATTGTTTCTCTTAATTTTGCATTAAATGCACATTCTATTAAAATAATAATAGAAGTGCTACAGCTTCAGCAAATTAGCACAGAATTGTAAAACGTAATAAAAAATGAGTCCAATGTTAAGAGGTTTAAAATATGACAACATTAATATTATGCTCATTTTAATTTATGAGTACTTTGGTTGTCTTTTTAAACATTTTGTTATCTTTAACTTATCATTTCAGCTGTTTCATTCTTTTTCCCCCCTTTTGTATAGGCAACACTTTGGTCAACAGTAGATGTTTTAAACAAGCTCAATGAATAAACTTTACTTTGTTTCACTGTTAGCTTGTCAGATGGTCGGTGAAGCTCGATTTTTCCAAACTGAGACCGTTTATCTGCAACATATAATATATTAATTGTTCATAATTTTTTGTACACAATCCCACTTCAAAAAAATATAAAAACTTTATGCTTAAAAAATTTCAATAATTTTTGTTTTACTTGGACACCTCTGCTTCCTCCTTCGGTTTCCCATCTTCACGCTTGTGTTTCTTGGCCTCTGACGCCTAAGTGCGGAGACGCGTTTTTAAACGACATTTCAAAACGCTCAAAGAACACAAGTTAAACTGCAGCAGGGGAAGGAAAACATGAGACAGAGGCGAAGGGGAGGAACGTGGTGCGGCCTGCTGAAATGCCTTTTGTGACTTTCTCCCTCAGAAACAAAAGAGGATGGAAGTCTGAATGTGCGATGACGCCGCCTGGCCTTCAGCCACTTCCAACAGTTGAAGAAAGCTCTCAAGAAAACAGAGGCTGTCCCTGCCACCACGACCCCTCCCTCCCCTTTTTCCTCCCCCTCTGAGTCTCTCCATATAAATGCTTGGCAGTTTTACGCATGGCTGGAAGCAATTTCCCACAATGTGTAAATTAGTCAATCTCCCAAGTCAGTAAAGTGGGCTTTGATGGGGAGGACATTAATGAAGTGTACCATTAGGCCTCACATTTGTATTCTTAGGGGCTCTCCAAGCTTTTGATGTTGCGGGGCCCCACGGCTTATTATCCACATGCCAGCGCTGCATGCCTCTGTTACTGAGACAGGAGGGAGGGAAGGAGAGAAGAAAACAGTGACGCTGGACATTTTAGCGCCCTGCTCCGCTGTCCACGCTGTCTTCTGCTGGCCATGTTGMCCTTGTAGACAGACAGGAAGAAAACCGTGGAGGATGCGAGAGAGGCGCTTTCGAAAAAGTTCCTGCCCGAGCGCCGGACTTCTCCGCTACACTTCAAAGCGCAGTCTGGAGTAAATTGCTGTGGACCGCTTCATTCAGAGACGAAGGGTTTTCCCTTCGTGGATGACAGTTGGGTGGTGACAAAGTTCAATTGGCACTGGTAGGACTGGAGAAGGTTGGGGGGTGGGGGGGGTGAGATCAAAGCAGGACCATTGTAATGGTTCTGTTCCGTGGAAAATCGCTTTTTGTCCTCGGCCTTTTCAAGCCCACTCCTGGCTCCAGTCGGGGTAAAATGGGATTTTTAACTCCCTTGTGTGGGTGGAGGGAGTGCAGGGAGGGTGGAGGGAGTGGATTCTTAGCCTCGGGGTAAGGAACTCACCCCCCCAACCCCTCTGACAATGTGAGGCCAAATATGTTGATGCTATCGGGCCTTTCATCTGATCTCTGCATCATAATCTTCACAGGAAAAGTTTCGCAGAGTAATTGTGTAATTACGTGTGATATAATTACCAGAACGTGACATGGCAATAACCCACTGTCTGTCTTTTAAATGCTCTCTGTCTTTCCATCTTTTTTTATTTTCTTTAACTCCCTGGATGAACAATTAGAATCCATCTCTGAGATCTCTTCCTCTTCTCTTTCTGACTCATCCATTACTGAACAGAAGTTTTTGGACTTGTCCTAAAAACGACTTTGCTAATTTTACTGTGAAAAATTTGACCTATTTGTGTCCATTTCAGTCAAAGGCGAGTGACTTTCAGCTTTTTGCTTATTATGCCATGACGTTTTTGAGATAAGAGCTGTTTTAAGCTGACGGTAATCCACTTTAGTTTTGGCTGATAGCTTGTGGTTTTGATCAGAGTTAATTCTCAAAAACAAGTTTGCTCAAAGAGTTATCTACAACAGGTAAGATATTACTTGTAGCTTTTCCACAAAACCTAAATTCAAAAGATTTTAACTACTGCTTTAATAAAATTATTAAAAAAAACAAAGAAATAAAACTTTAAATGATATTCATTTCAGTCAGTCCCCTCTCTTAAAATGTCTGTGTGTCCTCCACCTTTCACACAGTGGCTGCTGCAGATCGGCACCAGCTCCCCATAACCTGAATGGGAGAAGTGGGGTAAAAACAATGGATGGATAAATAAAATCATACAATTTAAATCCAAACTGGACAAGAATAAAAATTTGCATTTCATCTTAATAACTTACAGCCAAAAAGTGGGCAATATGTTTGTCTGTGTCTGTTTGCAAAGTAGAAATGTTCAGAAAATTGTCATCAGAATTGAATACAGCTAAGTAACTTTTAAAGTCTACTCAATTCAAGATAAATGCAACAACAAATTGATCATAGAACTCACAAAAATTGCTTTAACTTAGCTACAGTTTGGTGTGTTAACAGGAACAACTTTGTCTGGATTTATACACCGTGAGGTGGAGAAATCTGCTCCTGATGACGTCATTTTATTCTCCTGGGATCTCCAAGAGCCAGTTCTCCTTACAAGGTCTGGGCCGAAACGTTTTCCTCACGGGGATTGCAGCAACTATTGAAGTTGACGCAACTACAAAAGTTCACTTCACAGTTGTGAAGTGGTTAATGCTGGGAGCTAACATTCACTTCTGGGATCCAGTATTCTCAGTGTGACTGGGGGGCTGCTGTCTGAACAGACAGGGRGACTCGAGGGGTCATTTAAATGACAGCTGACATCTTGAAATAAGATGCTTTCCTCCATCACCTGAGAACCTCTCWGTGATGGTTGTAATGTTGTTACAACGTGAACCAAACTGATTTCCACGCCATGCAGTCGCTGTGTTTCTGTCAGTGTCCCACAGTAGTGTGCTGCTGGAGAAGTAGCTTTCTGAAGACTGGCAGTTGACTTTTTACAGTTAATCTTAAGCATGCTCAGTGTAAGTGTAAATGCATGGTGTACTGTCCTGCCTACTTCCAGTTCATAAAAAATACACTTAGTTTATACAATGCATTCATATCTAATTAGGTTTCAGCTGTCCTCTGCAGTCATCCTGGCAACAGTGAGGATGTATCACAACTTGAAATACCAGTAACTCTAATTTACAAAATCATTGTGTATGAAGCTGAATACAAAGGACCAAAAGAGTAGACCTTGTTTGTCTGTTAGCAAAATATCATATTAAGCCCTGGACAGGTTTTAATAAAACTTTCAGATATTAATCAGAGTCATCTACGTCCACCACCGTTTAGTCGCTTTTTCAGATATTGAACTGAAGTTTGTTGTGTAGTAGCTGACTGTAATTTCCAGTACATACTCTGAGCCCTAATAGGTCACATAAGATCTTACACTATTGAAGATATGTTATTTTCAAGATTCAACCAAAACGGCTGTAAGTCCATTTCTCAGCATAAAACAATCTTAATTTAAAACTCTGGCTATAAGATGGCAGGCAATATGCAATGATGGATTTCTGGGCCTTTAATCATTTTTTGGTCATTTTTTTAATAGCTTTGGAACGGACTGCAGACTGAGGAGCAAAAAACAGTGTGGGTGTACATCTATGATTCCACTCATGCAAGTTTTGAGGATATTTTAGTAGCCAAGTGCGTCAGACACAGCTCAGGCTCGGACTGTGTGATTGACTGTAAGAGCTGCTGGCCAAACGTCTCCGTTTTTCCCCCGCCTCCTCCTCTCCCTTCAAGCTCAGGGAGAAAAGTGTTATTTCTTCAAAAGCCCCATTTGAGAAACCCAGCAACCCTGTAATTGCGAGGGAAAAGGCCGGACAACCTGCCAAACCAAACACTTGAGAGGGAATTTGAAATATTGTAAACAGTGGAGTAACCCACTCACTGTCGAGGCTGGGACCATGGGCAGGGGGTGGGTGGAGAGAGAAGAGGGGTGGTGGGCTTGGGCACACGGTGTGAAAGAGAAATGCTTTCAGGTTCATAAGAGGGAGTTGTGACAACAGCTTGGCATCACCTTTAACGCTCCGAACAGAAAGAGCACCTCTGTTTTTGAAGAGCTCCTTTCTTTTCAAGATGAATATTTCACTTCTTGCAAAATCTGTCAGGACTTTTTTTTTTTCATTCCCACTCCTGTGACACCTCCTACTCCACAGCCTCCAACAGTAAATGTAGTTTATGGTCACCAGTGACCTTCACGTGTTGACATGATGTTTTTCTTTCACTGTCAAATCAAAGTGAGCAGATTATTATTCCAGGGCAACCCCATTTTCCTGTCTTACTGACCCGAGTCTACTGAAGCTGGAAGCATTAAAACTCAGTTTTGGGTTCAGTGCAACTCTGCAGTTTTTGCGGGCTTAGGCACCCACCCTAAACCCTCCTCCCCTCCCCTTTTGCTTTCCTCGCTCCGTCTTTTTTCATCCTCTCCTTTAAAAAAAAAAATCCCCCCGACACCAATTAGAAGGCAAAAGCGGAAATCTTCGACCAAACATGACATTTACAGGCTCAAACTCGAGACTTTTAATAGTTCCCCCACCCACCGTTCCCCCACCCCAACCTTAAAATCATAGAAGAAGCTGTGTAGATGTAAAGGCCACATTAGATTTGRTTAGTTTCTTTTAGCTTTATTTTTATTATTTTTTACAGTTGAAGTTTGGACTTGTGTTTAAAAAAGGAGGCTGCGGTTCTCTTTCAGTCATGTCACCTCATGTAAGGCCGCCACCCTCAGTGCCGATCTGTAGCAGTCTCCACAAAATTACGTCTACATGTGTTTGTACGGCTGTGCTTCAACCAGACTGGACCACAGCATTAATTAAGATAGAAACACATCATTAACTCAGACGCC
>NW_013952462.1:1171184-1175656 GCF_001266775.1 Austrofundulus limnaeus
CCCCAACCCCCACCCCCGTCTTCCCTCCTTGCTTCAGGACCACAAGAGAGTACACAAAACCATTGGGTAATTACTGATAATTAAATCAATTAGAGGCAGTTGTTGCCCTGCCAGCTCCTTGGCGGCGACGGCGGCAGCTGTGTCAGGGCACTGCAAATATTTGAACAGCACAATCCAAATATTCTCCGCGAGCGGCCATTGCTTCGGATCAAATCATCTGCCAAAATTGCTCCAACGCCGGCAGGCAGTGTGACAGCGTGGGCCGTGCCAGCGTGGCGTCTCGTACAGCACCAATGAGCTTCAGTGTTAACGACGAGGTGATTAGTTAGCGTTTCCTTCCTGCGGAAGACGCTCTGCAAATTCACCCTGATCACACTTGAGCTTTGAGAGGTCTTTGGACGACTGTAAAAAAGAAAGAATAATAGTGAGGGCAATTAAATTGCTGTACTCCTATTTTTCCAGATTACTATCAGGTGCTCTTGCAGTCATGTCTGACAGGAAAGAGATAAAATGGACCATTTGCTGTCTCCTTAGAAGGTGGGCTCAGGCAGAGAGGGGAAATCCCTACACGCCAAACAGAATAAATATATTGCTTTTTCCTTTTAATGCTCTTGTGAATCAGTTTGTAACTTTTCGCTGAGTTTTATTCTGTTCTCACTTTTTTCTCTTGTATGTTATAAAGTTTAAAATATAAAAGTATGCTCTGACTTCTAATAGGGGTATGTTGCATAATGGAGATAAAATTCACAAAAGAGAATGAGAGAATTATTCCCGAATACAAAAGAAGATTTTGATAATTAAGTTAGAAAACACYTCCCTTCTTGGAGCGCAATAACTCAGAAGTACTTCAAAGCAGAGACATCAGTCAAAGTTTTATTTTGAACTGATGCTTTGATGTTTTTAACAATGTTCACACAAAACAATGTAAGTTTTATCATTATAAAATATTTCACCACTCTTTAACTGAGTGTGTTTATGTCACACACTACAACTTTTTAGCTGTCTAAACTTCATAACTTCATAATTTCAAAAATAAACCTTTCTTTCTCCCCCAACATTTTGAGTAGCCACATGTACAATTTATGCATCAAAACGTAAGCTTTTTTTCACCCAATGGGCCTCTTGTTGTAATAGAACTTACTATTTTTTCTCAAACGCTCTCAAAATGCAGAAAATGCAAACACCAGCTCCCATAGACTTTAAGTACATTTTAGCAAACAAAATACTTTTTTGTTTCAAAAATTCAAGTGGGGGTCTTTTAAAGTTGTTTCTCCACAACAAAAATTAAAAATTCACATGTGACCATCAGAGTCTTCTGCTGCTTATGGTTCAAGAATTAGAGTTTTTCCACAATAATTGTTTGTTTGAGACTTACTTTTCAGTCTGAGTTTCTGTCCGCCTCTTTTAAAATGTTTGTTAGAGAGAGACATAAAGTAGATGTGTGGTTACCGTTGTGATCATAATGAGGCACTGGGAGCAGCTTTAGCATTTATTTTGATCTTTTATTTTAGACTATAGGTACCTTGTTTTTATGATTATTTCTTACTGAGGGTTTGAGAAGTAACTGCAAATCTTCCAATTTTTTTAAATTTATTTTTGTGACTTTTCCCCCCTCAAATGATTTTTGCTTTCTCGTTTCAATCACATCAGCTTCCACCTTTCCCTTTTTTGTGCATTTAAATGCTGGGGTGGGGGTGGGTGGGGGTTATCCGATGCAGATTTGGTGGAGTGGGCAGCCACGATGGGAAGTGGCCATAGCCTCTGTGTGGTTTTGATAAAGACAAGAGATTTATGCCCCTTGAAACAGTTATGGGCCCGGCTCATTGCAGCCATGTCTGCATAAACCTGCCGCCACCTCGGTCTCAACAGGGCAGAGGGGGGTGGATGTGGTGGTGGTGGTGGGGGATAATTTGGTAATGACACTGGTGCCTCACTGATCTGTCACATACAGTGATCTGCCTGAAAAGAGAAAAAAAAATAATAAAAGGCATTTACCACATAGAGGTAGAGATGTGACAGCCACACAGAAAAAAATTCCCTAGGGTCCCTCCGCTGGATCGCTTTTATTTCATAAGGTTGTCAGATCAAACACAGACATTAGTATGAAGCCTAATTTACATTCTTTCTCCGTGATGTAAGAATGAGAATGTTTAAAGGGAGAATGAAAAGTTCCCTCACACTGCTTTTCTCTGTGAGCAAAAAGAAGCGATGGGGGTGGAAGGGAACAAAGAAAGCAGAATTTGCAAAGTTTAGGATTAGGATACCCGGACCACTAATGTAAACACACTTAAACGTGATTTTTTTAAAACAAATACAGCATGAAGTATTTCTTTATAGTGGATCCTTCTCGGGGTCTCTTTCCATAACAGACTGACATGTGTGGAAGATGGTCCACAGAGGCTCCATTCGGAAGAGCAAGGGCACAGAGGGCAGGGAGGGGGGGAGCAGTGTGCCGCTGTGCTCGTCCCCCCTGGCTTATTGAATTACCTAAATGAGCAGAGGAGACCAGGCTGGGGCTCTCAGCCTTTTGAAGTTTACAAATCATTTTGACTGCTTTGGGGCTTTGAGGGGACGTCYCAAGGGAGGGAGCAAGTGGGGGGTGTCTTTTGATGCCTTAAATAAAAACATCAGGGAAACAAACAAACAAGGGAGAAAAGGGGGTAAAGATGAAGATGAAGAGGTGGTAAGGAAACACCACGTTACCCGTGGCATCCTGGGAATGGTGATGCAGAGAAAACCACTTCCTGTGTATGATGGGAAAATTGCACGAGTGTGCGTATGTGTGAGTGTGTGTGTGTGTGTTTTTGGTGTGCACAGTGAAGCTACATCCAGCTCAGCCAGATAGCTTGGCACAGAAACATCTAACAGGTTCAAGCAGCCGCCTCCAGGGCWGAAAGATGAAGCCAATGTGGAAGTGCCGAAGACTAATTCCTTTGAAGTCCTCTTGAACTGTCTCAAAAAGTGAATCAGATGTCTCATCACAGTAAAATGTCTGGTTTCAAATTAGAAATAAAACATATTTGAGTAAAACAAGCAGTTTTTACCCTGTTGACTCCTGCATAAATGTTTGAATCTTTATACAACCAGGATTGAGTCTAAAGAAAAGATTAGTTAAAGGCTCTAGGTGCACAATTTATTGAGGATTCAGAAGAGTACAGTTTGCATCCAATGAAGTTCCCCCAGGTTTACATTCACATCTAAGCGGTTGTTCGGATTAGAGATGCATGACATGTTGTCTGAGCACCATCATCTTGATGTACATGTGGGCAGTAGTCACATTGCAGGTCCTARGATGCAGGAGGCAAATTTAATTTAACGTGTAAACAATATGCACTAAACTGTCGTGTGTTACGACTTTTATTTTGATGGGTTACTTTCGCCAGGAAATGGAAAGGGCTGAGGGCGGCTTTGTGTAAAAAAATAAATCCCCAGAACAACTAACTTTAGTTTCGTTGTGAAACGTCTGGGACAACACTGGCAGCGTTTTTCACAGAAATGTTCTCAGTGAACTCTCAAGCTTTGGCCAAAGAGGACAGAYATCTTGATGAAATGGTTAAGATACAGTTTAGCATGAATGCTGAGTTTAAAATAAAAATATTAAAAAGACCAAAACTAAGCTTGATCAAGAGGCAACACGTTAGGTTTGTTTATTTGRAAAACACAATTCATAGAAGGGAGCACATACTCGTGTCCCAACACAATAAACTCAAGCAATAAAAGACAACAAGAACAACTCAAATACAGACAAAACCATTCTTGTAAAATGCACACAAAATAAGATGGTGCAGCTGCACCGTCAAAAAGATGGCATCAGAATTTAAAGTGTTATTCAAATAAGTTGTTGAAAATTACTGTACTTTTTCATATCACAATGTACATCACAGAGTTTAAAAAATCTATATCTCTTATATTTTTCATTTGGAGTTCATCTTGGTCTTGGTCCTGTTTAGCTGTTAGCACATCAGACAGAAAAAAAACAAGCCAAGGTCACTGAAAAAGCCATCTATGACAGGTAAGATGTTCATTGTTCATAGCCTTTTCACAGAGCCACATTTTAAAAMATTTCAAGAAATGCTGTTAAGGCTTACAATTAGCAAAAAATTAGGTTAACAAACTGATAGCAGCAGCAGTTACATATTTTTCAAACAAGACTGAGAGTAGAGGCATCTCAATGTGTTGAATTATTAGTTTCTGTTATGTAAGCAACAGGAGAAAGATAACCATCAAACCTTTTTCCAAAGGATTTGCCAATCACACTGTAATAAGGGCTTGGGATTAGGGTTGGGAGTACAGTTACAAAAACGTATTTTGTTCCAATTTTTTATGCATTATAAAATCAGCAGACTTCCGGAATGAATCCAGTTGAAATATTTTCATTATAAACTCACATGGAACATTTGGTAAAATTTTGACATCAGACCAAAGATGGACAAGGAAGATCACTGACTTCATAAAAAAAGTTAATGTTTTAT
>NW_013952462.1:1177410-1179681 GCF_001266775.1 Austrofundulus limnaeus
TATATATCTTTCAAGTGGATTTTACCCCCTAACAATGCAAACCACAGTTTTGTATTAAGGACCAATCAGTAATTGAATGTGTCTAGATCTGAAAAACAAAAAAACATAGCATGTTGTTAGTACAATCAGGGGGCTTTGCCAAGTTATTAACTGGAACTAATTAATTATGGCATGGAAATGCGTTAAAATGACTCCCTCCCACAGAAGAAAACGTCTATTTTCAAAATGGAAAAGGAAGAAAATGTAATTAGTGACACGATGGTGAAATAAGTTGGCCTTGATTTAAACCATATTGCTCTCATTGCATGTCCCCATTTCCCATTTCCACTCCTCAAGGAACCCATGATACAGTATTTTGTTTTCAAAAGACACTCAGCATTTGCTCCGGCTGCCCCGGTTCAAGCTGATTGTTCAGATTTATGTAAAACACARGCATTCAAGCTCACGACTGAAAAATACAAAAAAAATGGGGAAAGAGTGATTTTAGCATACAGATTACCAGGAACTAAATCAGCATCTGTCTGGGGACTGTAAATCTGTTTCAACTTTGTGACCTGCTGGCTCCGTGTCTCTGCGAGCATGCGACTCCACTTTAATTGGACGACACAATGTCTGGGAGTCCTGAAGCTGGACAGAGCTCACGGCAAATTACCTCTTACTTCCTGTTCAATCTGAGCGGCCACTCAAACCMTTAAGGGAGCTGTTGGACTTTGAAAAGTGTTTGCTGTGTTTCGCATCTCCAGTAATAGCAACCGTGTTGTTCTGAAGACTAATCTACCTTTTAGAAAGTTTATTTGTGTGCATGCCCCATTAGAAGTCCAACAGCAATGCAGTGGATGTAGTGGGGGGCACATTCTGTGATGTGACAGGGTATTTAGATTTAAAAGAAAAATACAAACTCTTGGGGTGGGGGGGTATGCAAAATAAACTTTCTTGAGCTTTATATGATGTTATAAATTATTTCCTTACCAAAAACACACTCAAGAGTGTCACTTTGATTCATTCAWACATGTTTGAGAAATCCTTGAATCTCCTGTAGCCATGTGGCYCTGCCTGAACACTTGCTGGTACAAAGCACCGCCTACTTACACAAAGCTCCTCCCTGGAGCTTAGTCTGCAGCTGAGTTTCTGCTTCCACAGAGCACCCCTCCCCTGAAGCATTGTTGTAAAGACGTGCTGAAGTGGGAGTGTCTGAAATGGTAGTAGGTTCTTAAAGAGACAGAGACCAATTTACAACCCCTGGCAAAACGTATGGAATCACCAGTCCTTGATGAGCACTCATTCAGATATTTCGTTCTGTAAAACAAACTCAGATCAAAAACATGATAGAAGCACTCTGAGAGTATCAGCCTCTGCCAAAGGAGAGATGGAAACACATTTGCCAAATAAGTTCTGYCATGGTGAGCATTTAAGCKGGCAGTATGCATGAGATTTCATTCCGGTGGAGTTCAATGCGAAAAAAAATCAGAGACTAGTCGTCACCCAATGTTATTCAGCCACAAACTGGTCCCGAATTAAGCTCCTATCAGTCAGATTCCACCGTGTAAAARGTGTTTTATCCCATTTGTAATGGTTTGACTATCTTTCTAAACTGCTGCTTCCTGGTACAATCGGCTCAGCGTCTGAGCGCTTTTAGCACAAACACTCCCATGAACTTCTGACAAATCACACAGTAAAGTCCTTATGTGGAGTGGGTACCTGGTTGATCAGCTGTTCCCGCTACCAGCTTTGACTCGGCTACAGCTTGACCCTTCGCCGCTGTCAGCGTCTCCTCAGTTATTCCCGTAACGTGAAGAGAATCACATTTCTCTCTAGTTGATAACAGAATAATCACAACTTTCCCGATGGTAGGCATCCTGGGAGGTGTAGTCCCAGAAACTTTGCGACGTCTACTTCCTTTTTCTTACAGGCATGCGTCTGATGTCATGACACTTTGCGTAGCCTGTCTGATTTGGCTGAATTAAAAGAAAAATTCCTGTATCCACATCGTGATCACCAAAATTTAATGATGTGTTCTTTGTGCCAATACCCACATGTGGTAAAAATGTCGTGACAATCCGTTAATAAGTTTTTTGCATAATTTTGTCCACAGACAGAATGACAGACAGACCGACACACGTGACCGAAAACATTACCTCCTCCCCTTGGTGGAGGTAATAATTCCATTCCAAAGTGCAACCTGTTGGCTTTCAGGAACACTCAAAGAAATAAAGAGAAAACATTGTGGGAGTCAGTGAATGTTACTTTTATTGACCAAGCACGGGGTGGGGG
>NW_013952462.1:1180963-1197150 GCF_001266775.1 Austrofundulus limnaeus
GATCTGAGTTTGTTTTACAGAATGAAATGTCTGAATGAGTGCTCATCAAGGACTGGTGATTCCATACTTTTTGCCAGGGGTTTTAATGTAAAGTCATTTTTATTTTTGATATATTCAGCATTTTCATAATGACTGAAGGTCATAGTTACTTGATTGTGGTATAGAAATGAAGAATGTGCTTGGAAAATACATACCTCCCTCCTGCTTTAAACATTTTTACCTTAACAAAAACAAAATGGATGTGATTAAGATTCAAAAAAAGAAAAAGAGCTGCTGCATCAGTTCACTGTAAGTCTACCTGAAGCTTGTTTTATCCAAAGCTTTGGGGTTAAAGGAACAGTTCAGACCTTTTAAATTGTTTTTGAAGGGTATTAACTATTAATATTGTATTTAACCAGTTTTTGATAACACTTTGAACTTCCTCAGTTCAGAGAAATTGAGTTTATTCTGATTGCACTAATGAGCTAATGACTAGTCTAGTTCCAAAGCCAACTTCTGCTGCTTTAAATCTTATCTATTTTATTTTTTTGTATTGCAGTTCACGCTGCATTATAAACCTTTTACATCACCATTAGTTTTCATTATATAAATATCTTGGTAGAAATATGATATTCCTACAGGAAGAGCCTCAGACTGCGCAGGAAGTGCTACAGTTAACTTTTATTGCTGCTCTTTGTGCTTACAAATCATTACAAATGAATTTATTTAATATTGTTTGTACAAATTTTTAAAACATTTTTACACTGAATTTAAACAAGTCATTAGCCCTTCAGTCTGGTCAGAATTACACTTCATTCCTCCATAATGTCACAGAAAGAACACAAGAATTGTCATTGTTTTTCACATGTTCACAATTCAAGAAGACTTTATTGTCATTTGCATCACATGCTTTATATGAAGTGAAATGAAATTACAAACACAGTTAGCCCCAAAGAGCATATAACAGATATATAAAATGTAAAACGAAAAGAAGATAAAAGTAATAAGGATAAAATACAAAAAGTGGTAACAACATGAGCCGCATTGACATTGTTTATTGTAGATCCCATCAAAATCATTCAAGAAACACATGAAAAAACATGTGTTTCTTGTTTAATTTTAACCTTTCCACAAGTAAAAAAAACTTGATTTTCCACATGACATTCATTTATGTCCCAAATTCCAATGGGAAACATGGTCGCACGTTGTGTTTTTTTTTTTTTGTTTGTTTGTTTGTTTTGTGTATAGACGGTGTTCAAAAAGCTATCTGCAGCAGGTAAAATATTTATGATTGACAAGCTTTTCATAGATCCCCACTTTAAAATGATCAGAACTATTAAACCTTTATAGGAAAACTAATGTAAAAGTGGTAAGTTTTATGCAAGACAGTTGTGTTCGACGTAGATGAATGTAACTTTACTTTTGAGGGACCCCTTACTGTTTAAACTGTAGTATTTTCCAGTAAAGTAGTAGAAAAAGGTGAAGATAGTTTTTAAAATGTTAATCTGCCTTGCTTCTTGTTTTGTTTTGTTTTTTTCCCCCTCTGAGTCCTTGTGAGCACTTAAACTTCAGCAGGGCTGTGTGCGTCTCCTGTGTGCTGCTGCCTGGTGAAAGCAGAGTCCGGTGGAGGAGGATTGGTAGTGACATCTGGCAGTTTGATAAAGTGGATTTGGTTTCTTTGGGGCAATTTCAGGCTGCTCTCCCCAGGCGCCAGGCCTCTTCTGGTTAGTATATGACTTACATGTGTATGGTGCTGTGAGGGAGGAGGGGGTCTGTGTGTGGATGTAACAGAGACAGTGCTATACAATATACAGTATTTTAGAGCAGGTATGTTGTGTGTGTGTGTGTGTGTGTGTGTGTGTGTGTGTGTGTGTGTGTGTGTGTGTGTGTGTGTGTGTGTGTGTGTGTGTGTGTGTGTGTGTGTGTGTGTGTGTGTGTGTGTGTGTGTGTGTGTGTGGTTCAGTGCACACAGCTCAGAGGAAGTGGTTTGTTCAAATAGAAAACAGAAGTCCATCCACCATGTTTATTAATGTAAACCTTTCATCACCAGCTCCCTTAAAGCGTAGCATCCCCCATCACTTCTAATTTGTCTTAAACACACACACATTAGTCTCATCAATAAACTCTAATAGCTTTTTAAGAGACAGAGGACTACTTCCCATTTTTKTAATGAAGGCCTTAATTATCTGCAGAGCCTCTGAGTCCAGTTTAATCTGTCGCTGAGACGGCTGATCCGTCCTCCCAGAATATCCTCTGCCTCCACCGCAAAGGGAAGAGAGCAAACGAAATGCAGGCATGTCCAAACACAGAGATCATGCGGCTGCTCCTGCTGCACGAGACAATAATATAAAGGACCACTTACATGAAATTTTGAAAAGTTTCATCAATACTTTTTATGACTTTGACGCTGCAAAATTTGAAAAACAGTCGTAAAGAGACCATTCACTTCAAAGTTAAAAGGTTGCGCTAAAAAATTGTATATTTCACTGAAACAAACACTTTATGCTACAATAAAATTGCGTTGCAAAGCATTCTCCTGCTCCCTGGCTTGCTTCAAATCATAATTATTGCTGCGTCTGTCTCGAGCAGCTGATTTAAGAGCATGTTTTGTGGGTTTTGAGGAGCATTTTAGCCCTGCACCACATGAAAGCCATGGAGACGGTCAATAGCCCAGGACCGCTGTGGTAAAAAAATTTAAAAACATCATAACCATTTTCCTTTTTTTTTTTCTTTACCAAGACTCACATGGTTTAAGGACAGACATTTCAAAATGCCACCATTGACAAATTTAGCTTAAAATTAAAAGAGGATTTATTTTTGTAATGTGCTTCCTAAAAACTGTCTCTTTAACAATGTAGTCTTTGACCTATATAACTATGCAATAAAACCAAATGAGGTTTAAATTGAAAAATATTAACAGAAAATATACATTTAAAGTTTTTTTCCTCAAGTTTCAAAGTATTGACATCATTACTGGATATAAGCATTAAGCGCTGCATAAAACTTGATTTTSTTGCAGGAACTACAGTTGTGAGGTAAACAAGCAGCAGGAATTAGTTTTATTTTCATACCGTGTCTCCACTTGTAAAAATTGGTGTGCTTGTAAAGTAAAATAACCTTATAAATATGTTTAAGCAGAGGAAATATGCATTTATGAAAACTGGGACAAATGTAATATACTGTAGTTGTCAGGTGGCAGAACTTGGAATTTGTTTCTGTTCATTTTAGTGGATGAAAAATAACAGTTTAGTGTAAAAGGTACAAAACAAAGCACTAAATTAGCTGTAATTACATTTGTAACGCAGCATGAACATTATCTATGTCGAATTTTTAGGCGCTGCTTCTGATCTTGACGGATTTATAGGGATGCAACATTTTACTGGTTATACAAGTCTTTGATGATTTTACTGGGAGGTTAAAACACCATTCTAAGAAATAAAAACAAAGAAAATGTGATTTGTTGTTTTTATGTTTTCTTGATCACAGGCTGTGCAGAACTTGTTGAAATCCTAAATTTCAGTGGCGCTAAGCGAAAAATTTATATTGTTTTCATAACACTGAAGAAGATCACTCTCGTTAGGACAGAAAGGCTTTGCCAACAGGATAGTTATAATCATTTTGTACTGATTTGTGAGATCTGTTACTGTAAGGCGACTTGTGGATTTAGCCAACAACATGCCCACCACAGGGTAACAGTCACCAGAGCCCTTTGGGGTATGATCTCCCATGGGCTGCGAGGACTGGAGACTAGTTGGCGGCCCCAAAATTGCAAGAAAAGAAGCAAATGTTCAYTGTGCTCATGTGTTTTTGACCAAACAACCAGAAAGTTTTTTTTATTACCTATGTTTGTGTGCATACTGTTCTAGACTGAGTAGTTTTTGCCTCAAATCCCTTTTGACCTACTCTGGCATCACCCCATGTTTYTGATTTAATTGAGTACACTTTTGTAATGAAGACAGGCAGATTTGTGTCTGTCTTTTATTGTTTTTATTTATCACTTGCGTGTGTTTTAGGTCATTCATGGCTGTAGTCTTGACTGTTTTCTGTCATAGGAGAGCACCTGTCCAGGTAACAAAATGCTCCAGCAGACAGCACAATGGCTCAACTGTAGGGCTGTTGCCTCTCAGCGAGGAGGTTGCTGGATCCAATCCCGGGAGGGCCCTTTCTGGGTAGAATTTGCATGTTCTCTTCGTGCATGCGTGGGTTTTCTCTACTCCCACAGACCAAACACATGAATCTTGTATTTATTTGTAACTCTAAACTGTCCTTGGTGTGAGTGAATGGTTGTCTCATTTGTCTCTCTGTGGCCCTGTGATGGACCTGTGACTTATCCAGGGTGTACCCCGCCCCTCGCACAGAGACTGCTGGATACAGAAGAGCACTGGATGGATGAATAGATGCTACAGGATTAACAGAAACAAAATGAAAGAGGGCTTGAGACACCGGTGACAGCTCCGACTATTTTGCACAATTCTTTTTAAATGTTCAAATTCAAAGCAACACGACTGCAAACCTCCGCAACTCACGCAAGAAAATTAAGATCCCTCACAAACATTTTGAGACATTTAGGAGATTCCATCGCAAATGCCATTTTCTCGAACAGTTGCAGCTCAATGAGAAACTAGCTTTAGAGGTCAAGGTTCAACTTTACGCTCTGATTTGTCATATGTTACCATAAGAATAGTTTTCGTAGATTATGGGCAACTCAAAATAACTTTTCTGTCCTTCACAARTGAAATCAATATTTTTAAATATGTYCATTCATGTCTCTCAGGCCTACWTGTCTCTGTCTCACTCATTGTGTWTGAAGGTTTSTTCAGGGTTTTTTTTTTTCCTAGGTTGGGCCTCGCCTCACCCGCGGCATTGAAGCAGGAATTACAGGGCTTAGTTCTCTCAACTTGACCCCGCTCCTAATTACTTGTTGGATAAGTCTTTTGGCTCCTCGTGGAGTGTTGTCCTAACCTCCACTTGTCTGCTGTGTGTCCAAACACAGAGAAAGGAAAACACGTTCCAGTGGAATTGGGGGGTTTAGCCTKCGTGGCACGTTCTCACAGAGTCTGTCTCCCCACTGCCAGCTCCCAGGGGCCGACACAGGTAAGACCGAAGACTTGGACCTACTCACTGTTGTCTGTCTTTTTTTCATGCCCATTTTTAATGATGGGCACATTGTAAACATCCATCCATTCCTCTATTTTCTTCACACGCTTTTTCCTTTTCAAGTTGTGTGTGCCACCGGCACCTCTCTGTCTAACAGTCACTGTCTGAGAGGCAGAGTACACAGTGGACAGGTCACAAGTTCAGGACATTGTAAAGAACAACATGGATTTTATTATATTTTTACTTCTGCAATTCATCATCAAATTTGCCTTTTTAATTTTTCTTTTAAACGTCGCTGAAAAACCGGAACAAACAAACTTTGGTGAAAACCTGTTCTGCGTTTCCAACAAATCATATTGTCTTAGATGTTTCCTAACCATTTTTTGTTCATTTATTTGTTTGTTTGTTTATTTGTTTTGGTAGCAGCCCTTGTAATTATGGTCTCTTTGGAGACACTGATCAGTGCAACTACTTTGATGCTAATGACGGATAATAACACAGCGGAACAGGAAGACATGGGAGTCATCACTTTTGCGCCTTTTTAAGCATTTTTGGTGTGGTTCTACACTCAGCTGGAATGCACACTGTTTTTGTTCTTTTAAAGAGTCATTTGTTACAGTGGTGGCTCACTGACAAACARACKCACTGTGTTCTTTTTGAAGCGTGTCACACATAACTTCCTACTTAAATCAGCACATAAACACGCAGAAAAACATAACGAAGCCAACGAGGCTGATCGTTTTGGATCAAATAAAACTTTAACGTCGGGCATCRTTTTTTAATTACCTATCAAGTCATTGTTTCCTGTTCCCTGACCCCGAGAAGGCCTCGGTGAGATGACCAAACTGTAAATAACAACGAAAAGCAGAGATTTCTTGGGACTCTGAGATAAGCTCCWAGCTCTACAATTCTGCCTAAAACACACGGGTCATGAGGGATTTCAGTGGAGGAGAGGCTCAATCCTCTAGGGACCAAATAAGTTAAAAAGGGATGGAGTTTKTTCTATTATTGTCTAATAGCTTCCATAACCGTCACCCTTTACCCCCAATAAAGTCATGTTGGCTCGAGGATCGAGTCTGGATTACATGGTAGCTCCGCTAATAATGTCAAACACATGAAGAGACCTGACCCCGTGACTCACCGCAAGCAAGCAGGAGGTCACCTTTTAACTGTAGTGTTAAGTGAATCACACTGCAATAATGGGGGAAAAAATCTAGAATGTCACAGCTTTCCCACCGATTTTCAAGAATTAAGCATCACATATTGTYTCAGCAATGTGTTGTTTGCAGACGGTGGAACATGTACTTACAGACTGTCAAAAAAACTGTATTCAGGGTAATCATAGTGCTCTGAAACAGGGAAAGAAAGCACAAACCAGAGCAGCCTCTGCCTTTTAATAAAAAGGAGTGTGTGCATGTGTATGCATACCTCAGTTTGTAGTCTTCAGCACTGTACGGCTCCACCCCCCCAGGCTGCATTGCAAGGCTGGTGCCAGAGAGTCTCACCTAGTCAGGTTAGCCTGGGAACACACTCACACTACAGGCATTTTCCTTCCCTTTCTTTCTGTTTCTCTCACGCACACACACTCACGTCTTTACATGCGTGCACACAATGCAGCCCACATCATAAGCTAATGAGCCATTATAGTGTCATTAGTGTTTTATTTGCACCACCCTGTCTTTCAGCGATCTGTCACACTGCTGGCACGGGAATGAGAAACCAAACAGTGAATTTTCACGTGCTTGTTCCCGCTCCGGTTTTTCGTGCACACACCAGTGCAGGGTTGTTGTTTTTTTTTTTTTTTCAGTCTGTTTTGTTTATCTTCATGCACGTGTTGTCCTGTCACTATGTGAATAAGTGCTTCAGCCTTTTTTATCCATGTAATCCATTTCCACTTGTCAGAAGCATACAAGCTCTGGATCCATCTCAAAGTCCACTGTGAATGCAGCTCGCGTTGACTCTCGCTCACTGCAGGGCCTCACCGGGCCAAACGTGATTTAAGCAGACATGAAACTTGTTTACGGGATGTCTACTGTACAGAAGGGGAAAAAACGCACATGTTTATGTACAGTGCAAGTCATTATCTTTAAATCTTGATTAGATTTTCCAACACTTCCCATGTTTGTACACCTAAAAATGTCGAGTGTAGTGGCAGGACCACCCAAAACAGAGCGATCGCACATGTAAAATAAGAATAGGGATGCTCATTATGTGGCAGACCGTTTGACGCTTTTTCTTGGCATGGTCTTAATTTGCATTTTGTCTCTGAAAAGCACGGCGAGAGAGTAAATCCAGCGAAGAGATTGATGGAGAACTCCTGGCACCAACTTCAGGCATCACATTCGCCTCATTAGATGTGTTAACTGGTTCACCTTTTCACCCAGGAGAGTTCACAATGAGGCAACAGATTTGTAACTGTCAGAATTATCTCCCGCCTGCTGCCGTTGCGTTAATTTCTCAGGATGCCACCTTTGTTTATTCCCAAACGATCCCACACTCAGAAGGTGCAATCTTGTAAGCTAATACTCTTGTCAAAACAAGCAAATGAAACCACAAAGTGCAGCACGGACTGATTGCTGTGGCGCACCTGAACGAGGAGGGGGGGGGGGGGGGGGCAGGCAGACGGGCTTTCCCAAGCGTTCACCTTGAGGAATGCAGTTTCTTCTGCTCAGCCAAAGCCAACCACATTCTGCCTCGCATTCTTGAGCGTTAATCATTGAGTGATTTAATCAAAGTACAAACATTACATGCAAAACAAACTTTTTGGCTGTTAAATGGCAATAAACTGCCAGATTATACGAGGAGAACAGCCACAGCAGCATGTGTGAAATTATACGAGGTATTTAGCTGCCAAGCAATAAGTTATAATCCGCAGAAAGTGTTGCTCAGCATTTTGAGGCTTTATAGAAACCGTTTTATTTCTGTACTTGTTTATATGGAGCTGAGCTGAATGTAAAAAAGGCAGATTACATTTAGATAGATAGATCTTTGTTTGTTTCGTCTCAAGCTAAATACATTGTTTTATCACCATTTGTTGTCTAAACTCAAATTTCACCCAATACTAAACAAATAGCTGAGCTTTTTCCTCAAAACTCAAGACATCAGTACTTTTATGATAGCTTTGCTTTGCTTACACACTAATGTAAAACTATTCTAGAGTTAGCAAAAAAAACTTTACACCCAGTTTGCGAAAGACCAGACCACATTTGCACAACTAACCTCACACTTTTCACAAAACACTAAACACATTAATCTGCTCAAGACACAAAATTTATCAAGTCCCTTTTTGGCCATTTGAAAGGAATGACCTTTTTAAATGACCACACCTGTATGAACCAACTGGTTAGACACACCCACCCAGGTGCACAAACATGTGTGTGTTAAATTAAAGACACACCAACCAACTAAAGGTAGGACATGAGTTCACGTGTTTGCCACACAGAAGAACCAGAAGAACAGAAACAAAGAATGACATACTGTATATAAACATACTATGTATACATACGTACAGTGGCAGCTGATGGTGATATTTGTAGGGTGGGCTAACAGATGTATACAGTAATATACAGTATAAATAATCTGTTTCCTCCAATAAGCAAACACAGAAAGCAGAAAAGAGATTTATTAGTTACACTGCCCGCTTCCCAGTKCTTTTGCTAAAAACCACATCARAGAAAACACTGGCTTTACCACTTTTCTTTTTGCTTGATTTGAATACCCTTTGATCTATTCACCCCCAATGTCTTTACTTACAGTTTTTCCTCTAAAAACGTAAAGGAAAATGGGTCAGAAATTAATTAATCCACCTCGTTTAAGTTAATCTTGCTCACCATCATGCCTGCTCAGTCTACACCAAACCACACCCACCTACACTCGTGCTCGAGGCACYTTATTGTATGTCCACCCTCARTGGCTAAYGCCRGTYGCCTTGGACTGACCCTGCGCTGAAGAAAATWAGCCCAAATGAGCTGCAAACTGAGGAGGTGGGACAATATGKCTGTCAATCATTCTGTTCCTCAAAYTACATTGGCTGTGTCTCGATTCAGGGGCTGCAGCCTTATAAGTGCTCATTTGTTGGGCCACATARGTCACTGCCCTGCTCCAAGTGCTGTCCCAYTTCCAAGACTCCTTCTCATGCGTCCCACAAATGCAGTCCACAAAATCTCGAAAATCAAAGATGCATCAAAATATCCTTCCCGGCCGGGGATATCCCAGCATTCAATGCTCCGACAGCAAACTAAAGAGAGAGCCAAAGACGGAGTTTTTTTTGTTTTGTTTTATTTTTTTATTAAGTCGGTGTAGTTTGGAATTTCGTCATGAACGGAAGAATTTGTTTTTAAACATAACTTTAGTAACTTAGCTGATGAAATTCATGCTGTAATAAGATGATAAATAAAATGCAAATACAAGATACTGGAGCTAAACCCAAATATTTAGATTTTTTAAAATTTATTTACATGTAACATTTTAATTGTGAAGTTATATCTTCCAGTGAAAAGATGTGTAAATACACATCCCAKTGCATTTTGAGTCTGATATCGAACTGATCARTGTGGTATCAGCGRASCGCGTGGTCACGCAAACTTGCGTCAAGCGAAGTCTGGACCGTCTCATGTCACAGCAGTTTTAAGAGCCTACCTGGACTGCATGGACTGTGGRCTGCGTGGGCCGCAGTCTACGTAGTATGCAGCCCCTGAAATGAGGCAGCCATTAAATGAACTAAGCATTGAAAGGTTAGGCCTTTAGAAACACTGGGATTTTCTCCAGACTGTTGGGCTCCAGTTTTGTTGTAAATTTCACAAAATGTGATACAATATTTTTCATTTTTGTTTATTAAGTATTTTAACATTTTTATTGTGCACACCAGGAACAGCTTAGCCTTATAGCCTACTTGTACATTCAGTCCCTGTATATATACTGTATATATAAAAGATGTATCTGTGGTGTCCTGATTATGTCATAACTGTATTAGCATATCAATTGTTAAGTATAAATATTTATTTTCTTTCTAATGGTTAATAAAACATATACAGTGTGTWTGGACACTAATTATTAATTTTTATAGTTCTACTGAGTGTCTTAAAGTAATAATTATTTTTTGCTTATTTTGACACTGTTATATTCATTTTTGTTGTCATGGTCTGTGTCTTTTTAATTATTTTTTGATAGTGTCTTGACTGATTGTTAGGTTTTACTCCCATTTGTTAACATGTTTGGTTTCTTTGTTTTTTTAATTCTTGTGTTTGGTTGTGTTCCTACTGTTTACCTCTGAGTGTTCTGTTGTGTTCAGTTTCCTTTGTATTATCCACTTCCCATCAGTCAGTTCTGCTCCTTCAGCTCAGGTTCTACGTCCGATTCTTTGTCGGTGACAAACAAATGAAAACAAAATGTGAAGCTGTTGCTCCTAAGAGGCGGTCTGAAAGACCTCATTTTACTCAGTCTCATCTCCTTGTTTGTAACTCTCTGCAAGAAGAAATCCAGCAGAGATGAGAAAGAGGAAAACAGTTGTTTTTCATATTCATTTAAACAAAATTGCAGTGATTTTGTTCTTTGGTTTTTAACCAAATCCTAAAAAAGACAAAATTTTAGTTCTGAAAAATATATGAGTTTACAATTTAGGGAAAACAGACCATTTGTTTTTAATTACTGCCACACAGCTAAGATAAATTCTGTTGTGATTTTGTTTTTTGTGTGGTCATACATGCGGATAACCATCCTGAGCTTTCAGGGAGTGACTCAGCTCTGAGAACAAGGTAACATTTTCCCTTTTCGTGCCAGCGGGCCACTTTCTCRCCCTACGATGCATTTTTCCCCCTAAACATTTGTCCTTCTCTCCACCACTGAGATGATTTTTCATTTATTTAGAATCCACATAAGATATTTCTCTGTYCTGACTTTGTGACAATGGTAAAGCAATAATTAAGAAACCATCACAGGATTTTCACCATTAAGGCACTGCAGTGATGGATGTGGCTTTTTCAGGATTTGACTTTAGCCTTTAATTACGTTTGAGTGATTGCTCTCCTTGCACAAAGCACAACGATGCTGTTTAATAAAACATAATTAAATCGCAGTTATAATTACAAAACAGTGACAAAAAAGTAACCCACGTGATTCCATTCCTTTTCTTAAAAGTTGCTTGAAAGTGTCCTGCTGTCAAACAAATTCCAGGAAGCCTTTTTTTTAAAACAAAACATACATTATATTTTTAGCTCCATTCAATGGCCTGCTCCCCTGTGAGTCAGAGCTTRAGCGTTACCTGCTGAAAACTTGGCACAGCTACTAAGCAAGCAATGGAAAATTAAAAGTCAAGTTAGTGCCTATGGGTGAGAAACAATTATGGGTTTGTGTTCATTACAATGGTGTACAAAGGGAATGAAAATTCCTGAGCTAAGTGTTTTACCATCCAAATGCCAAGAGTAAAATGAACGTAATTAGGCCCACAAATACCTCCGGCTTTTGTTGCAAAGCTGTTTTACTGACTTTAGCAGCAAGTGTGCTTCGCTTAACATTAGGTAGTCAATACAAGAGCTGTGTCTGCGTGAGCCTAAAATAAATTGTGTTTAAGGCAACATGTTTTTTAATGACTTATATGTTTACTGGTTCTGTAATGTTTTCTAATTGAATATTAAATCAGGCCTCTAGACAGAAGGACTCTGCTTGCAGCTTTTCTGTTACTCCGTGTTTTTGGAGAACAAAAACACAAGTCTTATTGAGACCATAWATAGAATGGAAAAAATGGATGCAGGTTTAGAATTCATTACTAATGTGACAAAAGCAAAACTGGCGTGACGTCAAGGAAACCTTTCACAACTATAAGCACCCTAAACAACTCTGATCCTGAAACCACTGACTCTGGGTATCCAGGTGAGAAGAAATACTACCTAATAATACCTAAAATGAGACGTAATCAGCTCATTTAGATATTTTTTCAGTTATTGTGTGTATTTATTCTTATTCAAAATACAGGTATAAATTAAAGGTCTTTAATAAAACTTTCTACTTAGAAAAAGGTACATTAAAATGTAGTTTTAGTATCAAAAACACAGAGTGAACAAAAAGCAAATCCCCCATGTGACCTTTATGGTACTGTCAGATCTTTTTAATATGTTTTATGTGTAATGTGTTCATTGTTCAAGTTTTATGTTTCTGTGTGATGTGCTTTTTGTGCAACAAACCCCCTTTTATCCAAAGCAAATTTCTGCCAAGGGAGACTAACAAAGGTACTTTGAACTTTATAAATACTCAGTTTCATCTATTTAAACTTCATTTTTGTTTGCTCAGAGTCACATGGAGCTGGTGCCTGTACATCCAACCCAATGTGTAGGTACATCCAGCAGTCAACAAGAAAGAAGCATGACATCAGCAGATCATCACAGGACCAATACTGACACACCATAACAAGCTGCACACTTACTCCTCAGATCAGTTTAGAAGGTCCGATTATTCTACCGTGCATGTTTCTTGGACTTTAGCAGGACAACTGGAGCAGAAAAAGAAAAGCAAAGAATGCACAGGGTGAATGTGCTCGCCAGTGTTTGAACCTCCAGCCTTCCTCGCTGTGAGGCAACAGGGCTAAGCTGCTCTGCTGTGAATTCCATGTAGCAAATAATTGCGAGTAATAATTTACTCGTGTTACTCAAGAATGGGGAACAATTTTGATCTAATAATAGTCTGATATCTGGGTCATCCAGTCTTTGAATGCCTGCTTGTTAGTTTAATGCTGAACAGAGAACAACACTGTTCATATGAAGGACTGGAAGGAAAGTTTGTAAAGATTTGCCCTTTAAAGAAGACATATTGGGCTTTTAAATCCTTCTTTATCAGATTTAAATTGTTCAGTTGGGTTCTATATAAAGTGGAATTGCAGAGCTTTTGTCTGAATTCCTCCTTACTATAACTCCACAAGCCCCATTTTCAACCCTTTTCATGACTAAGATCAACTCATTTTGAGACTGTCTCTTTAAATCCAAATGAAGCACTTCACACCCGGTCCCCCTCCAGCTTCCAGAGTGGTCTAGTTTAGCTTGACAGAGAGGTTTACGATTATATAGCTGCACAGAAACTTTTCATTTACAAATTAATTAAAATGTGTCAACAAGGAAAGACTTGTCCATCCAGCCTCATGTGTTGGACCCAGAGTCTGACCCAGAGCCAGAGTCTGACCCAGGGCCAGAGTCTGACCCAGAGCCAGAGTCTGACCCAGGGCCAGAGTCTGACCCAGAGCCAGAGTCTGACCCAGAGCCAGAGTCTGACCCAGAGCCAGAGTCTGACCCAGAGCCAGAGGAGAATGAAGTCAAACACATTGTAGTTGGTCCAGATCTTATTAGGCAGTTTTGTTGCAAATACTGTTACTTCAGAATACATCATAAAAAAAAGAGAAAATCGAACGGGTTGAAAAATGTGAAACAGAATATGAAGATTTTTACGCAGTAGCYGGAGAGACTAAATCCAAATTTTCTGCACTCTCAGTGATTAAAAGTACACAACGAAATGCATTTAACAGCTGAAAGAGTGGATTTTGCATGATATGTTCCCTTTAGGATTAACAGTATTTCTGCACAGCTGCTCTATCAGTAATACYAATATATCTTGTGTATTTACGGTTCAAGAACACATACCCATATCTATTCTCAGATGTGTATCAGTACATTCAGGTTCTGTGTGTGTGTTTTTCTATGTTAAAATGTGTCTGTGTTTACTGCAGCCAGGTCCAGCTAACTGATGCCTACCTTGGTCGAGCACCATAGTTAACGCAGTCACTCTGGCTCCACAGTGGGTGGAGTTGCCAGACAACATAACGTGGGCCCTGCAGCCCACTGTAATTACCCTTATTGAAGCTGTCACTCAATGAGTCGCCCCGATCTGGTCCCAGAGCGGCCCGGTGTGAACATCAAGGAGAAGGTGCTGCCGGGTGGGGAGTGGGGTTGGTGGGGGGTGGAGGCCCCTGAGCAGTGCAACGCTAGGATCAGCTATCTGTTACAGCCTAAATAATGCTCCTGACAGTCTCTTCTGTTCTCAGCCATGCTTCCCCTTCATAGCTTTTCTCATCCCTTCTCTTTCAGCCTGGAGATGTGTTTTGACAAACTGATTGTTCTCTGGCATGACGTGATGTAATGAGGGACACATGTTAGGTGGGGAACGGGAAGAAAATTAAAGTCACATCAAAGAGGAGAAAATCAGATCTCAGGCAGAATCCAAGGGTAGTAAAAAAAAAATCAGGATTTTTAAGAATGTTTTCAAATGGGGGAAACTATGGAGCATTCTGTGGGTTTGATAAAAAAATAAACAAATAAATACATAAATAAACCTAGTTCTGGTTTATAAAGCTATATTGTAGCTTTATAGATTTTTAGATGCCAGTCTTCTTCACAGCTCCAATATCAAGTTAACAACACTCCACCAGTCATTTCTACAACCTATGCCAGGCAAAAGTTTTTTTTTTTTCCCACAAGTGGTTAGGCGTAAACAGCAGAGTTTAAACTGTGTCAAAATATCCAGAGGGGATCGCTACAGCCTCCTATTCTTTCTGCAACCCTCCTGATAATTCCAGACAAAACAAGCTGTGACARAAACACATGGTGTTTATCCTGCAAGTGTTTCACTGGTAATCCTTTCTCTTAGGACAAGAATTGCTTCATTTAGTTTGTACAAGAAACCAGGGAAATGTTTTAAAATATACAAGTAATGCTGTTTTTGAAGATTTCACAACCATCAGATTAATTAGTGTCACGTAAGAGAGGTAAAGATGTGCCATGACTCATTACCCTCATCACAAAATCATAAGAAAAAACCCTTGAGGCCAAATTTTGAATGAACTGAGGTATTTCAGCTTGAATATTGAACGAAGATGCAAAAAGATTTGAAGATTCTGAGACAATCTTAGAGGGTAAATGTAAAGTTTGGAAGCAAATTTGTTATCTGAAACACTGAGGCAGTGCACAAAAAATGTGTTTAGTCATTGTCATTGTGCAGGTTCAGCAGTCAGTCAGTTAATAAATAATCAATCAATCAATCAATCAATCAATCAATCAATACTTTAGTGAAGACATCCTAAAAGTGGATCTAAAGCAACACTTGTTTTTTGTTGTTTGGAAGTTTTGCTCCTCCTCAAAGAAACTGTTTTTCTTAAGTGTGTTTTAACACATTTTCTCTGCTGCGTCATCTATTTAGTCTCAATTCCTCAGGACTGAGATTTTTCCTCCAAAAAAGAAATTAAATGTCTTCCATATCCAAAATAAATAAATAAATAAATAAAAAATAAAAATAAACTAACAAATAAGAATCCCTTGTTTTTAGTTTAGTTTGTTAGGATTAACACACCCTGGATGACTGAGAATTTGCTCCTGCAATTTGACACCTAAAAATTAGTTGTTGTTGTTGTTGTTTTTGTGTGTGTGTGTATGATGTTTGCAAAATAAARGACGTATTTCTCACTAAAAACCATCAAATAAGGCAATTTGGTCATGTGTTTAGTTATAAACTATTAATTCTCCATTTTTTTTTATTTTTGTGCACATTAACTTATCTAAAAAAAACTTCCTTAAAAGTGGCAGCTGCTATTATTATATATRCTGTTGAATTTTGTTGGGTGGACTCAAGACGTACCTTTCTGGGAAATTCTGGACACATTTTTACTGCTTTACTCAATTTATTGGGAGGGGGTTGGGGGGTGATTGGGTGGTCAGGCAATTTAAAATAAATGTTTGGAATACCAGTCATTTTATACAGTATGTGTTACTGTGCGTGGATGTGTGTGCATGTGTGTGTGTGTGTGTCTTCCTGCGTGTCTATCTTTGTGAAAATGTATTTTGACAGCCTACACATCTTGTGAGGACATTTTGCCTTTGTGAAAACGTTTTTGTGGGGTCTTCAGAAGGGACCACCCTATTTGTGGGTCAGGGGTTAGGTTTAGGGCTAAGGTATGAATTAAGTTTAGGTTAGGGTTAGGTGTATACTGTGGTGTTTAGGTTTAGTCAAAGGGTTGGGGTTGTGCTAAAGAAATGACTGGTAAATGAATGGAAGACCTCACAAGGACTCCAAGACAAACGTGTGTGTGTGTGTGTGTGTGTGTGTGTGTGTGTGTGTGTGTGTGTGTGTGTGTGTGTGTG
>NW_013952462.1:1197225-1201748 GCF_001266775.1 Austrofundulus limnaeus
ATGTTAGTTCTACTTTTACTCAGTATTCTTTGATGAAATCCCCAGGTTCTAATTTTTGTTTAATCAACTCTGCCAAGTTCATTCTTTAAATAATTTTTCTTTTTTTATTGGCTTATTTTTCCTTTAAAAAAAAACTTCATTGGTGTTCCTACAGTCAAAGCCAGGAGTCAAACTGCTTTGCTGCACATTAATTTGAAATCAGATGCTGTTTATAGAAAGGCTAGAAATTAAGCTAAATTAGAATTCATCTTAATGACTGTCATTAAGGGATATTGTAATTCATCATGTTTATTGAAATTGTAAGGTGCGCAATTACTGTGATAGCATGTTGTTTCATTTATCATAACATGGAGCTCCATCTAATTTAAAAACTTGATCCTTTTTGCTAAAAGAAACTTTGCACAGTATAAGTTTTAAAACATCTTGTAAAGCTGCATTCTATGAGATCACTCCACAAAAAGTTTTTTTATATATATATATGTATATGTCTTATTGGCCGCGTTGGTCAGCTGTAACCCAGGCTGCAGATCGGTGTTGTCTGAAATGAACCAGTGTGGGAGGCTCATTCCACAGTGGAGCCAGAACTGTTTAGAGTCCTGTTGTGTCTGGACTCTCTATGGTCACTTTAATATCAGCTCAAAGCCTGAACTGGCCCCCATGTTGCTCCACCAATTACAGAAGGATCCCTCCCATCCTTCCTCCCTCCTCCTCTCCACAGGTCTTCCTCACCACGTTCCTTTTGCCTGCCARTTTTTGTTGTGTCTACTGCGCCCRCTTGCATTCTTCTGCTCTACGTTCCACTATTATATTTCATTTAACGTGGAACGTAAAGCAAGTGATGCTGAACACAGAGTACAAGTTTTCCTCTAAAGGAAGAAAAACCTGATTTACCACATGTCTAAACAATGCATCTTTTCCACCGCACATTGAGAGCATTTGACCTATGTAAGCTTTCTTAGCCATCTCGGCCTTAACTCAGTGTTTACTCTATCACTGATCTGCCAGTAAACCGAGTTCCTGTCTGTGTATTTACATGTAATCGTACACAAGCCGTCGCCGTGAGCTTGCGTGTATACAGTAATGCCTTTTAGGGGATCTGGTCCCGCTTCGGATCTTTGAACTTCAGTCAGCGCTGCATCCTGATGTCCTGGTGTGACTGGTTTGAGGGGGTAATTCACTCCACCAGAAACACAGCCTTTTAGAGGTTCCACATGTGCCTTGGCACCAGACAGAAGAGGGCCTGGCAGGCGTCATTAATTGAGGCAACATTCCTGTAACGTTGTCAGGCGCTTTTATTAGTATTAGCTTTGCCCGCAGGCTGTCATTATGCCTCATTTAGAGGCTGCAACTTCCCCACCGCTTTCAGTCCGTGCTGTTAACCACAAACAACTTAATCATCAAATCAATAAAGGCAGTCAGCGATTGTGAACTAATTGATCCAATCACGCAAACTTAAAACAAATCACTGAACACACTGARAGCGATTATCTAATCCTCGTCCTGGTGTTGTGATAAATAGTTTTGAGTTTAAAACCCATTTTCAAAATAAATCATGTCGTGCAGGAGAAACTTTAGAACTGCGTACGACCTCGTGTAAAAATTTGTAGGTTTCCTTCGTCAAACATCCCAGAAGTAACYTCAGACGTTCTCCCTTTAATTCCAGCAGCTCACAGGGTGGATCCATTTGGGGGCAAATTCCCTAATAACAGTAAATCCACTATAATTGACATGTCAAATTCACTTGAAAAAAAGTTTTTCCCTTTTTTGCTTAATAGAGCCTGTGACACACACTGAGATGATTCAGCAGGTAGAAAATGAGAAGCAGATTGATGGTTCCAGCAGGCYTTAACCCCCTCCTCTGGTTTGATCTTTGCAGGTCAGACTCGGCTCCCGACATCGGTGCTCCTGACCCGGTTTGATCCGTTCCTGTTGACAGGGTCAGCTGTAACACTCCGAGAGGCTGRCATGACTGAGAGCTCTTGGCTCATCTGTGCAATCATTTGTCAGCATATCATGTAGCTGTGAAGTCTGGTTGTAAACGGGCCAGAAATTATTATAAGTTTTAAAAAAAATATGGCAAATTAAATGTTGGTTGCATGGTTTTGGCACATACCAACACAAGTCACATTACTCAATGGTTTGAATGTTTCTTAACATATAAAATCATCCTAATGATTAAAAAATGAAAACACTTGCATTTCTTGAAATAATGCATATTACCCACCACCTCTCATGTTTTATATGTTTATTAATAGAGTTGTATCCATTCTGGTCAAACCTAGATGTCATGTGATGATGTGAGATCTTACACTCAGAGTAAGTGTTGTGAATAACTCTCAGCTACTACCACACCAGATTTCAGCTCCATATATGTCAAATTGTCTGAGCAATGTATACTGTATTTTTGGGTTGGCTAAAGTCAATTAACTGTGGCTGCAATTAATTGTCAGTGTACATCTAATTATTACTTTTTGAAAGATTCAATAAAGTTTGAGATATTGAGATYTTTTACTAACAGACACAGACAATTGACTCCTATGCTAATGTTTTAAGCAAATGACTCCTGTAATGAGTACTTGGAGCGCTTTTGAGGGGATTAGTTACCACAACAAATAGTTAGCTCTAATATCTGCAAAACTGACTGAGTTATAACCATTTTTATGTTTTTAAAATTTGAACTGGGTTGGCTTCAAAAGGTGAAACATTAAAGAGGTACAACCCATAATTATTTTCTGAAAGTTTCATCAAAATCCATCCAGTGGGTTCATGCAATATTTTCTTAACAGACAAAGCTGATACCAAATATTACACAATTAGTTCAATGTGGGTATCATTGTCTGCTAAAATCAAATTAAATTTTAGAACTAAATCCATAAAACTGACCTATTTTTAACGATAATTTYAAATATGACTTGATATTTTCTATTTTTTAGTTTTAAAATATTCCTTTTTAAGCAGCCCCATGTGAGTAGTTAGTGTTGCTTATTGTGATCATCTGGACATGATTTGTTTGCACCAATGAAACTGCACAGGACTTGTTTTTAATGACCATTTTATCCACCGTGGAAGCATGAAATTTAATGTATTCTTTTTTTTTTACATGAAATCCCCCCATGCAGAGGATGAGATCATGAAGTGAGTTTTATTCAAAATAATTCCATTATTTCAGCCTGTGAGTGAAGATTTGGCTTTGATTTAATTTGTTCTTCGAAAATTTGGCATCRAAACACATGGAAGAGCTTTTTGGTTTGTTTTATTTGTGCAAAATTTTCAGCCACTTTCAAATGCAACTCAGCGTTCGAACCACAGCTAACAGCGAGCAGAACTATCGCTGATTCATGTTTACGCAGTGTGTGTGTGTGTGTGTGTGTGTGTGTGTGTGTGTGTGTGTGTGTGTGTGTGTGTGTGTGTGTGTGTGTGTGTGTGAGAGAGAGAGAGAGAGAGAGAGAGAGAGAGAGAGAGAGAGAGAGAGAGAGAGGCTCCTTCGCTCTCATTGTTTCATCTCTCCTGAAGGAGTTGAGACGTGAGGAGTGAAGGAAGAGCCCTGCTGCCATCCTGCTGCAGATCAAATACAGATCTGGTGGCACAGGAGCGACATCAGTCAAAACAGAACCTGATCTCAGGGGCAATTACCAGTGTTTGCTTAATCTTTGGAACGAGCTGTCAAAAACTTGGGTTTGACTCTCCCCTTTGAACCGGGGCAGGAACAGGGATTATTAGTCATTAGGACTTCACAGTTTTGTGTCTGGGGAGGAGAGAGGCGTGTGTATGTGTGTGTGTGTGAGTTAAAAGAGGAGTTTATATCTGCCCCCTGTCACATGAACAATGAGCACACTGTGCATGTGTGAAGATTCAAAAGAAAAGAAAATTAAAGGAATATAAACAAAACATTACTCGCCCCTAAGTGGAAAACCATTAAATCGCATGCAGGTTAATTTTCAATATTTTCCTGGTCCTTGTTTAGGTCCTTTCACACTCTTTTCGCCATTTTTTTTCACTCTTGACCCTTGGGCCATATTTTCCCAACGATTCTGTTACCTGTTTGTTACCTCAGCATCAATTAAAGCTATTTGAAACCTCAACCACCCACAGGCTCCCTCCACAGCGCGATTAAGATGCCATAAGGCCTGCGTTTGCTTCACACTAATTCCCGACCACATTTAAACGACAGTATTGAGAGCCCTCGGGGGCTGCGTAAATTGCTTTATTAGACAGATGATTATTTATAAAAAGGTGAAAAAGTAATTACAACAAATTCCACCCTGCCCCTGGGTTACGACACACACATATGGTTCAAAAGCGTTAGCTGAAGTTTGGAGGCAAGTWTCTTTAATGTTAAGCCTGTTCTCAGAAGTACGTTTTTTGTGGATTATTTGTAATAATCCATGCACAAAGTGCAATATCACCACTGTTGCCACAAACAAACACAAAAAATAGTTCACTTTTCATGTGTAAGAGTGAGCTTAGGGTGAATTAAGCTTTTCCCACATCTCTCATTCACAAGGTTGTGAGGAAACTTTTAC
>NW_013952462.1:1203830-1205013 GCF_001266775.1 Austrofundulus limnaeus
TGGATGGATGGATGGATGGATGGATGGATGGATGGATGGATGGATGGATGGATGGATGGATGGATGGATGGATGGATGGATGGATGTGCTAAAAGATCGTGTGACTGTGTTTCAGTAAATACTGTACATATCAGATCAAACCAACATATTCAAACTTATCTGGCCCAGTTCTGCCCCACACTCAGTCCAGARACAGCAAAGAAAGATGGTCCTTRGYTGGTCCAGACMTGGTTTACCAGAGGCAGTCCATGCATGGGCCAGCACAGCATAAATCAAACCACAACCAGGCCAGTTGTGACAATGACAGATTTGGGCCACATGAACCAAACTACGGCTGGGCCAGTTGTGGCATGCCATCTTAAAAATAGCATCATCYCTGCCAGARATGGCCCACATCCATTTAACAAACCACATGCCAGCAGTCAGCCAGCYGTGTCASCTTGACACCAMATCTGCCCTAAACCTGTCAGCTATGTGAGAATGGAGAAGGAAGTTGGAAGTCTGTGCTCAATGCTGGTCATGTGTCAGTAAGGTGTGGCTCTCCATTGGTCTAAATACAAGCAGTTTAATGCAGAATGGGGTAAACTATTGTATTTTCTCCTGAACAAATCTGGCTCAGAGTTGTTGTGACTGACAGCTGATTGGCACTGGGTCAGAATCGAGCTGATAGCATAGTTTAGGGAAAAGATGACCTTTGACCTGATTGACCACAGAAGAACTTCAACAGGATGTAGGCTGTCCAAAATAACGTGTAGGATGTGAAGCATATTGTTTTCTTGAGACACCATACCTGAGTGCTGTCTCAGAAGGAGAGACAAACGGTTGAAGGATGTCAGTGATGGAGCCCTGAGTCATCAAGATACCCAGAGCCCCCTCTGAAGCTGACCCACAGTAAATTCACATCTTGTGGTGCCCTGAATCATGATACCAAGAGTAACACTGGTGTCCTCCACAACATTAGTCATTGTTATGGTCTATACGTATGAGTGACTAACAGGACACACAACATATGGAGTCCAGACTATTATGAGTTTAGATATATTTTAATGAACAGAAATTACAGAATTGGGAGCCCTGGCTAAATAACCAAAAAGAGAYGGAATGGCTTTGAACCAGCCAGCAGTTGACTTTCGGATTCTGGCCACTTCCCTCCCCTTATTTTTCAAGATCTAAAGCCTACAGA
>NW_013952462.1:1205781-1225215 GCF_001266775.1 Austrofundulus limnaeus
AATTAATTAATTAATTATAGATTTCATTATTTAATAAATTATTTATTTAATGATATAATTAATTATTTGTCCTGTCACTCCTAAAGCTCCATTGTCCATAAGCCCCATATACATGAGTTCCAAAATCAGGACACCTTGGCATCTGTCCACCCAAKATGTTGGGCCTGACCTCCTCCAAACCCACCATGTGACTTATTGTCAAACTATCCTGAGTGCTTGTAATGTTGTCTGATGGATCTATGAAGCTCTCTGTGACTGATGACTTTCACTCACTGTGTTGACTTACTGTTGGAAGATCCAGAAACTGCCTGATAACACRACTGCTCTATCACTTGTGCCCTCTGGTGCTTGCTCTAGGCGACCCAKCTTCTTGCAAATCAAATTTTTCACACTTCACCAGTTGCAAAGTTGCAACCATGCAGCTTTGATTCYTTTTATGATTCTAAAAAAGGAGAAAAATTATTTTCTTCTAACTATTAAAACAAAAATGTGGAATTTATTGTTGTGTGAATTGGACTAATTTAATTCCTCTGTGTATAAGATCATGAAATCTGTACCTCATTTTATGCTGTTCCTCAACAGTTATTTCCCTGATGTTTGTAAACCCTCTCTATCTTTTCTCCCACACATATGAACATCTTGGGTCATGTAGTGACTAAACTGAGGGAATGAGATGAGGTTTCATGCTGACAGGATGTCACTGCTCAGCGGGAGACGACTAACTAAAGGGAGCATCAAAGCCCGGCTGAATCATCTCCCTCCCACCACAACCGCAGCGTTCCTCCAAGGTGCATATTTGAAAGGGCGCATGTGCTTTGTAGATTTTATAGAAAAAACATGGTYCACTTTGAATTTATTCTTTTACAGTAAATATTGCATTATAGAACTTTTTAGAATACATTTTGGATTTCTCTTTTGAAACACAGTGTAAGATTTCTTTATTGTTTTCATGCTCTAACATATGGCTACAGCTGTCTTCACTTTATGCTTTACCATTTGCCCTTTTCATTACTTCTCTGCCGCTATACAAAACCACCAGCCTTAAAAAGAAGTCATATACCACTCAACACACACACTGAGGGGCCCAGTGAATGTCRGCTTCCACCAGCAAAGAGCAGTAAAAGTTGTTATGAACTGTGAAAAGACAATAATATGATGACAGCTTCACTCAGTGCACCTCAGTTTCACATTAATATAAAGAGATGTCTCGGGCATTTTTAAAGGTTCTGCCCAAAGGTCCAACACCAGCTTTGCAATATTCTAAGCTAAGGAAATTGCTTYTAATTTCATATATGGACTGAAATAAAAATGTGTAAAGAAGCATAAATTCAARAAAAATGTTCAAGCTGCTGCCAGCGATTCTTTAGGGTCACCACCACACACTTATGTCTGTTMCTCCCTGACAGCAGCTCACTTAAGAGAGAGAGATAAACAGACTAAAAAGTAAGCCTCAGACAGTTGCTGTGTGAAAACTAAGAGTTGGAGCTTAAAAATTCTTGACCTGTGAGCAGCAGAGGAGTCAAAGTGTAGAGCACAAAGATTCCCTTACATAATGAATTAATAAAAGTGTTACAATGTGATTTTCGCTGTTCTTAAAACTGCTTAAATTTTAAATGTCTATACTCTGAAGAATGGTCAAACTTTAGAGCTCCAAAGAACTCTCTCTCTATTAGTGAAACATCTTTTTTGTTTGTTTTTTTGCTAATTGTGTCTCTTATTATGAAACCCACAGCACATAATTCTGAGTCATACATTTTCTTGAATAAATATTTACCACATTCATTAAAATCTGCAAGAAAACAGGCAAAAATTGTGATGAAAATGAAAAAGATTGGGTGCTTGCAGAGCATTGACACCCTTAATTAAAAAAGTAAACACAGACAACATTTATTGCTGTMGATATACATAATAATCAGTCAGTCTTTTAGACAACGTATGAACATTTTGTCCAACACTGAAGATGTCTACACTGATGTGAGACGGGGCCTTTAGGGCAGAGGTTCTCAAACTGAGGTCCATGGACCCCCAAGGGCCCGCGAGAGGTATCTTGGGGGTTCTCAAAATTTTTTACTAAAATGTTAATTTGGTTTTTATTTTTAAAAACGCGTGGAGAGCAATGAACTAATAAAACAAACATAATAAACTTAATAAAAATATATATTCCCCTGGCATTTAGGAGTTGAAATGACAATAAATTATKTTTTAAAATAGCGTGGGGTTTATGATGGGGTCCCTGGAATTTTTTTCACCCTTGTAAGGGGTCCCCAGACCCAAATGGCTTGACAACCCCTGCTTTAGCATACACTCCTATTATCACAATTTCAGGAAACCRGATTAACTGAGTAAATATATGCCAAAAACAAAAAGTTCCCTCTGTGCCCCGTTYTTGTGTTTCCACTATTCATCACAGCACTGCGCTCCCCAGTGTCCTAATGCCTTATGACTGCCTTTCACCCCCACGCTGCGTATACTCTCCAAACCGCCATCTGAACCCCGCCAAGCTTGTCACACACCTAAACAGGACCTGCTTTGACTGCCACTTAATTACACACCATTTAACTCCAAAGTTTACCAGTCAAAAAYGCTGGACTGCAAGAAAGGAGGGAGGGTGACTGGACTGGGGGGTTACCAGGGCCCCAGAATCCTCTCCATCAAAGTGGGCAGCCCCCAACAAAAGCCCTCGTGACAGYGGATGAGTAGTTATAATGCAGCGCCTGCCGTTCAAAGTCACCCCGTTCCTAATTGCCCTCAGAGATGGCAGATAATGGGGAGGCTTTGATGTGAAAATGGCCAGAAATGAGCGCGAGAGAGAGGTAGACTGAAAGCACGGAGGAAGATGAGACTCAGTAAGGGCATGAGTGCACGGATCATGCAAGGATGAGGATGAAGAGGGGGAAAAAAAAGTAAAATTAAGAACTAGGGAAGGATAAAATGTTACTGAGTGCTCCTCTGTCTCTCTGCTCATGGGGAGCACAGAGGAGGCCGAGACGGACACTCAGCAGGGGTCTCTCGCAGCCCCTCCTGCTTATACCCACCCCCCTCCACCTCGCCTCTTCTGTCTCCATAATAACTTTCAGGCACCTGTCTTCCCCACGTTGTTCCATCTCACTGCTTCACTTTCAGTCTCTCTCTCCTCTTTACAAACGTTTCCCTCCTTTCATCATCCCTTTTTGTTCAGCCTGTCTCTGCCCGTCACTCTTTTCTTTCCCATCCCTCTGTCTGTGTTTCTCATGCGCAAATCAGCAGAGGGACCGACGCTCAGTCTGGCGTCAGGGTCTTCCCATTACCAGCAACATGCTTGGCATTCTTTACACTCTCTCTCTCGCAGACTTTCACATGACACAAAGAAAACTCAAAGGGTTGACATCCAAAGCGTTTCTCTTTTAACTGCGTGCTTGTCTCTTGATTATGTCTCTTTGCATGCTACAAAGTCATTTTAGTGTTCAGGGGGAAAAAATGATAAAGATAAAGAGTTAGTCAGAGCTGATCGTGTTTAATAACTGTACTAATGAAAATCACAGAGGACATTAGGGTAAACAACAGAGCATACTTCTTCTATGAGCCACACAGTGCAACAGAAGATCACAGAATATTTAATGCAGCTACAAGAATTTTGCATAATTTACATTGTTGGTTGTGTCATTATGGAACTAAAAAATAATCACAACACTTGGAATGAAATGTGAGGCTTTACAAATGTGTGATTTCAAGTGCAAGACTCAAACAATTTGACAAAGACAGCAAATGTGTGTATGGTTCCAAGCAAAATGTCATGAAAAATGTGAGTTAAGTGTGTGAAGTCATACAGATTACGATGTTTGTAATTTTCCTTTTGAATTTGTTCATAAACCTTTTTTGCGAGGAAGACAAAAGACATTCCTGCACWCTGTCCAAAAATCATTTGATCATTCAATCATTAAGCAAATCATTTCAATAATTATAAACATAAAATGTCCTGTGGACTGATCACAAGCCTTATAAGTAACCCGAAATATATGAAAGCCCAAATTCAAAAACACAAACAAATTTGAACATAAAAACATTTGTAACATATATTTACTGTAAAAGTGATCACTTTGACTTCCACTGTGAAGATTGACCTCTAACATCCCATGAAGCAAAACTTTTAAAGTGCAACTGCAAACAGTTTCATTTGGAGACTTCATAATTAAAAGACAAAATATGTAGCATAAATACGCTTAATCCCCAGAATATGAAATATTAAATTTAATGAATTGAAGAAAATTACTTAATGAAACTTCACCATTTAGGCCTTTAGGAGCCAAAGTTTGAATGTCCAGGACAAAACATTTAGCAGGTTTCTAAATAAAACGGGCTGAAGTCTGCAGGGGCTTTCTGATTTTTTTATGTACCGTAAGTAGCTTAAATACATTTACCATGAAGAAAATGAAATGGCTCAGTAGATGGAAAAAAAGTTTGCTTTTGTTGTGAACACATTTAGAACACTAAAGATATAGTTTGCGTGTGAGTAACTTTGAAGTTACACCATTTTACAAGAAAATAGCTGCTTTCTTTCATTTTAAAAATTTGTTTCCTTCTTTCCCCCCTCTTTAATCAAAACTGGTGGCCTCTTTATTCAGTTTGTGTCTTTCACAGTTATTATAAGTCATTTAGAAACAATTTACTATTTGGCAGGTTTTTTTTAAATCTCTTACTTTCAACTACATTAAATATGCAATTACAACCGTGTAAGCCAGCTGCAAAACCTTTAGCTGCCATGTTACACCCACATTAACTCTGTTGTTTATGTAGTTCTGATTCAAACTCTATTGCTGCTTGTTAAAGCAAACTTTCCTCTCTGGCACTGCATCTGTTTTGGTTTAAGTGAGCAGTTCCTCATCATTTGCAATTAAAACAGTTTCAGTCCTCTCTTTAAACTCACAGCAGCAGTATCAGACAGTCGAAGCAGCTGACCTGATCTTGGTACACAATAAAAAGGCTCTGGTTAATTGTAAACTGCTTTTATCTTGAGAAATCAGCCATTGTGATAGGCCCTTTATTCGTCTTTTTCTTTAACATTCAGTGGTTTTAGTGGGACCACGCCATTTCAAAGGGGGCCCTCTTTTGTGACAAAGACCAGAGCCAGCAGGGCCTTGCTGAATGACAATGCTTTGAAGAATCAGTTGGTATTTACTACAGAAGAGACTTGGTCCATTAAGCCAAATGACTGGTTGTTGTGTTTGCCTTTACTAATTGGCTGGAAGGCAGCGAGCTGCTCGTACAATTCAGAAGGAAATTGCTGATCAGAGGAGGAGAGGGGAGGGGGAAAAAGATGAGAGGAGGGATGGAAACAGCAAATTAAAAATTCATGGTTGGTTAGTGCTCTGAGGCCTGATGAGAACATTAAGACTGGAATAAAATGCCAGACACTGACAAGTGGTTGAACCATGTTTATCCAAGGCTGAATATTATACTGTGTATTCCCACAAGCTAAATGAGGTCATGACCCATTTTATGTGGTCAATTATAATATTGGCATAACATACTGACCACCACAATGAAAAAAATAGTAAAAACCAGGCTAATTGTCAACAATCTACAGTGATCCTTCAGAGATCTGCACAAAACATGAAAGAGGGACCAGGACCAGAGTGACATGTTTGCATCRGCCTGGTAATCAGGACAAGCTGTAGGAAAATGAGGCTTCATCCACCGTTTCTTCCTCTTTACTGGAAGATGAGGAGGACAAATTAGAGAAAGAGAATCAGTGAGAAAACCTTCTTTACTTGGAAAAATATCATGAGCCATTTATGTGATGATAAAAGAGATATACTGTGTATTCTTGTCTGGTGATAATACACAAGCGTTCAGACTGCTGTCGCATTGAGAAACATCAGAATGTGTTCAATTCAGTACCTTACACACTGAAAGAGTCTGGGTCGGATTTGAAAAAAGAAAACATCTGATTTTTCATGTTCAGACTGTCAGGGAAAACATCTAATTTAGGTCAAATTTATCTGCAGTGTGAATGTAGCCTTATTGAGGTGACGTAAATGGTGGCTCAAAGGAACAGAAAACACAGGTAAACAAAACTAAACCCAAAGATCACGGAACATACCGTAAATCCAATTTTAACACACAGAAAAAATATAAAACTAAACTAACAGAAACTGACTTTGTTTGGTAGAAAATGTATGAAACACTGAATTAATTGCAACATAAAATGATCTCAGTTTCAATGGCTGCTGGGCCTTTAATTTGAAATGTTTCATAATCCGATTTCTAAAGTGTCTGCTTTTACAGCAGTAATACTAAGAATCCCCTTTCATTTTAAAATAATTTTGAGGGGAAACAAGTTCTGTCAATGTTTGACTCCTGCAGGAGATGAAAGGGAAAACAATAAAAGTGTTCTCATAAGGAACCAAGTATCTGTTTCACGTGGTGCTCAGCCGTCCTCCTCTTCTCCACTACATGAGACATGAAAGAGCAAARCTCATAGTAAAATTAAATAAATCATCCCCCAAAGTTTAATTATTGTAATTACATGTAATTGAGTGTTTGGTGGTAAAAACCATTTACTTGTCTTGTGTGCACATCTCTGAAAAATCCCACTTTGCTCTCGGCCTCAGCCACCGACTGACCTTCTCCAGTTGCAGCACTTTGTAAAGGGCAGTGACATGAGACACAACAAGATTCGAGGGGTGGGACTGGGTGTTACGTTGTCACAACATGACTTAGTCTCCATCCATTCCARGTGGCTTTAGTCATCTGTTAGTTTCTTCTCTCTTGATCCCGTTTTTGCCTATTTTTAAATTCATAAAGTCATGGTTTTGGCCAAAATGTGAAGTTTAGGAATGACATAATACCACCAAATGCATATTAGTCTATGTTTTATTTCAGTGTCTCTAAAGAGAAGATGTTTGTTTTGGGGCAAAAAAATAAAATAAAATACGAACTCATACAGTAGATGACACATAATAGCTGTTATTGTTGTAGAGCCAAGACCCTCTCAGCAGCAAACGTTTAACCYTCCAAATGTCAAACAGGAAGGTCAGCAAAATATATCCAAAAATTTCATGCTTTTTTTTTAACAGAGACAACAGAAGCACGTTCTGTGWGACTAAAGCCGTCATGATATAACCYTTTCAGGGTAAAATCGAGTTTGTCGGTGAACCTGCTGACCTGTGCTGACACCTGTAATTTCCTGAGTCGCTGCAAACTGATATTCAATGTTTCAGCTGTCCAGTAAGCCCGAGACAAGCTCAGGGAGGAGAGTCCGGCTCTATAAATGCTCCTATTGAGCTTCTTATTCCTCAAGGACCATTGTGTCAGTGTGAATGTAGTCATCTGTGTCAGTTGTGTCAAGTCCTAATTGAGAAGCCGTGAAGAAAAACGCATGGAACTAGTCGGTGAACTTGAGCTCAGATGGCACGGCATTACGACTGTCTGTTACAGCGGTGACAAGCTAACATGATTCATCCTGACCATTACATCGTGTACACTCTGAGCCCGAGAATCAAAGTARACTCCAGGTCATCAGAAACAATCAATCATGGAGCAGAATCTAATGAGACAAGTCTTTGATTAAGATTTCAGTCATTTTGACAGGTTTGTTTTATTTATTTCTACTGTTATGAATTTATAGTAGTAATTGCCATGTTTATTTTATATTTTCTTAAATGTTAAACAGTGTAACACTTTTCTTTTTTGAGTGTGATTCCAATTCTGCTTTTCACAATAAAACTGTTCTCATCTTGACCTGTGTGTTTGTGGATATTTTCAGCTCAGTAATTCAGAATCCTGGGTCAAAACCCCTGCTAAAAATGTGGCAAATTCTGCATCATTTATTCACATTTTATTACTCTGGGCTTTATGTAATCAGTTTGTAGGCTGACCCATGATTGATATTAAGGCTGTGAATAAAAATGCACAAGTTGATTGTAAAATGAATATTCCCAAAGTGTGCATTTGTGCGTGTAATTTAAACTTGATTAAGGCCTTTAGCTCAAACTCATCCCATCAGGTTGCAGTTACACTCTATGGCAAAACCCTCCAACAGACACAAAACTTGATCTGAAAAGAAAAGAAAAACGAAACTTTCTTAGAAAAACGTCAGATTCAATCTCCTGCTTGAGAAACAGTTCATATCATGCAAGACATCAAATTTAGAATTGAACAAGCAGCCTTACCCATGGTTCACTGAGAAGGTAATCACTGGGGGGGAAAAGTAAAAAAGATAATTACACATGTTGAACTTTTGGTAGATGAAGGAAAAAATTCATTTGGATTTTAAAGGGAAAACATTTTATGAGTTATAATGAAGAAATTGTAAGTCTAGCATTCATAGTTAATTTGTCAGAGGTTTCATACACTCCCGACTTGATTACATGGACTCCAACTAAAACGTTTGTTGTGATTGGGACTGTCAGATTGCCATTTTCTTATGATTGGCTGATGAAAGGTATAATTTAGGACTGCCAGGACAGCAACTTCAAAAGGTTCCAGTGCCACATTAGGTTGGAATGTGAAAGCTGTCCAGGCAAAAAATGATCCAATTTTCTACTGGCTTTAATTACAAAGAGGATCCCCTTTCATTGGTTGGGGCAATTGCTGTCCATTTTTAAAGACCGCTGTGGAAAGTATCAAGTCAAACATATCCATAATGTTTAAATCATAACTGTCTTCATGTGGCCACGACATTATTACATTACATTAAAAAGTTCACATTAGCCAAAAAAACCAAATTGCATTTTGTGTGTAGTGTAAATAAAACAACATATGATAATAAAACTGATGGGCGCAGTCCAAGGAAAGGGTAAATTGCCTTTAACCTTTTCAATCAAAAAGTTTCCCTTCCTCAGGTCGTCACCGTGCCAGAAATATAAAAGCATAAATTGTGGTTAATCACTTGGGCAGAAATTGGTGCCTGAAGCTTGTTCTAATTTGCAATGCCCTTTTTGTTCTAAATAAAGTTAAGCATTTGCAACAGTGACTGCATTATGGAAAATCCAATTTGCGATTGCACCAACTGTATTTAACCTATGAGTGGTTCTTTGTTGCTCCAAACAGCTTTGCTCCATTCATTCTCTATGATTGGTTTTCCAGAAAACCTACATGTGCATGACCTTGCATGGGATGAGTATGATTCATATGCAAAACTGGATCATGATTATCATGAGGCCAGAAGAATTACCATCTAAATATTCTCAGTCATGCAAACCTATTAACATAATGCTGAAAAATATTGGATGATGTCAAGTTCTCAAAACACACAGCCACATATGTGCAGGATTATCTGCCTGCCTAATCACCATTTGTTTGACAATAAGTAGATATAATACATATTGTTTTATGAGTAATTGAATTAACATGACATCATGAGGCAAAAGAAGAATTTTAAATGATTTGAGCTCAATAGAAAAATCTGTCCTGGCTCTAATTTTCATTTGGCCCATGAAAGAACTTTTCTGTTTGTTTCAGTGGTGCCAACCAAAGCAAACTGGATGACCTAATTCAACACCATGGCAATGCTTTTGTCCAWGCCAGACTGTGTCAAACCATGTCATGAGCAGAAGGACCCAAAGAAAAAAGAACGTCCTCATAGGGTTTGGGATGTGTCCAGCAGGCTTATTTATAAGCCTGCAGGGTGTGGCATGTTAGCCTCCACCTCGGGCAGCAGCCTCCTCCCATGTAATTGCTCGTCATCAGTTCAAGCTGCATGACATTCTTGCACAGTGTCTCAAAGACAGTGAACTACCTTCAAAGGGGACTGTCTCCAAAGTGGATCATTTCTGAGTAATGAGATGCTGAGAGTTTTTAGCCATTGTTTTGGTCTCTACTGGATGAATAAACAACCAAAACATCCCAAAAAACAGCATTATGAAACAAAAGTGAGCTGTTACAACAAAAGCTGTTACACAAAATAGTGTCWTTCACCTCAGCTCTACGTCTCGGAGCTGTGATCATTTTAGCTTGTCAGAGAAAGGATGCACCCTCAGGTCAAACAAAGATAAGGGTCTTTGATATAATTAAGCCAGCGTCAAACGGCCACTAAATGAGTCCTGTGAAGATAAAGAAGTCTAGACTGACAGGTCTGATAATAGTCCAAACAAAGAGAAAGTGGAGAGTAAAGGCTTCTTTTCAGGAACTTAAGTGGACTGCCCAGAGGACACCAGAAAATATGGCTCATCTGTCAGGGACAGTGGGAATGGATACCATCACTGARGCTTCAGGCAGGGAAAGTAGGATCTAGGACCGCCTACAAGTAGTGCAACGTCTGTTGTATTTCAAGTTTAGGTTGCCTTCACTTTATCAAGAACTACGAACGTAAAAACCATATTTATCCCACGTTTGAGCTGATACGCTCATAAATGTAGACTTTAAAAGATACCCTGGCTCTGTGAATGCTCATATTTTAACTACAGTAAAACAAAATTTATCTCTTCACAAAAAATATTAGGCAAGGCAAGTTTTATATAGGACATTTCAGCAACAATGCAATTTAAAATGCTTTATATGATAAAAATATTTTAAGAACAGTCAAAGGCAACTCCGAACAAATGGCTGATGTAAGTTTATGTGACAGAGTGTCTGCTACATTGGTATTACTGTATAAGAAATGGATTCAACAAGTTGTTTGAAGCCTTCCTCTGGGATTTTGGCTCATATTGACACGGTAGTATCACCCAGTTGCTGCAGATTTGTCCGCTGCCCATACATGGAGTGAATTTCCAGTTCCTTTACATCCCAAGGGTGATCAATTGGAATGCGATTTTGTGAAGGTGGATGCCACTGGATTTGAGTCAGTCAAGACTCATCAGAGAAGTCAGTGGTTTTCCAGATTCTCATTGTCCAGGTTCGGTGAGCCTGTGTGAACTGTAGCTTCAGTTTCCTGTTCGCAGGAGTGGTGTGGTCTTCTTCTGCTGTGGCCCATCTGATTTAATAGGGGGGTATTGTGCAACATTGACTGTTTTTATTCTCTATATCATGTTATACATGTATCGTCAAAAACATACCCAAAGTGTTGCTTTGACTCATCCATGAATATTTGAGAAATCCTTGAATCTCCTGTGGTAGTCATGTGGAGCTGTTTAAACACTTGCTGGTACAAAGCTCTGCCTATTTGCTCATAGCACCTCCCTGCAGCTCAGACTTCAGCCAAGCTCCCGCCCCACAGAGCACTCCTCCCCCGAAGCYTTGTTGTGAAGATGTGCTGAAGTGGGAGTGTCTGAAATGGTAGGGGGTTCCTACAGAGACAGAAGCTAACTTCAAGGTGTTTAGATAGGCTATGATGCAAAGTCATATTTATTTTTGACATACACAATGTTTTCATAACAACTGAAGCTAACAATTACTTGATTGTGGTATGGAAATGAACCATGTGCCTGGAAAATACATACCCCCCCACCCCCCACCCCTTTGAGATTGGAAGTGTCTTGTGTTCAGAGACTGTGTTCTGTTTGTCTTCTTCTTCTTTATCCATTCAGTCGATTCTGACCATTGGTCACTCGATAGATCAACTGTCTCTAAGCACTTCTATCCTTTACTACTTCTTTTAATTGTGACATATTCTTGCTGGTGTCTTGTTTGATGGTATCAAGCCAACGAGTTCTTGGTCTGCCTCTTTTTCTTCTGCCACTGACCAATCCCAACATGACATCTTTCTCCAATGACTGGCTTCTAATGATGTGTCCAAAGTATGTTAGTTTTTGTTTGGTGAACCTTGCTTCAAGCAAGATATTCGGTTTGACTCGTTCTAATACTGGATTGTACTGTTTGTAAAGAGTGGTTTTTGAGCTTCGGTTGCCTTTTTATCATCTCTAACCAGTCGGCCCATTCTCTTGTGACCTCTGACATTAACAAGCCTTTTTTTCCACACATAGATGTAAAACATCTCTGTAAAATAAGTGTTTACACACAAAGAAGTGCTATAACAAGCTTGTTAAACAAATTTAAAAGAAGTCCATTAAATACTTAAATATTTTTTTGCATAACCATTAATATGCTAACCCTTCACACCCTGAGGGCAACAACTATAGCACTGAATTCATGTGAACTTGTCAGCTGTTGCTGTAACTGCACAGTTAGTTTTGTTCAGGTTTTTCTGAGATAACTAGTTTACCATTTTCAACCAGACTACAGAACCTCTCAAAGTGAAACAAAGTTGATTGCCAGCTATTCTGGACCCTAAATAGACCTGTGATAAACATAGATCCTGGCTGATTGAGTGACAGATAAACAAGTATGTACAACTCTTCACATTTGGTGGTAAAATCTAAGTGATCAGATCTCAGTTGATCACTCTATGTGAAAAACAAACAAACATAGCCACACCCCACACTGAGCTGCCAGATGATTTACAAACAGAACATCAGCAGGTGGATTGACGTCACAAACACCAGAACCCATTGTTTATTTTTTATTTTTTTTTAATTTTTTTGTACATTTACACAATTCAGATTCACCCGAGATGCATTTTTGTGGAATTATTTACACAACTATTGATGAATGTCAGGTTTGTGGGGTGGAGGTGGATGCAAGAATGCAGACAGGCAGCAGCAGGCAGATTTATTAAATCAACAAAAAAAATCAGAGTAACTTTCAGGTGACTACAGCAGCAACGAACAATAAATAATTCTGAGGCAAACTGTAATGACTCAGGAGAATAAGGGAAACACATGGGAATGTTAAAAAACTTTTATTTGTTGTTTAAAGATAAACCTATTACCATGGCAGAAGTCGTCAGTACCTCAAAAGCTTCCTGGTTGCTGTTGGATGAAGGACCATGACAGTGCACTCCAGGCTGTTGAAACCTGGCTGACTGATGAATCTCAGATTTAGGAGTAGCAGTGTGGCTTGCATCCTAGTCACCCAACAGAAACTTTATCTTTGCAGTGGTGCCCAATCAGGGTCCTCCAGGGCCACTATACTGCGTTTTTGAAATATTTGTCTGCTTTGACACTCCTGATCTGAATGACTTGAAGACATGCAGAAAAGCAAAGAAACAACTAAAACATGCAGGACAGTGGCCTTCAAGAACCAGGCTAGCGCACCACTGCAGAGGATCCTAGATGTTTGACTGTCCAGTCTGTGTGTGTTTTTGTGGGCTAGGAAAAGGCTTGTGACCATGTTCCCTGAGGCATTTTGTGCCAAGGTTGCTGCAAGATTATGGGAGATTAATGGCTGTGTCTGGATTCTTGGTGCAGGTTGCACCAGAGCTGCTCTTTGTCTTCAATCCTTTTTGCATTATTAATGGACAGGATTTCAAGGTGCAGTTCACATAATGAAATAATCTGCACTTCAATTTAAAGTGCCTGTGACATCAGATTTTCATGATACAATAACAGTAATAAATTTGACATCACTTCCTGTTTCACTCTGGCTGCACCAAGTTCAAAAAAGATGCCAGTTATGTAACAAAATATGTAAAGTCATGTGTATTATGTTATTTTTAAAGGGGTCCCTGATTAGTTGTAACATTAGACTTTACTTGATAAACACATATTTTAACTGTAAAAAAAAAAGACTGTAAATATACTGTAGGCTGTTTAGTTTTGTAAATTTTTAAAAATAGATTTTAACACAGYCYGAGCCATTTTATTTACACACAAAGCATTCTGGGTAAATGATGACGTGGATAGGTCCTCGGTGTGAGCGAGCTATATCCACCCTGAAGGTTAATCTTGGACAATATCTGATGATCAACTCTTTTAAATGAAACCAGTAAGCATTGACAGACAAAAGGTAGAAACAATTCAGCCTGTCGATGTTATAATGCCTTATATAGATTAGCTCAGTGCTAGCGTGACAAACAAGCTAAACTGAGGTCCTCCATCAATATTTTCAGTTTCAGGCTGTCATTTTTACGTTCCCCTCTTTATCATGTGGATGGAGGACCTCAGTGAGGAGAGGAGAATGTGTAGCGCTGAGGTGATATCGTCGGGGATAACGCTAAAGCTAACAGGCAAAGCTGAGGTTGTTCTTCCATGAAGCAGCTCTGTTGTCCTCCATCCATATTTTCAGCTATGGTAAATGGACTGTACTTATATAGCGCCTTTCTATCCATTCAGGACACTCAAAGCGCTTCACACCACAGACATTCACCCATGCACACACACATTCACACACTGAGTTACAGGCTGTCATTTCTACCTTCTCCTCTCTGTCCACGCTCTCTGGTTTCATTAACTGTTTTTACAGTCTTTATTTTACAGTTAAAATATGTGTTTGATAAATAACGTCTAATGTTACAACTAATCATGGATCCCTTTAAATATAAGGATGTTTTCTTCCACTTTTTGTATTTGAATGAAAAGCAAGTCACAGGCACTTCAAAGAAGTTTGTTCTTTAACAAATTCAAACATTAAATCTGCACCTTTCCAGAAATGTCCAGTAAACACTTGCAGAGATGTCCATTTATTGTTACATCACTGGAAAAGTATAAGTTAGGAAATGAAAATTTGTGCTTAACTTTTCACATATTTTATACTGTATAAAGAGAATCATTCTTTTGTGCGTTCCTAACTCCCTAAAAAGTAGCTTTCTTTCCACACTAAATCTAAGAGTGTTTTAAAAAAGTCTGGTTGGTAATGCTGAATCAGCAGGAGTGAAGAGACAGTGGCAGCACTCAGCTGTAGCACAGTCTGGCACAACATTAACAAAGGAAATGAGCAAACCACACAGCAAATAACAGGCTTTTATTCAACACGCCGGGGCCCCACAGCTTACATCTTGGTGCCAACACCAGTCACTTACAAATAAACACATTTATGAGAAATATCGCACACCAATTACTAAAGTTGCCTGCAAGACAGAATTTTAGCTTTGCTTACATTGGCATGAGTTTTAAGATTTATGCTGAACAGATACGTTTAAACGTGTCAGATATTTAGTTTCCAAATTAGTCCTGAAGAGTAAATAGAACAATAATAGATCTCAGTCGGATTTGAAATAATTCACAAGCAGCACTGTATTTTTTTATTTAAGTCAGATTATCGTTAAACTGACAAGCCCAGTAATTTATAGCCACTACACTTTTATATCTGGGTAGTGAGCCTTTATACAAAGGAAAAAACACATTTGTTCAAAGCAAAATAAAAGTTGCAATTGGGCAATCACTAAAAAAGTGTAGAAGTGAAACTCAGAGAAAGCTAAAATGTTGAAGACATCATGACATCACATCCTATTTGAATATGGACAGGTCATGATAAAGTAATGGGGAGAAGAGGACGGTGTTGCATTGCTGCATCAAAGTCCTGAGTCCTGTTTGAAAGCCATAAACTATAAATGTTGAACTCAACATTAGTCACTAGGACATTAATTATTTATGCCAACACATATTATAGATACTGGAATTTTTCGATAGTCATTTACGTGTATGACCACTTCAGTCCTTTTGAGTTGATTCTTCTATTTGTCTCTTCAACAGCCTAATCTTAAGTGTGTAATACTCCTGCTGAAGCTTGAGAACTGCCTCCTGTCGTCTCAGAACAGACATTTCCAAATCTGCTCGCTCCTGCAGTGTTGTGCACTGTGCTGATGGAGGAGCGGAGCGGGGAGTTTCCAGGTGTTCTCCTGAGCCGGTGAAGGTAGCGCCATGAGGAACATTAAATCCCACTGTGAGTGAGTTAGAGACATTTGTTAATGTCAACTTTTGCTCCGTAAGAGATGTTTGCTCTGTTTCCTCTTGCTTGTTTGGGAAGTTTCCATTTATTGCCAGATCATTTTCATCATCACAACTGCAAACAAAAATATCATCTTTTTTTAAGGATTAGTTGTATTAGGTGAAACAAATTTTTACAGATGAAATGCTGAGTAAATTTTCAAAATCTACAGATGAAATGTGTTACCTATTTTGCTGAGTTTGCATCATTTCCGAGACGTAAGAGTCCTCTTTGTCCTGCTGCAGCATATCTGAGAGGTTCATCACAGAAATGGCTATTTGAGTCACTGCACTTAACTGTTCGATAGAAAGCGGCTCACCTGTGATAGAGGAATAATGTGTTAGTTAAGAAGAAATTATTTTAACTGTAAAAGTACAGTGGGGAGTTCAGGGTAAATTTCCTATATTCTCCACCTGTAACTCCCTGCTTTTTCTGGCGTTTGATCTCCTCCCTTGCCTTTGCCAGCAGGTTTTCCCATTTTTTGCTACAATCTGAAACCGTTCGCTGAACTTGTGGAAAGGCAGCATTGACAGTTTGAACTATCTCTTCCCAGGCGTGTTTCTTGTCTTGGACCGATACTCCAGTGTTGTACCTCCCTCTGATAATGTGCTTTCTTTCCTGCATTAACTGAGCAAGAAGAAGAGATTCCTGCTCCGTCCAGTTAGGTCTCCTCCTCCTGCTGGACATCCCTTCATCAGGCTGTAAAGACATTTGTCCTAGAGAGATAAAGAAAGGTAGATTTTTTTTTTATCATGTCAATATTTTTCCAAACCAGGAGCTCATTTTATACTATCCTGTATAGGTGTGCCTCAGGTCTATTACACTGTATCATAAAAAAGATGAATTAGCCCAACAGCTTTCCATCAAGTTTTTCAGAAATCAATTAACCATGAACTAAAATAAAACAGGTGTGATGTAACAGAGAAGCAATTAAAATATACAGGACAGGATTGGAAAATAAATATGTCCAAACATGAAATTAGTTTTAAAAAACATACGAACTGCTTAAACTACTCAATATGATTAAAAATATTTAGTAAAGACAATTATAAGCTTCCACTTAAGACTTGTCGCCTTAAGTGTTATTATTTAAGATATCATTTTGTTTCTTAAGACTCTTGCAACATAAACAGAGAGAACAAACAGTAACTGGATATTGTGTCGGACACTTACAGCATAAGAGAATAAAGAGACGCACTTAATTCTATATTAACAAAATACATTTAAAACCTCTTTAAGGTAAAACCTTAAGGCTTTCTTCGCCATCTCAGGGAAAATCGGCAGTGTCGCAGGACAATGACGTCACGCTCGYTAACGTGTCAGTTTGTTTACCACGTAGCGCTGCAGCTGCACACAGAAATATCATGGCTGTGGATATAACGTTACTTTTTAAAGCCAGCGTAAAAACAGTCAAAACCAGGAACAAGGCTATAGGAATAGGCTTTGACTCCYCGAAAGATGAGATTTTTAAGAAAAGCAGAACGAAGAGCGGCTTCTCGCCTAGAGCTAAAGAAGTGGTGAGTACTTTACCAAAGCTAGCTTTAGCTTAGCGACACCGCAGTGTTTGTTCAATGACAGTTTCATTTCTAAACTTTACCCATGAAATTTGCTCTTCCGATGTCTTAAAGCAGCCGTAGCCGCTTAATAAAAGAGTGCTGCAGCTGTTCTCAGGCAGTAGCTGACTGGGAGGGTGACTACTAGCTTAAATTGTTTAAATAATTCTAGTTAAGAAGACTTTATTTTAACACTGATAGTGCAGTGGTGTTTTCAGGATYTATTTCACTAGTTTGAATTTTATTGATCTAAATGTATTGCTTACTCTTGTTTATTGAAATTACTGGTCATTTGGAACAGTTCTAGCATTGAGGCTAATTCGTTTAGAAAAAGTGAATTGCTTAGCTTTTAAAGTAGAAAGTCTTGAATAAAATATACAATGATCATCTTAAAAATCTCGACCATACTCTATAGTGTAGTGATTCTATTTCTTTTTTTCTGTAAGAACACAGAACAAATTCACTCTTCATTGTCAAATCTAATTTGCTTTTTACAGACAGAGTTGTTGCCTAAACACGTCCATCATAGTGGGTGTATTTTGTGTATTAGTGAGACATTGCTTCAGATTAAATATCCTTTATTTAGGTTGAAATATGCTTCCCATAAAGTTTCTCTTGGGACATATTTGATTTAGTTTCAGTATTTTGTTTTCAAAATTTCAAATTGAAAATTAAAATAAGAGTAATTAATTGTATGCYTCAGATGCACTTTGTTGTACTGTTGGGTGTTTGTCAAGTCGAGCTTCTCAGAGTTAGATACACAATTTTAGAAACATTTATCCAAACATTAATAGAAACCGCAAATGCTCATTTTTTAAAATGTCCTACAMCTAGTATCTTAATGAGCTCTGAATGTTGGGAAACTAATTGGTGTCTCAAAATTTTGGAAAAATAGGGAAAAAATCATTGCAGTCTCACTGTGTTCTGAGTGTATGTGAGCCTGTGCATGTTATTTTGTTGTCCACATCATATTCACTTTTGCATCCACTGTGGCAGCTGCCCACACATTTGTAATTTAATTTGCTGATGAACACTTTACCTATAAAAGCAAGCTGATTTGGACTATTTATTTTATAAATTAATGTTTATAATCGGTGTGGGTTTGTTTTTTATTTACTTGGACATTTGCCTCTGATTTCTGTCAGCTCCTCTGCAGGTGTCAAATACAGCTTTATTGCTCTTGAGACTTGTGACTACCTGCATCACATCTGAGGTAGATTTGGGTCAAGTTGGAGTTCAAAACTCAAATGACAGAACTCATGCCTCTGTGACTCATGCAAGGAAATGAAGAACCATGCAAATGTTACACAATAAAACTCTGACACATTAGAAACCCCCTCGTGAATGTAYATAAGTAAGTAAAGTTTTATTTATAAAGCGCCTTTTCACAGAAATATATTCACAAGGTGCTGTACAATCATTAACAGTATAAAAATGGTGAAAAGAATAAAATGAAACAGAAAAACATAATTACACATTAGCAACGAAAAMTGAACATCAAATCAAGAATTAATTTCTAAAATTGTAAATCAAACACAAGGTCAATGCAYGTCAAAAAATACAGTAATACACAAAAACATAATGAATGCGGGAGAGAAAAATATGGCGTAAATTCAAAAGTAAAGAAAACAGATWAGCGAAGCATTCACAATGGAGGTAGGCTGGCAGTAATGGTGAAATGGTTAGCTAAACGCTTGAGAGAAAAAGTGAGTTTTTAGGAGTGTCTTGAAAGAGACAATGRTATCAYTGGAGCGCAGATTAAAAGGGAGTTAGAGCCTGGGGGCCACAGAGGAGAAGGCACGGTCACCACGGGTCTTAAAGTGAGTGAMGGGAACCATAAGGAGATGTTGATCCTGTGAYCGGAGGTCRCGTCTGGGGTTGTAAGGGGAAATGAGACTTTTAATGWATTSTGGGGCTTGGCCATGAAGAGCTCTGAAGGTGAGGACCAGGATTTTGAACCGGATTCTGAACTGAACCAGAAGCCAGTGAAGTTCTGCTGGGATCTGGGAGATGTGGGTGGGTCAGTGTTGGTGACAGAATATGAACTATGTTTTATTTTCATCAGGACCCCCACCCCCCACCCCCACTCCCACCTGAAAAAGGAAAAAGGAGCTTGTTCTAAACCAGTTGTTCCCAAACGTTTTGTCTTCTGACCCACAAAATATTCATGGCAAAAACTTGTGACCCCAAATATTACTGGTCCGAGTACATGAACTTCATTAACAACCCTAAACAGCTTGTACACAAATATAAATAC
>NW_013952462.1:1226203-1231808 GCF_001266775.1 Austrofundulus limnaeus
GCAGGTTTACCTAATATCTTGCAGCCCTAGTCGACAGTTTTTTCTGCTGATTAATTGCACATGATACGATTTTGCCCAACCTTAATTTGAAGGTACACCAGTGTTTTTTATAGTTGGAAGTAACAAATGGATTATTGACAGCTGAAGGTCTTTGYTCTTTCTCTGTTGCATTGCTTTAGCCAGAGGACTTTGGTTGTTAAATGTGTCATGAACTCAGGCGTCTTCAAAGGCACCTTGAAGAACCACTTTATGTTCCCCCTGGGAAGAGGGGGGCTTTGAGTTGTGCCTGATGGCTCCAACTGTCAGTCTGAAGCAAACTTGAGCRTAGTAGCTGTAGCTTCACACAACCAGGTTTCTGTTATGTTCTGTTTCGTTGAAATTGGAAATGGTGGTTTAATAAAAGTACGGCTGCTGAATCCAAAGAAACCCAAACTCTCCCGTGGTGCCCACAGTATGAATCCCCCCCTTCTCCTGCTGCTGACTCCTCCATACTGGATATATCATCTCAGTCAAAAGTTTTTCTAGAAACTGAAATTGCATGACTGGAATGTCCTGATWGTTTAAAGTTGTATCGTGATTTTGAYCCACGTCTCCTTAACTTTACTGTCRATTCTCCTCTGTACAGCCTGATATGTGCAGCATTTTTTTTTTGCCCTACTCGCCTCTTCTCATGTATGATTCCATAAACATACTACAATAACATTTTCTTTCAGCTCTCAAACAATTTTTGTGGAAAGCCGATCCTCCCAAGAGCCAGTGATTAAAGGTYGAAGATCAAAACAGAGAAAATATTAAATTAGGTCCCCAGTAACAATGTTGACGGCCGGCACCTAATGCACAACAGATGTTGGTGCCCTTAAAGACATGCATAACTCTCCCYCTAGCTCTCCTTCCCAAGTTCCCACTGAAGCTCCATCAAAATAGAAAGAAAACTTCAAAGTTGACAAATATACAGTGGTCTTAAGAGACTTTTCCACTCAAAAAATCAGCACAGCGAGGAAGGAAATGTAGCTTCTTTCAAAGTGATTTCACAAAAAMAAGTTTTGATTGGCTAATAAGAGAGCCAGTGTTTGTAGTGTGGGCTTTGGTCTGGTCCGGGGGAATCTTTTAGCTCGTAGYAGCTGGTTTTGAACGCTGTGATCTCCGTTTCACTGCTCACCTCATCACTCCCCACAGCATGCTGCCCTTCTCAACTTTAAATGCAGCAGGTCACTCTGAAATTGTTAAATTGGGTGTAGAAAATGGTGCTTGGCTCCCCACTGTGCCGTCAGTATTTATAATCCAAAATCTGCTCCTTCTCACAGTGTTTTCTTTGAAACGCTGAAGAGTGTGGCCACCAGCCAGCTTTTAAAAGTATGTTGGGTTATTAGATGTCCTTTTTTTCCTGCGAAAACTTCATACTAAAATAGCATACTTATGAATTTTCAAAACATTTACTTTGATTTTCATTACTCCAGCTTACTTAACTTTTTTTTTCAAGCACGATTAAGTCTCTAGCTCTACAGCCTTTTAAACATTTGGAATGTCATGGTATTAGGTTTGATAATCTGAACTAAATCAGACCATTAAAAATCACATTGAACAGGAAATTAAATTATTTGAATTGAGGTCGTTTAGGAGCAGTACATAAATGTGTGAATTTCAAAATAATTTGTCTATATTTGAATTAAGCTGACATTCAAATGAAGATTTAAATCTTACAAGTTTATATGTTTTAGTTGCCTAACAGTTTATACTCTGTAGAACCACATCAACAGTCATTCATAAGAAAATATGGCAGGTGAAGCCTTTTCTAGTTTCCTATTTAGAATATGTATTGGAGGTTAGAGATTAAGTCAAAATATTTATTTCTTAAATGATTTTTGCTGATTTTGTAATATTTAAAAATACAGAAAATAATACTATCAAAAATATGCACATTAAAGATTTTAGCCCTGTAACGTCATGCTCCGATGCTTAAAGACTAGTACAGAGCAATTTACAGGATTGCTTACTGCTGCTAAATAACTCTTTAGTTGTTGGCTTGAAACCTGCACTGCTTTCCTCAAAACCAATGCAAATTTAATATAAAATTTAAGATAATTGTGGTTTTTGTTTTACTTCTAAAAGTGGCAAAACCCAGATATAAGTGTACAAATATAAATACACTGGTAGGAGGCCCCGGGGAAGACCCAGAACTCTCTGGCCTGGGAACATCTCGGGGTCCCCCAGGATGAGCTGGAAAGTGTCYCTGGGGAGAGGGATGTCTGGGTTTCTCTCCAGGACCTGCCTCCACGACTRGACTATAAGTGGCAGAAGATGGAGATTGGGTCAGTTATAAATAATGAGAAGTAAACAAAATGTCCAGCAGATGTATGTGTTTTATAAGAGATTTTTAAGATTTACAAGCACTTAAAWATGGTATATTCAAATGCTGCTGGAGGCTCCAGAATATTCAACCATTGTAGACCAGCAGCAACAGATAAATAACAACAAATACTAAACATTTTGTTATCAGCATAGTGTTGTAATTCAGTTTTTAGCAGAGGTCTATAATAACTAAGTACATTTACTTTGTTACAGTACTTAAGTAATTTTTTGAGGATTTGTAATTTTACCAAGTATTTTTTAAAATCATGACTTTTACTTTTACTTAGTTACTTTTAAAACCTAAAAATAATACTTTTACTTCTTTACTATAAAGTTTAACACCTAGTATTAAATTAAATCTGTCTGAACTCGTCATGAAAGGAGTTGTTTATGCGTTCTAAAAAATTAAGTGTTGAATTTACTCAACTAAATCAGATCAATATTTCCACTAAACCTGGTAGAGTAAATTTGAAGCGATATACTTATTGTATTTTAAAGAAATTGATCAATTTAATCAACTTGGTTTTGTGGAGCCAGTTTGGTTCTGTAAATTTTACAGTTTATTTGTGGAAAAGCACTTTTACTTCTACCTTCCCAATTTTTGTGAACAGTTTTYTGATTTTTACTTAAGTAGTTTTCTCATCAGTGACATTTATTTTTACCAAAGTCATTTTCTTTTAAGGTATTTTAACTTTTACTTAGTTATTTTTTTCAAGTACTTTATAGACCTCTGGTTTTTAATGGTGATAAACACAGTATTTGCGACTGACGCATTATTTAATATCTTTTTAGGTAACATGTTTTTTTTTTTTTACTTTATTAGTTGTCTTGTTTTTCTATTCATCATCGTCCAATAGAGKCTGTTTTATTACCGGTAATTTTGTGTCAGAACCCAAGTGTCTGATTAATTTTTGTTGAAYTTCAGAAAAGTTTTTTCTCCAAAGGTATTCTTTACAGACATTACACAGCTGATGCAGTATGACTTTAAATCAMATCAAAGTGTTTTATGTTTTGTATTTGCATGTTGTTTGGGGTGTATGTTTAAAATGAACCAAAGACAGAAGATTTAGTTTTTTGTTTTCAGATGTTTATATCTATGAAATACAGATAGCTGACATGCTTCTTCTGTCTGATTATTATTTATGCATTACCTGGGTGCAAATGTTTGTTTCTTGTATGTGAAATGTCACTTCATGTTAGTCAAATTAATCAAATGTCATGTTTAAAGCCTGCAGATCTGTTTGAATATTTAGGATGTTTAAATTTGTGACATAAAGTTTTCTTAGCTGAAACAAACACACAAATCCAAATTGTGTGTGTGTGAAATAAAACGGGCAAGGTTTTACTTGACATGTTCCTTGAGTGAATCACTGCTGATTCTTTTACTTCAGTAATAACACCTGCATGTGGGTGAATTTTAATAAACACTAAACATAAAGAACAACTTGTAGTACGTCTGCCGGACTGTCAGAAGACAACAGATTTAGAAATTTGACTATTTCAATTTGCATAGACTGAAAAGTTTGTTTAACCATAAAAAATCAGTGTTCTTTTTCTGCATGTGATGTGCAGGAGCTGAAAACATCTTGTTTTTCACTGAGTTGATAGCCTATATGTGACGAGCTCCAAGACACTTTTTTCTTCTAAGCCTGAAACTGTGAGGGGCAGAATACGCGCTGTTGATTCATTGTTTATTTTTTACAAATTATTTACCTGTGGCCCTCAAACCCCAGTTAATTTTATATATGATTCTCTTGCAACTGAAGTGATATAAACCTCTTTTATGTATTGTCCTAAATGCCAGAATACTTAAGTATAGTTTTATTTCTTTTCCAAATGTTAAGTCACTTTACATTTTATTAACTTTTCACCTGTCTTTCACAAAATCCGGGGGTTTTGTGTTAATTATGTTGCATCTCAGTGCAACCGACTTTTTGTTGTTGTTTCTTTTAGTTTAACTGCCTCAGCTTTTACATCTGTTTCACATGAAATTGATTGCTGAAAGGAGATTGTTTCATAATGCATTAATCGAGTTTCCATTGAAACGGGTCCAAAACCAACCACAAGACCTTTCTCAGTCGTGATGTCACCGCCTCTATTGATTTTGGAGCACAAAACTGACAAAAGTCTGAAGGTGAACTGGCTTCTTAAGGTTTTGTCAGTTGTGAACCGTAGAAAAAACACTTTGGTACAACACAATGGCATCACTGTGACTGCTTCTGCTGTTTCCTACTTACTCTGTACTGAATTGATCAATATCCCCCACCTTACCTCCTCCCACTCACCCCCTGTAATGTATGAAGGTACATTAAAAATGTTCAGTTGATATTTTTGTCCATGCCTAATATGAATGAACAAACCTGAACTCACAGTTTGAACTTCTACAAGTTGGAGTAAAAACCAAAACATGTTAATACAATTTTAGCTTGTTTTAAAGTAAAAACAAAAGGTCAGATACTCAATTTATAAATATTCCGATAGTTCCCCCCCCCCCCTCCTTTGTTTATTGAATGGACTGAAGCGCTTTAACTGAGGAGACATGAGAAGACGAACTCGGCCCATTAGTGAGTCAGACATAAACATGATAATAAAGTCAACATGTGGCGCAGTTTTCTCCGCTGAGATTTTTCTCTCGGTCTCAGGCCGGCGTATTTAAACAGAGCGCAGCATGGCGTCAGTGTGGAAAGCCCACGGTCAGGACGCACAGGCAGGGTCTTAAACCAAAGCGGTGCGGTCATCATCGAATTCTGTCAGTTACCTGGARTAAACAAAACAAAGAGCCATCCAGGCTCTTTAGAAATCTGCTAGCTAAGCCTTTTCCCTTTTCTTCCTCATAATAATCCCTCGTGATGGTTTGTTTGGGCTCAGTCAGGGCTGCAGGGGGAAGGAGAAAGTGAGGAGGTAAAGTGGGGGTCTTTGATGATGACGAGATTAGATATAGGCCGGCAGACTGTCTCCTCCTGCCTCTGCTCCGAGCTCTGCCTCGCACCCACCTACGGCTGCTGCTCATAAACGCGCACACACACACACGCTTACACATAGTTAGGTGCACACATGTGTGGTTAGCCGCACGCACAAGGCCACCCCCTTCCTCATTGTTGAGGAATTACTTGCTCTTTAAGGTCTTAAGTTACAAGAGCAATTGATCCCTCTGACCCCCTGCAAACCCTTGAGGTTGTGCTGGGAATCTGAGCTGCAATGTATACACACACACACACACACACACACACACACACACACACACACACACACACAC
>NW_013952462.1:1232751-1237671 GCF_001266775.1 Austrofundulus limnaeus
ATGCTAACTAAAAATAATTGCTGTGGAAGGTAAGTTCTGCCTTGCAGATATTTCACAGGTTTCTCTTTTATTTTCTTAAAATGATGAGCTCTGTTGTCAGGTAGCCATGATACCAGAGCCTGTCTGTATAATGTCTTGTGACGTCCATGGCCTACCCCAGTTACCACTACTGTGCATGTGTGTCAAGGACAGAAAGGTAGATGTGGCAGTGGAAGGTGTCAAAGCAGTTTGTAGAGAAAAACAAAGTAAAGAACAAAAAAAACGACTTATCGATTATTCAATTGGTCGACTAATAATCGATTATTTGTCCACTAATCGACTAATTGTGGCAGCCCTAATTCCAGATGACATCATGACAATATTCAACAATATTATAACACTTCCTAATGTTTGCCTAATTCTAAAGCATGAGGTAATGCAACAAATTGCAGTTTTATCCATGCCCAAGTATTAAACAAAATCTTGTTTTTGTGAATAATTTCTAACAAATATAAATGTTTACACATTACTTTAAACAGTCGTTGCATTCAGACCCAAATATTTTGTTTYATTTACATATTGTTTTAGCTGTACATTCTAACTTTAAACATATCATTTGACTTTGTTCCAGTCAAAATAAAAAATGATCTCTAGTGATAAAATCATCTCATGTTTTCTCTCATTGGTTCAGAATAGCTACATACAAACACTTCGGGCTGTAAGAACTACTCTGTTCTCCTTCAACCCTCAATTGCACTGAACTACAATTACCTCCTGACCTCTAATAATAGTATTATTACAAGGGTCAGCCCACCTTAACTGACCCCATCATTCTGTTATCTGTCCAAGCAGACAAATGTGGTAGCTGTGTATATGTTGAAGAAAAGCTTTTTTCTTTCTCTCTCTCTCTCTTTTCTTTTTTTTAAGGCATCAGCTTTAATAAATGCTGCTTTAAGTCARAGAAGCCTGATGGATGAATGTTTAGAGGCCATTAAAGTTGGATGCCAGGTGACTTCTTGCAGCCAAAGCAATTTGATAATTGAGGTTGTTAGAGTGAAAACTCTGAAGGCTGAAGACATCGTCCTTTCTGCTGTGCAAACAATCCCCCGCGCTCTGCAGTCGCTGTCACAGTCAAACTCGTTGTGTCATTTTTCAATCTGGGGTTTGTCGGAGTCCCGTTGGATTCTGGGTCCAACAGAGCCTACTGTGTGTGCATTCACACACTTTGGACCCCACCAGCAGAGCCCTGTGGACGGGGAAGCAATTTGGTCTTTTTTAATATTTGACCAAATTGCAACAGCAAATATTGGACCGAACCAAGTTTCCTCTGATTTCCCTGTGCACACACACATAAACGTGGACATTTTCTCTACGATAAAATGTAACCAATCATGATTCTAAAGCCTATTAGACATGACTCTGTCTGTGTTCTTTATGCAGCAACTCGTGCTTTTATTAACGAGCTGTTTCTTCAGGAAATCACTGTTAATGTCAAGGGACTGATGAGTTGTCTTAGGTAAATACTGTGAATTAAGATAAACATCAGATTTAATACTTACTAAAATATGCCTTTAGTCAGGCTGGTTTTGAATGCAAGCAAAAGTGTGTCCAAGCACATCAATAATTTTCTTTCTCAAACACATCTGAAAGACCAAAACTGTGACTCATTGAGACAAATGGAAGAAAGTCCTGTAAGGTGTCATCTTCTTACTTTATTTTGACAGGTAGCAAACATCACCAAGCTCCGAGACTTTCTGCTACAGCACCGAAAAGATTACGTGAGCGGTGGAAGGTAAGCCTCCCAAAGCAATCAGAATAAACCAAGAAACCACAACAATCAGCAACAGAACCTTTGAAGATTTTAGGTAAAGCTGATTTCAAGACCAATCCTGAATCCTTTTGGTTAAAAAAAGAAAAAGCAAGCTAAAGGTCAGAGGTCAGGGTTATTATCAAACACGCTTGTGTGTGTGGTTGTGTGTGTGTGTGCTGGCTGCTAGCACAAGGTCAGCAGCAAGTAGGGTGGTCTGTCGAGGCAGGCTCCAGTCTAATTGTCTGGAATAATTGAGCTGCAACCAAGTGTAGAACAAATCACGCCCAGGGATTAATCCAGGCCTTTCTTTGCTCAAGGGTTCTCAGTGTTTTGTGTGTGTGTGAGGCTGTGTGTTCAGATTAGCCTCTTTTTGTAAGATTTAGGGATAAATCCACAGTAGGACACATTGACAAAATATTAAAAGGTTAGTTATGTAGCTGTTGAAAAAAATGTAACAGATTTATTGTATTTGTAACTGACTTATAGGTCCAGCACTCAATTATTTCTTTTTTTTTAATGTTCTCCTTTTTTATGATCGGTCTTTATTGGRGACAAGTAATGATGTGATTGCCTGTGTTTGTGTGCACATGTGTATTTTGTCTGTTTATAAAATATCTTTTGAACCACTGGACAGAGCTTAGGAAAACTCAAAGTAATCAATGGGGGGTCTGCAATTGATTAACTTTAGGAGTTACTTTATTTAAAGATGGCTGCCACAGCTAATCAGTCTCTGGTCATTGTACAAATACAGTTTAATGAGGTAGTAGCTGAGAGGCATTAACTCGTATTCTGAGAGCCTGCCTCGACAAAAAAATGTGGAAGGTCYTCGTTTAAAACTTTTGCATGCAAAATGTTGGGTGATATTCATTCTTCTGCTTACTTAAATCTGTTGAAGTCAGCCCTACCTTCCTTCCTTCCTTACTTACTTACTTACTTACTTACTTACTTACCTACTTACCTACTTACCGACCGATCGACCGACCGTCCGTCCGTCCGCCAAATGTAGAACTCCAAAGATTTCTATCCTGGGCCATTTTTTCTAGTTGACTCCAGGTATAGTCCATCTTTTTGGCATCAGTCTCGAGGTCTAGTCACCACGTATTMCCTGGATGGCTTCTCTTTCGCTTTCCTTGGGGGTTCCACATGAAGACCTGTCTGGTGATGTTAGTTGATGGTTTGCGTAGTGTGTCCTAACCAACACCAGCTTTTCTTCCTGATTTATGCCTGTACTAAGATCTGGCAGGTCCTTTCCCATAAGATGATGTTACTGACCTGCCTTACTTTTAGCTTAATATCTTATGAACCACAGGGCATATTTTGATAAAACTCTCAGAATGTAATCACTGTACGTGTGGTGACAACTGATTATCTTTTAGAGTTGATGTGATTGAAGATGGTCATCACTAAAATGACAAACACAAATATGACTATAGCTCAATATATTTTTACAGATATTGAGGTAAAACTTGGCATGGTTTTAGCTGAYTCATTCCACCAACAAGTCATGTGACATCTTTGTTTAAGACTTTACWTGCAAGGAGGCAAGTAATATGCATTCCTTCAAGGAATACCTTCATTTTTAAAGAAAAATRTGTAAACAGTATTGTTGATGGTGGAATAAATATTATAACTAAACYAGAATAATAGGTGGCCATTAAAGCTAAGGTTAAGTTTATTTAGACGGCACAAGTTTCTATGTTTTTCCCAGATAGGTCACAGAATAGCAGAGGTGGGGCAGGATGCAGTAGTTCATGCATACAATGAGTTGTACAGCGCCCTCTTCTGGCTTACAAGACATACTGCTGATGCTGATGCTGATGCTGATGCACACGTCTGTAGTGTTCCTAAACTCAAAGGGTGTTTCTGGTCTTTTCAACACCCTCCTCCAGGCAACACCATCTTGTTTGGTCAGACCTCAGCTTGTGTCTTGATGACACTTGAATCAAAATTACATTCTCCACATTTTAAGTCCATTTAAGTAATTTCCTTGAGGATCTCTTCTGTGCTCTAACACTGTATGCTTAATTTGCTCTTTATGATTATAAGTTTATGAAAACTGGAGAATATTCACAGCATTTTTTTGTCTAGAACATTGTTTATATATATATATATATATAAGTTGGRGAAATACTATTTACATCCTGATATTTTCTATAAGATTTTTATTTGTCCTTACAATGTTGTGTGTATTACAGTCTCATCTCAACAGATCTGAACCGTATGACGGACAGTGAACGAGACCAGATCGACCAGGACGCTCAGACCTTTATGAGAACCTGTTCTGATGCCATCAAGCAGCTACGCAGTGAAGGTGTGTGGTCATTCAAATCACAAAGAAACTGTGTTTCACAGAGATGCGTGTATTTTATTTTATATGTTGCATGTTTTGTGTTAAATATTTTAATGAATAAACAATATTTTTACTGTTTGCCAGTGGAGAAGCAGGCGACACCAGCCCAGGTTAAGGAGCACAGGGGTGCAGTGCTGGATATCATTGAGCTGTATCTGACAGGTAATTTCCTGAAACTAGTYAATGTTCAGACTAAATCACACCAAGTCCTGTCAGCACTCAAAGGTTTTTGGTTCATAGAATTGTGCAGTTATATGTTTTTCTCTTTGTTTTTGCTTTAAGGAGTATGTAAGCTGTACTCTGAGCAGAGAGCAGTTAGAGTCAAGAGACTGGTGGACAAGAAGAGACTGTGAGTAAACTTCTGCTCACTGTTGCCCGACTGACTGTTGAGCTTCCTGAAACTGCGTGGGATTCAAGTTAAAATGTGCTATTTGGTTTCAGATCCAAATTGACACCAGAGCATTCCAGAAAAGCTGAGAAGACTGTGGAAGTCGAACCCACAGAGGAGAAGACTGTTCAGGAGGAAACTTCTGGTGAGTTAAAATCACCTCTGTGAAAGCTCTGAGGCAAGTATGAGCTACCCTGCTGGGTTACGTTGGCAGAGCCCTATCACTGTTACGTTTTCATCAACTTATGAAGATGTCTACATTGAAGATGGAATGAAAACAAAAATCTACTGGAAGTCACTTTTGGATGTATACATAATGTAACGCTAACAATTAAATCCAATATATAACCTGTATGAGTAATTTAGTCATTCAAAGCTGGTATATAACCCCGT
>NW_013952462.1:1238004-1246659 GCF_001266775.1 Austrofundulus limnaeus
GGATTGAATTAATGTTTAATCATTCAATTTTTGTTCATTCATAAAAAATGTATTGATTATTTTTAACTTGTGAATAAAAAATATATTATCTAAATTTAAAAATAGCAGGTGAGATAGATTATTGTTAATGTTGTTGGGTGGACTTATGGGATTTTTTTTAAAAGCTTAAAGACTTTTGGAGTTAAACAAATTGAAAGCTCAAGATTTTATATTTTCGAAAACCTCTTTAAATCGTCTTTATCGAAACTAAACCAGCTGGTGACAGTGCTGTGAGTAAAGTAATTTTAATTCACCTTTTTTTTTAACTCTACAGAGAAGAACGTGTCTGAGGTCCAGAACAACTCCATCAATCTGTGGGAGGAGGGCCGAGTGGAGGATGAGCTCTCTCCTGAGGAGATTCAGATGGTGTGCAACTTCAAAACTCAGGCTAAAACTTTYGCTAAAATATGGATTTGTATGATTTATGACAGTGCAGATATTCTGTTTTTACCAATGCACTTAAATCATAAGAATTAAACAAAAAAAAAGACAACAAATAGTCATTGAAAGTCAACTCATTTTACTTTTGGACTTTAAAAAAATTATAAAATGGCTTAAAAATTGTACTTTGCTGTTCAGATAATGTGTAAATTTCAAAGTTTATGTTTAAATATATTTTTTATTTACAGGACATTGAGCATTAACTATCAAGAGATTAAAGTGTTGTTCTTTGTGCAGTTTGAACAGGAAAACAAGAGATTGGTCAGTGAAATGAACAGCCTGGTGGATGAAGTGAGGTAAGATTTTCTTCACTTCAAATGTGTTCAGTAAATAAAGGATGGTGAGCGTGGAAAATAAAAAGACATACATGTTTGGAGCAGTATTTAAGTTTCATTTTTACACTCACCAGGCAAATTGAAGGGAAAGTGGTGGAGATTTCACGACTTCAGGAGATCTTTGCTGAGAAAGTCTTACAACAAGTGAGTTCCACTTTTGTCCTCCTGTCTTTTTAAAGGGATCCACGATTAGTTGTAATGTTAGACTTTATTTGATAAACGTTTATTTTAACTGTAAAATAAAGACTGAAAGTACTGTAGCTGTTTAGTTATTATAATTTTTAAACAATTTTTTTCTAAATATATTACACGAACTGAGCCATTTTATTTACATGCAAAGCATTCTGGGTAAATGATGACGTGGATAGGTCCTTGGTGTGAGCAAGCAATATCCACCCTGAAGGTTAATCTTGAACAATATCTGACGATTGACTCTTTTAAATGAAACCAGAGAGCGTTGACAGAGAGGAGAAGGTAGAAATGACTCAGCCTGTAACTGAAAATATGGATGGAGGACCTCAGTTTAGGTTGTTAGTTTGTCGTGCTAGCGCCGAGCTAATACATATGAGGCAAAATAGTATCAGCGCTAAAGCTAAAGCTAACAGGCTAAGCTGAGGTTCTTCTTCCATGAAGTAGAGCTGGGCGGTATGACACAAATTTTATATCACGGTATTTTCAACAATTACACCGGTTTCACGGTATTTGACGGTATTTTTTTCCTCACAGCTCAGCTGATAGTAAAATGTACAAACTTTGCTTATTGACTTTTTTCTTTTACTGTACCTCTGTATCACTGTTTCCGTCCTCTTCTACGTATTTTCTTCTTTGACTGGTTGTAGACAGTAATCATGCATTTTAATCCGATCATGAAGGGTTGAGAAAAAATCATTATCTGGTCTTAATAAAACTTAAAAGGACGACTCACCTTGCACACCAGTCAACTCAGCTCTAATACAAAACTACCCCCACCCCAGGCTTTTCATAATAGAAGCACGTTAAAGTCTCCATGCATTAACGTCTCCATTATAACGTCGCGTGTTAAATCTAACCGTGCACATCACTGAAGAGTTGTTTACTACATTCAGCGGCAGTGAAAACGGGATGGTTTTTTTMTAATGTCAGTCAATATAAGTAGCTGAAACACCACCAGTTACGTTAGCATGCTAATGCGCTTAGCGGTGCTGCGGGAAACGTGTCCCCTGGGAAACAGTTCACTGGCGGCCGCGACAAAATGTTCCTCACGAGTTCAGGCTATTTAAACCGCTATGTCCGGTATTCAGATAATTCATATAACAAAAATAAAAACTGGTTTTTGGTACAAAATGGTATACCGCCCAGCACTACCATGAAGCAGCTCTGTTGTCCTCCATCCATATTTTCAGTTACAGGCTGAGTCATTTCTACCTTCTCCTCTCTGTCAACGCTCTCTGGTTTCATTTAAAAGAGCCAATCATCAGATATTGTCCAAGATTAACCTTCAGGGTGGATATAGCTCACTAGCAGCCTTGCACCGAGGACCTATCCACATCATCATTTACCCAGAATGCTTTGCGTGTAAATAAAATGGCTCTGTCCGAATTAAAATATATTTTTAAAAATTTACTAAACAGCCTACAGTATTTTTAGTCTTTTATTTTACAGTTAAAACATATTTTTATCAAATAAAGTCTAATGTTACAACTAATCATGAATCCCTTTAACGCAGGGTTGAGTCCAGTCCTGAACCAGGATTAGACACCCTTGCTAATCCTCCTTGTTTAATAAATAATAAACATTCAAAGCTTGTTTATTTATTTCACTTCCTGTTACAGGAAAGCGAGATTGACAATATTCATGAGCTGGTTGTGGGTGCAACAGAGAATGTCAAAGAAGGCAACGAGGACATACGAGAGGTATGATACTCTAGATAACATACCTGCATTTTGTTTTGGTTGTTCTAAAAAAAATCTGAAAATATTTCCTATCTTTTTCTTATAAGGCGATCAAAAACAATGCTGGCTTCAGAGTCTGGATCCTCTTCTTCCTGGTCATGTGCTCTTTCTCGCTCCTCTTTCTGGATTGGTATGACAGCTAACACAACCGTCACAAAGGCCTGAACAAAAGGAAACTATCTGAAACCAGGACATAATGTCTCAAAAGGACGCGATGACAACACTGTGAAAACCTTGTTCTGTGTGAAGCTTGTCGTCAAGTGGAAATGACATTTTCCTTGTCCTTGTAGTGATTTTTCTTAATTCAGTGCTTTCAGAGTAGCTTTCATTCGAGTGCACTTCTGTAGAGGCAAGTTTTATATGGAGCACTTTATCCAGTTTTGCAATTTATCCTGTGAATGGACAAAGGTTGTTTTTTTTTTTTCTATCACTAGAGGAGCGACTGCATCAGTTTGTGTGAAACTCAACAGAAAATCCTCCCATTAAAAACAGGCCTCACTGATTCTTGCATCTTACTGTACATTAGATCATTCTTTAAAATACCAGAACTGTATTTACAAACCTTTTTTTCTAGTAAATCTAATTGCTTAATTTTGAATTTGTCATATTTATGAAGTGATTGCATCTTACATTTGGACTGGGTTTGCAGTAACGTGAAACGCATTGAAAAGAGAATAAACTTTCAGTGTGTTGCTGCTAAACCTAAATTCTTGTGACAGCATTGTAATTACTTGGATTAAAAACTCAGAACCTTGACCTGTTGACTGTATTTAATCACTGAGACAGCTTTACCAAATAGGGATGTTTAATCCTGGTCATTGAAGATCACCATCCTGCATGTTTTAGCGGGTTCTCTGCTCCAACACACCTGATTTGAATGAATGGGTGATTAACAGGCTTTTGCAGAACTTGAGGTAATTAAATAATTGAATCAAGGGCAGGAAAACAAGTAAAACAGGCAGGACAGCTGCCCTCTTTAAACCTGTTAAAAGCCTTTGATCTAATTAGTTTAAAAACCATCTATTGGTTCATTAGATATTTTAATGACTGACAACACAAACACCTTTCTCAGTAGCGATCAATCATGAGAACAGTAATTTGGGCAACAGTTTGGAATGTGAGCTCTTTATTTCAGTTCATTCAACATTTTATTTAGCAAATGCACTTTAATGGTAATTATTACATTGTTTGAAAAATGTACATWTACTGGAACAGTTAAGTTAAATGACAAAAAAAAAAAAGAAAATGAACAGGACAAGCAACTACCGGGATTGTTCCACTACATCAGACTACATCAGCTGCGAACAGCCGTCTGTGATGACAGTCAATGCAAAGCATTGTACAATACAGTGTATTCACTAGCAAAAACATTCAGTACAGCAGCATTACAAGTTTTGTTATGAAAAGTAAGCATATTGTTCATAATGAAAATAAGTGCGTATGGGCCGACTCCATGTTCAAAAATATTGGTTTCTGCTGGTACGATTCCTCCAGGTCAAGCCTCAATGTCTCACAATATAAGATTGAAATATTTCGGCGCAGATGAACTCTGAGGCAAATGTTCTTGTAACTTTGCTGCTTCAAGTGAAAATGTACTATTCAAAAAGGTCTTAACATGCTTAAATCAGTGCTCAGAAGAAGAGAAACTCAAAGCAAACTGATTGCCGTTAGCATCGTGCGTGCATGTGCGACAAAACAATGCAGACACAATGGCTCAGTCGTTTTACAATCTGAGTGAGCTTGTTCGTGTGTGTATGTACAAAGACTGTGTGTGTGTGGCTTTTTCTACATGTATGCCACTTTATTTTGCTGTGTAAATAAATAACATATGCTGTTCAGACAACTCATGAATCCACCAAACTGAGCCTTGCTGTGCTGAGAACACGTTCAAAACTTCCACAGATTTCCAGCTACTGTACACCAGCTGACCAAACTACATCAACAAGGCAGCATAGCACCTCAGGCAAGATAAATTAACTTTGTAATTTTTTTTTTTTCATCCACAAAAAGCAACGGGACTCGATGTTTGCCTGATTGGCACAACCAGATTTTTATTTTTCCTTTTTCCCCCCTTCTGCAGTACTGGAGACCACCTCCTGATCCCAGGTAGGTTAGGCCAGTTTCTGGGCCGTCTCCGTCTCTTGCTGGGTTACCTTCTCCTCGGACATGATGGTCACCCATGGCGATACCGACCGAGTGATCGTCTGCTTGGCCATGTTGTAGTGGTTAATGAAGGTAAAGAGACGTCCACGGCCCCCAGGACCCTGAGGGGGGTAGTTTCCATACAACCCAGCTGGCAGGCAGCGACCCTGCTGCTCCAGATAAACAATAAAACATGAGTGAAATGAAAATTACACAAAGAGGAAAAACAGTAAAAACATGATTATGGAAACCTTTTTTTAAAGAAAACCTGAATCATGCAAAATAAAAAATTACCAAAGTAACATTTTAAATCCATTGGTGTCAACATAATGACAAAAAATGCTTTGAAGTGTTTACCATATACACAAAGCTGTCGGGACACGGCTGCTCGTACTGGTAGATCTTGTAGACGACCAGAAACACCACACAAACCAGGAAAGCCAGGGCACAGATCACCAGCAAGGTCACCTAAAGAGGACAGTGACATCATCAGAACAAGGCTCAACCTTTGGGTCCAACGCCACAAAACGAGGGGAAAAAAAAAAAAAAAAAAAAAACAGGCCAACTGTTGTGACTAGTTATTATGGTCTTCACCTGTGGTGGGCAGCTCTAATCTGAAAATTAGTTCCACCCTAAAATACCTAAAACACCAACTCAAATATTTAGGTCCCCTAATTCTAAAGCACTAACTCAAAAATTTAGGTCCCCTAATTCTAAAGCACTAACTCAAATATTTAGGTCCCCTAATTCTAAAGCACTAATGCACTTAAAGTTTTAGCAAAAACTAATTCTAAAGCACTAAAATAACCCAGTCAACCCATGAACGTTCTTCAACAGACAACATGAGTCACATGTTGCTCTTAAGACTTATCATTGACATGCCACAGCTGTATTTGAGTTCATTTATTGTCACCTGGTGGATAAGTGACACACATATGAACAAAATGTGACAGCTTTCACCCTCAACTGTTAACATTAATGTGGATCAATAACATTTATAGACCTCAGTTAGTGCTTCTAAGTTTAGCCTATAAATTTAGCAAGTGCTAATCCACTAATAAATTTTAAAATTAGCAAAAGCCCTAAAAGCTAGCCTGGCCCTTGCCTTCCTACGCAGCTCCGCAAAGTGAAGGACAAGGGTCTGGTTTTTACCAGGCTACCTAAAAGCACTAATCAGGAAATTAGTTCCCTTTATTAGTGATTTATGGGAACTGTGCCCACCACTGGTCTTTAGTGTTAAATTTTATTTATTTATTTTTTTATTAAAACCTTCATTGTGCTCTTTGTTCCTTCATACAAACTTTAAAATAAGTCAGAGACAATGAAAGGTTCAGTGTCTGACCCAAGTGCAGCTTCAACACTTAAACAGATGCTGATCAAACTGTGATGATGGCACAAGCATATTTTCTGTTTAAATCCAAAACATAAATTTGCATTATCTTTAGTCCCTTACAAATCCTYAAAATATATTTTTCCGCTCATCTTTTTCCCTCATTTATAAACTATTCTCAGAACTGACACTAATGTCACCGATGGCTTTTTTTTCCTGCATAATAAAACTCTGACCACCTTTCACATCCATGGGYGTTTTATTGGTTCATCCTAATTTGGCCAAAACTTAAGCTTGTAACTGCAATGGTACCAAACCGGTTGTTATTGAGACCAGTTTTCCTTCTTAAACCCAGAGCTGATACGAATAGCTTTTTACTTTACAGGAATCAAATGTATTCACTAGTGAGAAACTGATCATAGAGGCTGCAAAAAAAATGTAATTAACCAGTTTTTTTTCATATAATTACCTTTACCAGAACGCTAAAATGAAAAGATTTGAACTTTTGCTTGTTTCTGAGAATGTAATATTTCAAAGCTTCACGAGCTATTCAAATACGCTTTCATTCCTCTTGCAGATTTTATTTCCTCTTGATAAGGTTAAATAGAAGTGCTGTTTTTGAAAGAATAGATAAGATCAATAGATAAGCGTACAAAAGCTTGAATGTACATAAAGCTGCGACAGTAACAGCCAATCAGAGCTTCTGCATGTTGTGCTAACTTGATCACTGAATGCCTTGTGTGACCATCTGTGAGGCTGAACTCTCAGCTCTCAGGAGAATTACATAACTACTGGTGTTTCTGAGTAACGGGTGACGAACGGGAGGAGATGCTAAAAGGAAACCTCTCATTGACTGCAATATAACCAGCATTTTTAAAAGTAAACTACCAGTTTTTGTGTACTGAAAATCACCCCGATACGTGACAAATAAGGTGCTTTAACCCCGACTCCAGGTATGTTATTATTTTTAAGTACTTGTGATGCGACTGAATCTTGTCGCAGTTACACGCCACAAAAATGAACAAAGCAAAAGCAACAGGAGCTTAAAGAACAAAAGGACTGCCTGTAAAGAAAGATGTCCCTGCAGAATTTCAAAAGCACCAATGCTCTGTTCTTTCAGACAGTGATGTGCCTCTCCGCCTTTGAAACGTCGCAGAAATAAAGCAGCAGAACGGAAGCTCGACTCTCCTCACAGAGACATCTGTTGATTACAGATACAAAAAGGAAGAGCGGTGAACTCTGCATACAAAACCTGAATTCAAGGGTTTTGGGTGCATACGAGTCCTTCAAAACTACAAAGTCTGCCTGGTTCTGTGGAGGGGAAAAAAGTTATAGGTGTGTGAACAGGAATGGGGAGGTGGGGGCCATCACTGTGGCGGGGCTAAGTGAAACAAGTGTGATGGATGTGAAGGAGGGCCGGAGCAAAGAAGCCTTTGAGGATGAGGAAATATGAAGCTGACAGATGTCCTGAGCTGCAGGAGGACAGCTGTCTGCTCTCAAACATATGCATGTGTGGGAGGGAGAGAAACATAAAAAAAATAAGCACATTATCCTCACTTTGAGTCTCTCAGATACACCTTCAATGATGCTGATGGAGAACTCTGCGATTTTGGGGGATCGTAGKTTTCCCTTCTTGTTCTCGCCATCGTAATCTGCCTTGGTCTTCACCACCACCTGGTAGGAAATATAAACACGTGCACTAATGAGAATGGGTTGCCATTAAATCTTCAGAACAATTACAAAAAAATGTACATTTTATTATTAATCAGTTAATTATGGATACAGACCAAAAAAACAAGAATATTACAAGTCTTTACCTTATCAGGTGGTGGAAACTGCAGCTGACTGGCATCTAGAGGTGTAATGAGAGGGATGGTGTCAAAGCCGTCCTCAGAAACCACCTTCCCGTTGGTTTTCTCCGTGAAATTATTCCCCAATTTAACCATTTTTCCCCCTGCACGGAAAAACAAGCTCCCATTATTCATTAATTTAATAAAAATATATAATATTTGGGGACATATTCGTACGCAAATGGAAGCAAAACGCGTATTTATTATCAGGCGCTAGGTGGGCCACAAAGGACAGCCTGGAAACAGAAAGAGGCTTCGACATAAAGGGACCTGGGCATCGTTGTTGCTCATTAAAATATACATATATCATATATGGGATTTAAGCACTCACCAACTCAGCCGAGACGCGTTGTAAAGCGGTGTGTTTCCCTCTTTACGCTTCCAGCCGTGTGTTTAAGATGTGACGCAGCCGATTTACGAGGAGCTGCTGTAGAATATGGCCAGCTGGGTTTGTGCTGCCCCCTCCTCCTCTCAGAGAGCTGGATGCTGCTGTCTGGTGATGTAAGGTCCTCATCATCTCTCTCTCTCTCTCTCTCTCTCTCTCTCTCTCTCTCTCTCTCTCTCTCTCTCTCTCTCTCTCTCTCTCT
>NW_013952462.1:1248542-1254395 GCF_001266775.1 Austrofundulus limnaeus
TATATATATATTCTGTTCTTGCTAAGTGACCAGTTAAACAGTCACTGCAGGTTTGTATGTAAAGAGCTGCTTTCTGTCCTGATGTATTGGCCTAATTATTTGTTTTACAGGGCCCATATGTTGCTATAGAATCTGAGGGGAGAAACAACCTGCCATCAATCACTTTGTGACTCCTTACTACATAGAAAATAAACTGATCCACTGTGGAGAAACACAGTCTTGTTGCATTTAAAGCATTCATAGCTGAGAACCATCATGTCTGATTAGACTCCATCCTCATTATGTGTCCTGATAAGTGTTAAAACAAGCATGTGGCTGCAAATTATCCATATGCTTGTTGCCAGGTTACAGGGTGAATAAAACAGAGTAAGGGGAAAATATGCAGAACTGATCAAATCAAGCCTGCTCAGAGCAAAAATGACTAGTTAATAGAAAACAGCAAAGGAAAAGGTATGCAGTGATGTCATATTGAGACAAAACAGCAAAGCTTTGTGGATTTATGGCTTTAACAGCTGTTAAGACTTTACTAAGCTGATTCCCTTTGGATTAAGAATGTTCAATATTAAGCTATTGTCTATTGCTTTCCCTCTGTATTGTACTCATTCATTCCTGGAAAAACAATCCAGCTGTATAACATAACTTCTTAGGGGCACAGCATACCTGGAACTGCACACATTATCTCTTTAGAAACYTTACAAGTAACTGAGTATTGCTCTGATGGTGGATAAACAAAAACCTTTTGACTTGGGTGCAATAAATAGAGAACTGCTAATGTGACAGTCTTGTTATCAAAACTGTCTAAATTAAGTGCTGTTACTCAGCACATGATAATTATAAATACACTCACTGCACCAGACATTATTCACACCTACTGACTGCTCTCAATGAACCACAGCAGAATAAATGAACCACCTTCTAAAGCAGTGATTCTCAACCAGGGGTATGTGTAAACCTTGGGGTATGCAGGCATATTACAGGGGGCATATGGAAACATTTCCCAGGACTAGGATATGTAGGTCTCAATGATTTCTGCTATGTGGAAAATGCAGATGGAATCGTGGAATTGACAATATAAAATGTAGAGTTTCATGGAACTTGCTCATTTGGATGAGTTTCTGATGTATTTTGGACGCTACTGTTTCCTGTACCTGCAGTTATCTGGTTTATTTATTTAATTCTTTATTCACTTTTAAGGCAACACATTCACATTTATGTTTAATGTAAGGTGAAAAGAATAAAATGCCTTAGAATTAAATGTTCAAGTTAAGGGAGTTAAAGAAATAATTTTCATTTAATAATCAGTTGTTGTACATTATAGTTTTGGAGAATCGTCGTTACGTTTGACTGAGGGGGTACTAGTGGTATAACAAAATGGCTCAGGGGTACACAAGTCTGAATAGGTTGGGAACCACCACTCTAAGCAGAGATGTGATGTAACTAAGTACTTATGATCTAAGGATGGAACCCAGGCTTAGTGTTTGACCCAAGGCCAGACAGTCTTGATCATGAAGCACATTGTAAAAATGGCAATCCCATCAATGACTGCCCAATCACTTGCCTTTGTACAACATGAAAGGCATTATTGAGGCTATGAATAGGCAGGCACATTGGTCAATATGAAAGGGAACTGGCAACAACATAAAAGGGGCCGAGGCGAGCACAAGTTACTAATCAACAGAACCGTAGCTCAAGACTGTAAGACCAGACACACAAACCTGTGTACCACCTGAACTGACTACAAGAAAGCCTATGACCTGATGCCACACAGGTGGATCCTGGAATACTCTACAACATCGACATGACACCAAGATCCTTCTTTGAAGACTTAATAGGAACATGAAGACTCTAGAGGTCAATTTAAAGCCCAAGTCAGCATCAACTGTGGAATATACCAAGGTCCCTACTCCTGTTCTGCACGAGCCAGAACCCCCTCAGACAGATCATGGCAAAGAGTGGTTYTGGATAATGGTTCCCAAGTGGAATAGTCATCAGTGAACTCTACATGGATAATTTCAATTATACCAAAAACAAGACATAGCCAGGATATACAGCAAAGACATTGTGATGTCATTCGGACTGGATAAATGTKATRTTCAAGAGAGGCAAGGMGATCACAACTGAAGGGGTTAAACTACCTGAAGACTACATGTTCAACAGCTTGGAATCCCAGACAAATGGCAAACATGATGAGGTCATGAAGAAGTCAACCATAACCACGTACCTGCAGAGAGTAAGACGGGTCCTGAAGAGTCAGCTAAGAGGTAAGAACTAAGTCTAAACTAGACAAATATTTTTGTGCATTCATTTCATTTTTGGTAGCAAAAAAAATCACAGCAGTAGAGTTTAATGTTGCTGTTAGTTTTTCATTAAAATGTTGCACCACTAGAGGGAGACACCAGCTCAGAGTCTGCAGTCTTTTCTGTAGGTTGATTGAACAGTTTTATTTATTAATGGTGCTATATTTTACATGTGCTTCTGATCTTTGTCTAAATACTCATTCATTTTGTATTAATACTGTTAAAGAGGCATGCTACTCTCTGGACAGGTCACCATTCCAACAAGGAAACTCACAAGACAGACAATAATATTAAACAATTATTGTGTTCAGACTGAATTCTGGACCTGTTAATTTTTTTTTTTTGATGGTCTAACCGGAATAGGTTGATCAAAAATTAGTTAAATGATAAGTAATTTGTCAATAATGTTTTCTCCATTATTTTGTTTTTCTAATATTTTTTGACTAAATATAGATAAATATAAAATGTGAAGTGAAAAAAATCAATTAAACACAAATCTGTGAAATATTCAATGTAATATTCAATTTTAAAATTTATTAGAACTGTTTTGTTTGTGTAATTAAATTGAACCAAATTGTTTGAATGTCTTAGTTTAGGTTGACATGACTAGCTGTGATTTGGTTCTGTATAAATACAGCTGAGCTGAATTAAATAAAATACACAAATACTGCAGCTAAGGATTAAAGTAGTATTTTTTCCAAATAAGGCTACTTAGATTTTTTAAAAGATTGTGATGAAAAAAGTGTAATTGTAAAAAAGAAAAAAAAAAGAATAAGCACCTCTGAGCTGTAGTGGTGCAGAACATGTGAGTCAGCCTTATATGGCACTGCTGTGTCTTTAAAGCCCACGCTGTTTTTGGCTCCCTGCCCAGAAAGTTTATTTCCCATCCAGCCACATGGACTGGACTCAGCCGCGCAGACAGAACAAGAACCTTCCTTCAGAGCAGCGGCTCCAACAGCAGCCTGAACCCAAGAGCCTCTAGCTCAGACCAAGAGAGCCACACATCCCCAGGAACCTCCCCAGCAGATCTGACACCAGCCTGTTGGTCCTCAGCAACCAGAGGTAAGATTAAGAGAGTGGCAGCTTTCAGGTGCACCACTGTAAAGTGGTATCAGTTTGTGTTTTGAAACTGTGGGTTCTATGGTTTTGATTTGCTGATCATTTTTTTTTTGAAGTTATGCGAGAACGTTCAGTGAGTTTATTGTGTTTGGTTCAAAAGTTCTGCTGCCACATGAGAGCTATTGTCTTTGGAAAAAACAAAGCCTCTTTTCACAAACCCCATAATTCCCCTCAGTAGCCAGGCCAGCAGTGTGCAGTCTTTGTGATGTGGACTACTTTTTAAATGCTCATCTTATTAAGTAGAGAATTTACTCAATGTTTGCATACATACAAAAATGAGCTCACCCTCAAAGAGGAAATAGAAAAATGTGAATGAAAAGTTAGATTATTTCWCAGCCATTAGGAATGTCTAAACACCCAGAATCTACTGAAATGAATGAATGGGTCATGTCACAGGGACCAACATCCACCATCTTCTTGTAGTAAACCGAGTGAGTTCTGTAAACATCCTGGCTTGTTGGTGGTGAAAACACACAAACACACACACGGAGGCTGCAACAGTGTTGAAGCTTCTGGGCTGTAATTTTCTGTAGAGATGAAGTCACAGTCAGACACACCCAGAGGCTCGGGCTCTGAGCAGGAAAAGGCCAGGGGTGGAAGACGTTCAGCCCTGGCTTCGAGTGAGTCACTCGGCCGAGAGGAAGCCGCTGTTTGTTGGAATTTCCATTCAGTTTGGAGCAGAGGAATTTCAGTCTGTGTCGGTGTTTAAACTGAGGCACAAACGGGAGGAGCCAGCACGAGCTGGATGACAGCTCTGTTGAGATCACATGCTGAGATTTTAATTTGGCATAGCCTACTGGTGGTAATCAGTTTGTTGAAATGAAACAAACCATTTTTTTAAGTTGTATTGACTCTGGAATGGGTTCTGAATTCAACTGACTTCCTTTTCTTTATGACCTGCAACATTTTAACCCTCACTTCCTCCTTTCTCTGTGAACAGAATGAACAGAATCCATTAAGCGTCACAGGCAGAGTTTAAAACCTCATATTTTAGTCCATTGCTTTGGTTTTGGAGAGGACMAAGCTCAGCTTTAGCAACACAAGCATGGTGGAAGCAGAAACGAAAGGTTTGAGTCAACATGAGGATTGTGTCTCTAAATAGACTCCCAGGCTCAGATCTATGATGACAGTCATAGTTTGACTAAAACGTAAGTGAGTGAGGCAATGAAGTTACTTTTGGTTAACTTCTTCTGACGCCTGAAATCCTCTTCATAAAAAGAACTACAGCATATAATGCATTATGTTTTAGTTATTCAGACTCTGCTGTCTTTTCTTCCTGATCTGGAAGCCAGATTGTGCAACTTCCTGGCTGTAAAAATACTGCATGATTAGTGGGGACAAAAGGACTTCCATTGTCTTAACTTTTAACTCCATGTTCAAAGTCTGTTAGTGTGGATGAAACACAGGAACTTTCTTCTTCAGCACATCTTTTGGACCACCTCTGCAGCACTTAGCGTTATTCTTGTTTGTATGAAAAACACTCTAGTGACTGATGCAGCACACAGTTCCCTGCAGAGTATCAGTCTGTCAGCTGGTGCCAGATCATAAAAACCTGCGTGTCGCCACACGTGTGGGATCATAGACTCACCAAAAAAGAATGAAACTTATTTTTGTTGTCATTGCTTTAAAGAAGCMCTGCTTTTAAATGCAATTTGAATATACTTACCGTATTTATTCATGTCTAATACGCTCATCGTTTTTTGAGCTTAAAATTTTAATTATCAATAACCCATGTATAATACTACTATACTACTACCCCACCCCCCACACACACACACACACACACACACACACACTTTACGGATAATTTATAGGGTTAAATTTCTAGTATTACTTGAATAAATATAGTAATTCACTCTACATTATTAAACAACGGCTTAAAATAAAGCTGCAAAATCTTTAGACTATTCTGAGAAATTACAAAATAATAATAAATAATTGGAATAATACATTTACTACAATAATCCCCACAAATATTTACAAAAATATATAATTGTGCATGACAAAGTGTTGCAGTGACTACGTTATGTCCAGAGTTGTAAAGTAGCGAAGTACAAATACTTTGTAACTGTACTTAAATAAAAATTTTGGTTATCTCTACTTTACTTGGGTAATTATTTTTCAGCCTATCTTTTACTTCTAATCCTTACATTTTTACACAATTATCTGTACTTTCTACTCCATCCGTTTTTCAAAAGGGTAAGAAGTAGAAAGTATATAGTATATAGTATGTATAGAAAGTATATAAGGATATTTATATGAGAAGTATAAATATACTGCAGGTAAAATAAGTATTGAACACGTCACCATTTTTCTCAGTAAATATATTACTAGAGGTGCTAATGACATGAAATTTCCACCAGATGTCGATAACAACCCAACAAAGAAATCAAACCATAAATGTCCAGAAATGAAGTTTTTTGTAATAATGTGGAAT
>NW_013952462.1:1255552-1260071 GCF_001266775.1 Austrofundulus limnaeus
GTCATTAGCACCTCTAGTAATATATTTACTGAGAAAAATGGTGACGTGTTCAATACTTATTTTACCCGCTGTATACCATTCTGACACCGTATGAGTTTGCCTCCCAGTAAATGTCATTTTAGAAAATCTACCCACTTGCTTTTACTCAATACTTTTACTTTTAATACTTAAGTACATTTTGTCAGAAATTTACTTGTGATACTTAAGTACAAAATAAATTAGATACTTTAAGACGTTTACTCAAGTAATATTCTTAGAGAATTTAACTTCTACCAAAGTCATTTTATGATAAGATACTTGTACTTTTACTCAAGTATCACTTTAAGGTACTTTATTCAACACTGGTTATGTCTTAATTTTGTAGCGTGTGACATTAGCCTGATGAGAGACATTCAAACATCTGATGAGCAGAGTGGATGGGTCTGGAGTGCTGCAGGTTTTCCTGCAGAGAGGACGATGTTGGTGTGAGAGCAGCTGAATATTGATATTGTTGGGACGTTGTTAACTTACTGTATTTTAGGTATTGTGCAACCGTAAGACCACATTGTGTTGATTTGTGTGAAGTACTGATATCTGTGAGCTAATTTTAGCATGAAAAAGACAAAGGCCTTTCATGCTCATCAGTTTTAAAAGAAACTGAACAAAACCTAACCARGAAGATTGGAAACAAGATTTAAACCATGCACAAAATGTGCGTCATCCTTAAAATATTCTTCTTTTTTTAATCAGATACAAGTGTGAGTTTTGTACGTGTGATACAAATGGTTGACATTTGACCTCTACAGCTCAGAGCATAAAGAACTGAAAACATGATTTGTGTTCAAAACATTAACATTTACTATTTATCTTCCATTTTTCATCTTCAAATTGTCCCTAAAGGGCACCTCTAAATAAACTAAATGTATGTTTGAATAAACCTTGAAGCTTGCCACAAACGAGTTTTGTCGCATGGGCTTGATATGGTTTCAGCTCTGACCCGTTCCACGACTCAACCTGTTTGAGCTTGCTCATGAATGTTGTTTTCAAAGACACGCTGCAGCCTCAGGAATTATTTTAATTATTTTCTGAGAGTGGCGACAAGTGAAAGGGTGTTTATTTCTAAATAAAAATCCAGATAAATTGTTTTATTATTTAACATCAGATCAGATGAGCAACAAAACTAAAAAGTGATTCAAATTTGTTGTGTGCCGTGGAAAATAGAGGTCAAACAAGTCTGCATTTCTCTTCCAGTAAGTCATTCTGAATAATATGCATTTGAAAGAAAAGTGGTCCTGTGTTCTTTGTCAGGAAATAGTAAAGCCACATCTCTCAAATGCTCTGAACCACCTCCCGTTTTATCTCATGACTAACATATTTTTATGACCAAGACTTTATTTTTTACCCCAACCTGGCAACAAGTCATTCCCTCCCACTTTTATTGAACTATAGTATCACAAATGTTTAGTGCAGCTACGCTGAGGGAGGAGACTTGTGCTGCAGCCAAGCTAAGGAGGGAGGGCTCACCTGTCAAGAGAGAAAAAAACTGACCGCGGCGCAGCAGTTACCTGCTGAACTATCACCTGAGCTGCAGAACATGCCGAGCAGCTGAGCTAAGCTGAAGTTCTGTCTGACCGTCGACTGGAGGGAAGGAGAGCAAAATGGGTGGAACTGTAAGTCAGAGGAAGAGCATCAAGCAAACCGGTTCAAGGAGGTCCTTCAAAAACACCACGTGAGTCAAACTCTGTTATCTTTTACAAGCAGATGTGCAGCGCTTGAGTTAAAAACGTTGGATAAAAGTGGATGGATAACTGAAAGTGATATATATTTTTAAACAAAGATAGGTTAAATCCTACAAACTGTAAGATCCTTAATGAACTGAGCAGATAGTGTTTGTTTTGCATGTGGTGTGACTGTTGAAGTGTACATGCAAATATTCACACGCCCTCAGTGCAGCCACAGATAAGGCTGTGTTTAAATAAGACTGGGAAATGTTTGCACGCTGAACTTTAAAGAACTTAGCGAAAACAAAAAGATCAAATCATTTTGCGTAACAAACAAAGCAAACAAGAAGTTATGAAAAAACTAAATTTAATGGTCAAATTAGTTTTTTTAAAGGAGCTTTTGACTGMTTTAACACCATCTGTAGGAATTTTGTCAGAAAAAGTCCACAGTCGTTCCTCTTACAGTATAAACTCATTGTGCGAAGTATAACCGGACTGCGTCAATGTTTGCTCGACTTCTTTTAATACTAGGATGGAAGCACAGCAGCTCAGACACTGATCGTAGATATGTTTGACACAAGAAAAAAACAGATTACAGAACAGTTTCTGGCTGTGTACAAAGCAAAGCACTCAAGTTGAAAATAGTTCATACTGACAGAAAATCATGACAGCAGCTGTCATGGTTTCAGTAAAATCAAATGCCTTTAGTGAGGTTTTAAGTCAAGAGATAAAAGAAAATTGAAACCTGATCTTACAAAGTAGAGACTCCTTTTGTTCATTAAACAGTTCAGTTTTTAAATCAGCAACACCTCTTGCTCTTTTAACTTTGGCTGTTTGTTTCGACACTCGTCTGTGACGCCTCCACCTCGTCTGATTTCACCCAGGCTTGAGGAGATTTATTCGTCTGTGTTTTGGTAGCATCAGACTGACACGAGTCAGCGAACCGTTCACGGGCTTTCTCCCAGTTTTTATGAGACTTGGATCTGGCCACAGACATAATGTCCGCAGACGTGACGCCACCTGCTCCCAATCCTGACTGAGGCTTCCTGATTTTTAGCTCAATCTGTGGAGATGAGATTGACAAGAAGAAAAAAAAAATTAAAATTTTGTTGATTTAAGTTAGATAAAAAGAAAAAAAATAAAATTGCAGAATCAACAGATTATCTTACCGGGTCTTTCATTCCTGTTCCCTCTTTACCCAGTCCCTCTCCTTTCTTCCAGCCCATCTTTTCCAACATCTTCCGGCCTTTATTGACCTCACTGATCTCCCTTCAGAACACAAAAACAATACATAATCAGCATGTTAACCTGTCTTGTTCCTTCAGGAGCAGTTACAGTCTTTGTTGATGTACTTACTCGTGTACTGAAGCAGGGGCGTCATCTCGTTGGAAAACACCCTCACTGCCCACAGTCTGACGTCGAGACTCAGCTCTGTCTCTGTATCTGGGGTTCTTCAGGGCTTTGGTCTCCTCAAACTCACTGCTCTGTGTAGATGAAAACAGAAATGCATAAATACAAAAGYTCTGATTCCTTGTTTTTCCACCTAACCAGTTTAACACTTACTTGCAGGCCGTATTTGGCCTTCATTTGCTTCAGCTCTTTCTGCCTCAGTGACTCTTTATCCTCTTTGGTGAGACCAGGTCCTTTAGAGGATCAAAGTAAGAAATCAAAATGTACAGATATTTTACAATTCTGTATCCAGGGATGTGTCCTCACCGGTGTCCTCCTCTCTCCTGTGTTTGCTGAGGTGAGCCATCACCTGTCCTGGCTCACAGCCATCACAGGTGTCTGTCCCTGAGTGGATGTGAAAGGACAGCACGGTCTCTCCCATTTTAACTTCATCACCATGCATCAGTGCATGTGGCTCAGACTTGGTTTTCGGCTGGGGGAGGAAAAAAATTTTTTTTTTTGAAAACTTTATATAATTCATTTGGATGCTTTTATTGCTTTTTTTTATTTATTTTTGGACACCGACACAAGATGCTGACCTGTAATATGCGGCCACCATTGATGACTGTTCCATTCTGGCTGCCCTGGTCCACCAGCATGTAGCTCTGCTGTTCCTGGTCAAAATACACCTCAGCGTGGAACTAAAACCAAACAGATCCATGATTTAGAAACAATATATTGCCTTGAATTAAACAAAAGAGTAACTTGCAGGTTAAGTGGGGACTGATACCTTGCTGACACCAATTTCTGGTATTCGAACTGCATGGTCCATATCTTTCTCTCTGTAAGCAAAAACACCTACATTAAACTTATCATATGTTATATGTTAAAATAAATTTGATATATATCAAAATACATGTATCAAAAATATATCTAAAACAACTTGAAATTGGCCTCTGTCTTTTTAAGAACCTCCTACAGTTTCTGACACTCCCACTTCAGCACGTCTTCACTACAATGCTTCATACAGTTTGTAATCTTTTGTAGAAGCGTTGTACTTTGTTGAAAAAAAATACAGTTGAACCTTACCCGAGTGTCGGACCCAGAAAGTACATTTTCTGAAGAACCAGAGCGAGTACAGAGGCTCTAACGAGACGTTTCAGATAGTGCTGTACCAAACGATAATTTTCTAATCGAGTAATCTAACGATTATTTTTTCGATTAATCGATTTTTTAACAACAAATCTGTAAGTTATTCTGTTGAGTGCACTGGAAATTTAAAATGTTTTCATCAAATTAACAAGAACAGTTCTTTAATGTTGTAATACTTTCTGTAATAGTTTTTTCATGGACACAAAATATGCACTCTACAGTCAATTATTTAACAAAAAAAGCTCAAAAGATTTAACATCAATATAAAATCTCAACCA
>NW_013952462.1:1260749-1266105 GCF_001266775.1 Austrofundulus limnaeus
CATGGAAAACTCACCACTCTTATGCCAATACGGTCGTAATGATGCATTTAGGTACCGAAATGGAATTGCATGAACATTCACGTGGTGGTTATGTAAAACAGTCAATCGATAATAAAAAAAATATGTGTCGACAAATTTACATAATCAACGTCATCAATTATTTCAACTAATCGGTGCAGCCCTAGTTTCAGATTGGTATATGTTGATATACATCAATGTTAAGCAACTTGTAGTGAAGAATCTATAAATACTGATCATTATGAAGCTATGTAATGCAAATCCTGAGGAGATTTGTGTAAATAGGCGGTGCTTTGTACCAGCGTTTGGCAGCTCCACGTGGCTACAGGAGATTCAAGGATTTCTTCAACATGCATGAATAAGTCAAAGCAACACTTTGGGTATGTTTGAAATGAGGAAATTACATCATTACATGATATAAATATTTCTTTCACTGAGGAGGGACTCGTGGAGCTAAATAAAAACAGGACAAAAAAAGACAAACCTGCCAAATGTTGCCGGAGAATCGGCTGTGATGATGAACAGAGTTCCCACCTGCAGAACAGGAGACCTCACCACTGTCACTCTAACACAAGGAGGCCAGATGCTCCTCACTGTAAGACAAACAAACCATCTGCACCGTTACTGGAACATGTTAGCCTCTCAAAGATACAACATAAAATTAACAATTATTTATAACATCTAAAAATTACAAGCAGATTGAACTCATTGGCCCTTAAAACTGATCTGGAAGACGTGCTCCATTCACGTCACAGTTGCTGCAACATCCTCTCACCTTCTTGACTTTGCACTTCCATTTCTGACTCTGGACTTTCTCTGGACCTTTTAGAGCTGGATGATGACAAAGATGAGGGGGTGGACTCTCGGTCCTCCCTCTCCGACTCTGTGATCTCCCCCTCTTCTGGTTCGCTGTTGCCTGCTGACTCATCGCTCCGAGGCCGGCTCTTCTTCTTTTTGTGCTTTTCTGATTTTGATTTCTTCTTTTTCTTCTTCTTCAGTCGGCCCTTATCCTCGTGGTGCGAGCCATTTTTGAGCTTCTTTCTCTTCGATGACGATCTGTCCCCTTCCTCTCGATGTTTAGAGGAGTCTTTTCTACTCTGGGCAGAGTTCGGGCTGAGAGACCTTCGGCGTGATTTTCGAGGTTCCAATCGGTCTGTTTCTTCTTGTTCGTGCTTTGGGTCATCGGATTTGATTTCCTACCACCAGACAGTCAGCAGTGAGGTTACAATCTCTAGTGACTGCAGACCAGCTGACTTTTGACTGTTGATTCCAAATCTCTCATCATAAAATCTCACTACATGGTTCTCAGTCTTTAAAGACAAATTATTGTAATGTTTCTCCAGATTATTTTGAAAATTATAGAACAATCAAAATAGTATTTTGTATCCAGATTTTGACCAAATCTTCAAATTAACCAAGATTAATGACCCTGTACAGACTAAATAATTTCTGCTTGTGAAGTTTAATTACATTTAAATGCTAATGAATAAGGTTAAAAAAAACAGACTGATAATAAGAAATATATAAAACTGATTTGCAGATAAATACTAAAGTTATACCTCTGTAGGAAGGAGTTTTCCTGTAAGTGGAAATCTTCATTTTAGCCAAAGAGTTAGTCACATCCTGCACCTAGACCAGAGGAAGTTTTTTTTTTTTTAGTAAACTAGGCTCACATTAATGCAAATAATAAAATTTAAGTTTTTAAAGACTGAGACCAAAAACATCAAGAGAACGTAAAGGGAATCTACAGTCAAAAACCAGCTGTCAAATATAATGTTACCAAGTAATCTCCTTTATGAAGCGTTAAGAGTTTCATACCTTTTCATCCTGATGTGATGTTTTCTTGACTCCTCTTTTGAACTTTCTCCATTTCTTGTCAACATCAAATGTTTCTTGGCTTGGCTCAGCACTGCTCTGTGCAACAGGCATCTCAATCCTGGAATGAAACTGATAGCGTCCGCTCTCTGCATCGTAGTAGTAGTATATACACGTGTTGGCATCATAGTACAACTGACTGGCCTGTGGTGGAGGAAAAAACATGGATAAGACTTGAAATGCTATCATCAATAACAGGTTTAACCACTAAATTTGATTTAAAAAAACAACTCTACCAGAAAGAAACGAAACAAACCGAGTCATAGTAGAAGCCTGTGCTGTGGTCGTAATACATGCCAGAAGTCTCATCAAACACAAACCCGGTCTGGGTCATAGCCTCTTCAGCAGTGGCCCTCAYCATGTCCGCTATAGATCCTCCATCGCCCTCCTGAAATAAAATAATGTCAATGTAGGTGCATAACTACAGTTTATACATTCATAATGTACCAAAACAAATTGCAATCAACCAAAAATGTTATTGCTACAGCAAAAAGAAATGTTTTACTTTTAACTAATATTTAAAATGTTTTTATAAAACTGACCTCTGTTGCAACTACATCACTGCTCACTGGTGGATCTGTTACAGCTGTGGTTGCTGCTTCATTTGCTGGTAAAACTTCTGCTGTTGTGCTGTAATCAGCTGCATCCACTGCTGCTGCTGCTGTTGTTTCTGTTGCTGCTGCTTCTGATGATGTTTCTMCTGCTGCCGCCGTCCAGTTCAGATTTTCCTGAGAGTCTGTCCCTTCCACGTTCTGACTGTAGCCTCCGTAGTAATAGTTGTAATAATCTAGAACAAAAAAAAGTAATCGTTGACATTTTTTTTAAATCTATACTTCATTTGCAAACTGGATGTATGTACGTACCTGTTTCTGTCCATACATATTCTTCTGTCTGAGTTTCACTGTTTACTTTGTCTTTATCCTTCTTCTTCCGTTCATGAATCTCTGCACTCAGCTTGTCCACCTGAAGCAATGTATTTTTTCTTTAATCAACAGACAGGCGACACTTTTTGAAGCTCTAAAATCTACGAGAAATTAAAAATTCAAAGTGGCACACTTTAAATCAACTGTGCTCATGAACAAAAACCACACCAGTATGAAAAGCACTTCTACTAATTTCAATTTAAGTCAAAGGAGAAAAATCAGAGGTGAGTTTTCGACATACACAGCGAGTGTAAGCACCTGTTCACCTGAGCAGCAAAGAGCGTGGCCGATATAAGATCGATACACGTGGCTCTCATTTAAAGCGAAGGGAAGAGACTAGAGTACCACTGACAATACCTCATTTGACTTGATTAATGAATCAAAATCCATTAACAGAGTATTTAATGAGAGCTTCTAGTGAGAGGGAATTGAGATCAGATAATGTTATGAGAAATAAGGTGAGGCTAATTATGCAGACAGAGATGTTAAGAGTAGTATAGTTTAAAATTAAATATAGTTTAGTTTAAAATTAAATATAAAATGGTCCAAAACTCACAATAATAAATATTCCCTGTAGAATAATCCACACACTCGCCGTTTTTTTTTTATTTATATAGTGCAATATACACAGTGTGGGTCACGGCACGCGTATATTAGGTGTTGGTAAAATAATAAACTCAGCAATGCATTGCAATTAATTATTCTTGCAATTTAATATTGATTCAGAAAATCCTTTGATTCAAGCTACTGGCCAGTTTGCACTTCGGCCGGGAACGATCCGAAACCACTTTAAATTATTTTTAATTACATTGGTAATCATCACGAGTCGCATTACATGCATTGGTCAAAACAAAACTTTAGGAGCAGAGTCTAAATGGTTGGGAGCAGAGGGAGCGTGCACAGCTTATTTGTCTCGGTTGCTTTTGTTTTTTGTTTTAAATAAAACTATTAACACAGAAATACAAAAAGAATAAATTTGTATGGCCAAGACTGCAGCCGAGCAAGCTGAGGTTTTCTCTGACAGACTGTTATTTTTCAGATATTCATGGTTACCGTGAATATTTACACTGGATTAACGCAAAATAAAATGAGGTGGTGATACATTAGCTATGCTTCCTCCTGAGTGCAGGATTACAGATTTACTAAAGAGAGAATATTAATGATGACACATCAACTTTATTTTGAGTTTTAAAAAATGAATTAACCACAAAATGTTTAGCCTACTATATTACACTTACTGTGTGTATATATATATATATATATATATATCTTGTTTACTCCACTTTAAATTAAGGGTGCACCAAAAAAATCGTTTTACATCAGAATCTTGATTCTCATTTACAAAGATTCAGAATCGATTTAAAATGTACCAAAATCGATTTTTATAGATAAAAAAGTAAAGCAAATCCAATGGCTGTCAGACTCCAATTTCTAACTACGGTACATGGGATGGCCTGATGTCATCATACAGCTGCTTCTGGAACATATGAAGGTGCAGAAAGCACCAAAACAAAGAGGAAACTACAAAACTGGAGGAAAGAGAGATTCAACAGGCCCTGTCTTCACTGAATGCAAAGATTTGGGCTCATTTTGGATTTTACTGAATGAGTCTGAGTTTGACATGAGCTAGGTTTGCAAAATGATGATGAAGCCCTTTGGGAACACGACAAATGGGCTCACATWATCAGTTTTGAATGAAAAATCGATTTTGAATTGAATCATGCAACCAAAAATCAGAATCGAATTGAATCGTGAGAGAGTAAAATATTCCCATCCATCCCAACTTTAAATGCATTAAGAAAGACAGCTGAGGTTTAGAAACCACTCAATGATATTGTCACTGATAGGACAAATAGTATTTACATGGTTGAATGATCTGATTAAAATACATTTTATTGTTACAGAGGACTGACCTGTTTCCTGAGGTCTTCATTGTAGCTCTCTGTGCTCTTCTGCAGCCTTTCTGAGTGGCTCAGCTGCTTCTGTAACTTGACCAGCTCGGCTCTGCACTCTTTCAGCTCTTGTTTCAATGACTCCGCTTTCAAACGGAGCGCGGCCACCTCACACTCATCTTCAAGCTCAGCCTCTTCGTCCTCCATTYTTAACGCTGCACCAATAACAACATAGGTTAGCTACACGAAAACAGCAGCATTTAAAGCCAGCTAACTTGTTAATTAGTTAATTAACATCCGCTGTAAATTTTTGTGCTCTTCTTTCTTACCGTTTGCTTCTTTTCCGTCGATCCGGGGGTGAATTTCTGGTCAAAGCGGCGCATGAACCGACCTGAAAGTTGAAAATAGAAATCTTGTAACTGCCATGTGTGTTGGACCGAGCCGAGTACATGTTTTGTGATAAGTAGACAGTTACAGTTCACAGTTGAAACGTTTACAGACCACCCTGTTAAGCGACCGCCATTAACCAACACAGATAAATGACGTCACACCGGAAGTGACTCTTCTTCGGCTCTGGAGGGCAGCAGGAAGAACTCTGCTGCCATCTAGCGACGAAATGATGCTACTAGTTAGTGAATTTATTTTTAA
>NW_013952462.1:1270430-1272705 GCF_001266775.1 Austrofundulus limnaeus
TACATACATACATACATACATATATTATCTTCACCTTCTTCCTTTCAGGGTAACAAGTGTCACTGGTGCCCAAATATATTATTATAATGCAAAACCTGAATGCATGGTACTTGAAATGTGATGTGRTGCAGTCCAAACAGTTTTTGGGTTATTGTTAGAACACTCCCTGATATGTGATGATGATAACTCTTGTAATTTGTTCCACTGTCTGGCTATTAGTATATTCTATGACCACCAGAGGCCAGTGAAGCACATCAAATTGTTGTGTTTTACAGCTCAGATGAACTGAAAACAAACAGCGTGGCAACTAGTTCAGAAGGTTTCCTGTCTTGTCGTTCCCCTTGTGTTTGCTGTTTGAAGGACAGATTAGTGTCTCAGGAGGCAGAAGTAAGAAGCTTATTGTGCTGACTTAGACTAAATGCTCTTTGTCCTCCCTCATTCCTCATTCCACATCCACACACAACTGTTTCTGTGGTCAAATATTATTTACTTCCCTCCTCCTACTCCTGACAACTCTTCCTCCTCTGACCTTCATGTCTCGTGTTTTTCCCCCCACATTCATTAATTCCTGCAATGTCAGGTCCTATCAGTGAGTTTGTGTAAAATAACCAAGGCTAACCATCTAGGCTTATTTTAGGCTTTCCAAGGCCTGTTAACATGGCTCCACTGTTTCTGRTTAAAGTGAGACAGTATTTATAGTGTTGCACTGTTTCCATTGTGTAAACATCATTTTCCCATTTTATTCTCAGAAACCCAACCTGTTTTGGTTCGTCATTAAAAGCTGGAAAGTTGAATTCAGCTGAGAAACAATGAAAGGAAAAGCCAGTTTTGGATAATTTTAGGGACGTTTTGTTTTCTTAAAAACAAGTTTTGAGATTCCTCCCCACCGTGCTTGATATCTGAGCTCTTCTGAGCCGTTTGGGCTGTGGTGCAGCGTCAGACGGTTTGGCAGGAGCTCTGAGGTTTGTGATGCTTGCTGGCAGAGCGGGCTTCAGGAACGAGGTGGTCTTTTATCAGCAGACACACACAGCTGCCTCTTTGTGCCGACTGATGTTTACTGATGCCAATTTTAGACAAGAAAAGCACAAGTCCACAAGGAGTTGTAGTGTAGAAAAGGGAAACAAAACCTGGCGTTAGTAAATTACCACTGAAGGAAACAGCCTCATCTTCTCCTCTGTAGTCTCTCAATCTTTAGTTCTGAGAAAATATGGAGAGACGTCTCTTTAAAACCTGCCAAACAAAACATTTGACACAATTTTAACTACAGGAGTTCATCAGGTCCGTTGGGAAAATCTCTTTGATCTAAATGTGTACACAGTTAATGTGAGCAATGATCTTCATCGCTCCACCAGACTTAAACAACATATCACTGGGTTTAGCCCAGACTCCACCCATCCTGGTCAAATGTGGAAACTCTGAGTCTGGCTGAGGTTTTTGTGTCTTTGCTCTCTCGTGAATTTTCACAAAGAGTTGATCTGCAGCTGCAGCACAGCCTCTGACTCTGCAGAGCTGGAGCACAGCAAACGGAGCTGAGAAAGAATCCAAAAAAAGACAATGAGTGTTCATTTATGAACCTAAAAATGACAGTGACAGCTGCTGGGAGCTGTTATAAAAATACACCTTTAAACAATTAACACGTTTATTGCTGTTGTTATGTAAGATAATTCTCATTTTTATATCAGAAAGGTTCCCTTAGGATATATTTTTGTGTGAGACACTCAGTTGTAATCACTTTGCCTCTATGAGTTTTGTTTGGCTCTAAAGTCTCATTTATTTAGTTTTTGTGGACTGGTCGGTTAAACACAAACTTTGMTTTTTTTGTTTGTTACTACAGTTTTCAGCATCATCATGCTTTACAGCTGCCATTAAGAAGTCAAGACGCACACAAATATGCAACCATGTCCACAGTGAGGGAACAGTTTTCAGTGGAAAACAATGATGCTGAAACTCCATCTTGCAAAATCTGCAAACTGGATGTTTGTCGTGGTGGGAACAGCAGGGCTCACTTTAATACTACGAACTTTGTCACTTGGAAAGAAATAAAGAAATAAAGCTATCGGATTGGTATCGGAAAGACTAATCGTTAAAAAAAATCGGATTGTATCAGGAGCCAAAAAATCTGGATCGGGACATCCCTAATCCTAAATGTAGTTTGTGACCTTTGGCGTGTTTGTGTTTTAAACATACACTCAAAAAACAGATTGTTGGATTTACTTAATGTAGTTATGTCAACAATTTCCACTAAACTAACTAAGTTGAGTAAATATAAAGCAAC
>NW_013952462.1:1273695-1277516 GCF_001266775.1 Austrofundulus limnaeus
AAAAATACCCCACGTTGTGGGAAAAACCCGTACACACACACACACACACATCATGTCTTTCCATCCTTGCAAGGACTTTCCATTGATTTCTATAACCTCACCATGAAACTTACCCTAAACCTAGCCCATAAATCTAACATCCCACTCAGTTCACACATTAGTACTAAACCTAACACCCAACCCAAAAATGGCATTTGAACCGTTGGGGCAATGGCTTTAAAGGAACAGTGGGTCCTCACAAACTAGTGTATTTTGTAAAAATGGGGCCTTTCAATGTAACAAATGCGACAACACTCAAGTTAGTCACATGATCCCACTGATTGTGACACTCCATATTGTAGCTTGATATTGCACATTTTATACAAACAGGGCCACTTTATATATATATTTCCTTACTTAACTGTCAAACTATTGTGCAGATCAGCTCAGACTGCTTGTTTGTCCAGTGTGTTGTTGSTATAAATTTAACTGTAATGAATTACTGCGGTCAAGTAAAAAATGTGAAAAAATATTTTTTTAAAAATCAATTGAGTCAATTRATGTTGAGACTGAATGACAGGGAGCAGAGGTCACACAGATAAAGAGGCGAAGAAAAGGCAGGATGGAGGAAAGTTTCAGGAGTGATTTGTGGTTAAAGAGTGGCAGGATGGAAAAGTAATAAGAGCAGCTGTGTTGTATGGTTTAGAGACAGTGGCACTGACAAAAAGACAAGAGACAGAACTGGAAGTGGCASAGCTAAAAATGTTGAGGTTCTTGTGAGATGGGTATTTTTGTCAGCAGGGTGTTCTAGAGCAGTGGTTCCCAAACCTTTCAGCTGTTGACCCAAAAAATACCAGAAGCAGAGACCTGAGCCCCCAGCTGTTGTCGGCTGATAAATATTGTTCATAAACAAGAGCATATAACATTATTTATGATGTTATTTTTGTCCATAAGCACACTAATCTTATTATTTTGTAACAACAAAGGCAAAAAAGGTTGTTGGTTGTCATTCTTTAGTGTAATTAATTCAGAAAGTATTTTCAGGACCTCACCTTGATGTCTCAGGGCCCCACTGTGGGTCCCGACCCCAACTTTGGGAACCACTGTTCTAGAGGAAAAGGACATAAGAAAGGCTGAATATGTGGATGCAGATAGAGAGAAGATGGAGGAGGATGACTCACAGTGATGACCTCTGAAGCTGAAAGACAAAGATGTTTATAACTATAGGTTTATTTACAAAAACTCACCACCATAATTAATTACAATATTCCCATTATAGATGATTTATAATGTTATTTCCTGTTTTTTTTATTTCAGGAGCTTTATCTAAATGTTTGTATCTTAGCAGCAGCATCTGACAGAAACCTTTCTTCTGGCGGTTTTGAGCTGTTAGCAGACAAACTGAATGCAGTCAGGTGGTTCCTCCTGAGGTGACAGCACAGAACTGGTTCCCCTGGTCAGGTATGCTACAGTCGACTGAACAGCCTGAGGGTGGAGGGGTGGGCTCAACAGAAGTCTTTAAGGTCCAGCCCCACATTCCTAACGTCTCTTTGGACTATAGAACGTAGAGCCCCAACAGTTCAGCTCCTCCTCCTCCTCCTCCTCCTCCTCCTGCCTGTGTGTGTTTGTTTTGCGGCTCTGAAAGTGGAAGAGCGATCTGACAGGAACGTACCATTCTGCAGCCACAGGGGAAGTCGTTCAGCAGAGCGAGGAGAAGCTGCAGTCAGTTTTTAGAGTTACAAGCTCTCCTCCTTCCCCTCTCAGACTCGGTTCTCGTGTCTGTGGCCTGCTCCGAGGTGGAGGGGGTTCAGAGGAGGAGAGAGAGAGGAGCGTTTGAGAAGCCAGCTGATCAGAGCTGAGGTATTCTGCCACAGAGGGGAGAGTCGGTGTGACTGAAAAAAACTGAAGGGAGGACGGAGAAAGCAGCTCCCCTGATCGAGGAACAGAGTGTTCAGTGAAGAAGAGGATGCCTCCTTCCTCTCATGTGAAACTGAGAACTGATGGAAAGATGTGAGAGCAGGGTGGAGGTCTGAGGAAGAGTCTCACGGTTAAAAAGGACCAACCCTCGGCTGCTGGTGAGTCGACGGAAGGTGGGAGAACTTGAGGGAGCGATGTCTTGGCTCTCACCGGTGTCGTGGGCCAAATGGACTTGGACGGCCGTGCGAGGAGGAGAYGGAGAGGAGGATGAGGAGGAGCAAGAGGCCAGKGAGGAAAGGGAGCAATATGGGAGGAGAGAAGAGGAGGAGGAGGATAGATCTCAAAGCTGCAGGTAAAGGAGCAGAGTGATTCTCTCTCTGCTCATGAAGGAGGTTGTTGTTGTTTTTTTTCCTTTAATTTATTTTACACATTTCAGGTTGAGAGATGAGAGAGGAGCTGATGTCATATGTGATCCTTAAATGTTCATCATCTTCATTTCCAACACATTCTCCCCTGAAAAGAGCAACATGACGTGTTTGAGTCATCAGGACCTCTCTGCTCCTCATGTCTGCTCTGATAACAGTTTTATCTTCATCTCTGTTCCACGGTGACACAAACACAACTTGTTGTTGCTGGTTTCTTTCTGAAACCTTCCACGCAGGCTGCTRACAGACACCATATCTGTTTCCGGCATCGACATATTGATCTGAACCGTCTTGTTGTTTTAAAATGATTACATCAAACCGATTCGTTTGAAGGTAGCCGCTTTAAAGCTGAAGTTGCAGACGAGTTTTGAACAGGTTRGGTACAGACAGATGTAGAAAAGTGTAGCTATTTTTTTTATAACACCACATTGTTCTTAGAGTGTAACAGGAAATAGTAGGTTGTCCTACATCTACTTCCCCTTCCTCTGGATAAGTTTGACTTCATCTTTGTTTCTGCTGCTCTGGTTCAGATACAAGCTGCATGATAATGTTATGACAATGTGCAATGATTTAATGCAGATTATTAGTTATGTAGTGCTGCTGAAACTGACTATATCAACACAAAAAAAACTGACTTTGATCTTTACTTCTCAATTTTAAAACTAAACAGTTTTCTGTTTTTGGAAAACTTAAAAAAACACATCTGAATGTTAGTCTTAGTTTGGCCTGGATTTGTGATTAAGGAGAAGAACAGGAACATGTTGTGATTTTATGATTTATTGCTGTGTTTTGCTCTCGTTGCAGTGCGGAGGGCCAGTTGTAATTAACTTCAACGTTTTTTGTTGAACTTTGATCAAACGTGAAACATCACACTCCTCGTCTCATTGCTACAGCTGAGCACTGCTAACAAACAATAACTGAGCTCTACTTGGTATCTCCTGCATAGGAACAGCATTTTTAACACGTCCTTTTATTAACTTTGAAAGGTACTACGTGTACGACTGGCTAAATGTGAAATAAATAATACTAAAATAGTACTAAAAGTAAAAGTAAGAGAGTTTTACTCAGTGTTGAGTAACCAACAGGGAATTCTCATGCATAATCAACATACATTATGGGAGATGTAGTTCATGGTTAGTTTATTGTTTTAGTTTACGCAGGACCTTTTGGTGGGCCGGATGGGAGTCACCCACGGGCCGCATCAGGCCGTGTATTTGACACATGGGCATTAAAGTCTGTAACTTTTCCCAGTGATGTTTCAGGTTTCTCTCTTTTGAGCATCAGTAATTTTTGTAAATTTGCTGCTCTAAGCAGAGATGTGATGTAACTAAGTACTTTTACTCAACTTCTGTGTGTACAAATGGAAAGTCTACTTTTTATGTCCTTGTTTGTTTACTCCATTACATTTCTTTTTGTTTGATAAAAAATTATAATCTTGCAAATTGTTATTTTATTTATTTATTTATTTATTTATTTATTTATTTATTTATTTATTTATTT
>NW_013952462.1:1278835-1324200 GCF_001266775.1 Austrofundulus limnaeus
TATATATATAGTATATCATCATGTATCTCTTTTATTAAAGTGATGAAATGTTGGATTCATTGACTGTCAAATCGTTTTAACTTTTCTGCTGCCCTTGAGTCAAAGTGGTACTTGAGGCTGAAACCCTCTGTCTTCAAATGGACTCCTCTGGGGTCATTTGACCCAAGGACAGCAGGAGGTTAAGCATGCCACTGTAGACCTTCAAAGTAGTTCAGCTTAACAATAATTTGTCTCCCTTTTTACACCTTAAAATCTTTTTTTATATATAAACTTTATTAATCTCCAATGGAGAAATTAATTCTCTGCATTTTTCCCATCACACATGTGGAGCAGAGGGCTGACATCTAAGGGGTCTGGGGGGGGCAGCTTGGGGGGTAAGGCCTTGCCCAAGGGTGGCAGATGTGGGTGTGTCACCTTACCCACCTAACTTTTTTGCACCAGTCTGAGGATTTGAACCTGCAAGCTTATTAAAGTAAAGGTAGCTCGTCTAACACCTGAGCAGGCTGCAAAATATGTTCTGCACGCTCGGTATGTGAGCTGGTATGCACGCTGAGTGGAAGTTTTGGCGCGTTTTTGGGTGGGACCTAGTTTGATGCCTTGACTCTGTCGTTTTGACTCACGAGGAGGAGGAGGAGGAGGAGGAGCCTGTAGCAAAGCAGTGTGGGAACAACCTTTGCTCTGGAATCCTGCAGGTTGAACAAAAGCTTTCAGTCGGGAGCTGCTTTGTGGTGGCCACCGGCGGAGGTCACAGCGAGGGGAGAGGCTCAACAAAAAGCGTGTCAGTGCGCACTTTGAGGAGCTTTGTTGGGGGGATTGTGCTTTGTGCGTGAGGCGGGTTTTTTGTTTTTCTAATCGAAAAACAGAATACATCCTGTAAAACAGCTCCTGCAGCATTTTTTAAACAGTGACGGTTGAAAAGGCCGACCAGACGGAAGAGTCGAGGGATTTGATGTTCGTTTCAGCTTCAGACAGATTCAAAATTCACAATCACGTTATTTCACAAGTGTGCAACAGGTGTGCAAACAGAGCTTGCATCGCAGCCGAGAGAAAACAACACGAGGAGAAACAGAGCAGGGTCCGCCGGCCTCCGAGCAGCGCACTTGAAAACTGCGAGCTGAAATATGCTGTTTGTGTCAAAACGTTACCTGGAGCTACGCAGCTGCTCTCATCGCTGTCTGAAAACAAAACACCAGATAAATCATGGCCGCCTGTCTTTGTTATAAGTCATCGCTTCATGATTTAAATGCCACGGCCTCGGTCGTGAGACGTCGCCGTGGCAACAGCAGGGACTGGAACCGTTGGTTGGTTAACCTGCTTCCAGTGAACCAATCAGATCCCAGCTATGAGTTTAGAGCTGATGGGAGAGAAATGCTAATATAATAAATGTTTATAGGTTTGTTTGGTTTTTCAGTGTTGGAGCCAGAGGAGAACCTGATTGTGACAGCACCTGTCAGGGGTCCGGGTATGGGTCAGGATGAGCCTGCAGTCCCTCTGGGTGGTCCCGTTGAGATTAAAGTGCAGAATCTGGTTGAAGAGCAAACAGAGGAGGGAGATATGGACTCTTTGCCCATTCCTGATTCATCCTCACTGAAGGAGGTGGCTGAACGCACAGCTTCCCTCTCAGCTGAGCCATCCCCAGACTCAGACCTCATCCATACTGCAGGTCCAATCCCAGATCTGCCTCCAGCTTCAGGGCCAGCATCTGTCCCAGAACCCGATCCAATCCCAAGCAGTGAACCAGCCGTTTCATGTGCCTCAGAGCTGCCAGAGGAAAATCCTTTGGTGGATCCAGAGCAACAGCACAGTGCCCTCCTCAGCCATGAAAAGCCTTCAGAAAAGACAAACAAGTCCAAGCCTTCGTGTCTGAAACTCAAAACCCAAGTGGATCCTCAAAATGATGAGGAACAAGAACTTCCTGTTCCCAAGGCTGCTTACAACTTTGACCCCGAGCAACTGGATGATAGCTTTAACCCATTCATCAGCGGCGGATCCAAAATCCAGAACTCTCCCCCACCATGTGGTCCGAGCCACCTCTCCAGGCCCGAGCCTCTTGGCAGCTCCTCACCCGCCTCTGAGAATGACTCAGCGACACGAGCAGATTCTGAAATGGTGAAGTTGTCTTCAGAGGCAAAGCCTGTGGTGCTGGAGTTTGGTCTGGACGATGAAGTGGTCAGAAAGCCCCCTCCAAAAAAGTTAGGAGGGAAACGTTCAACCAGCAAACTTGCTACAAAGAAGCAGAAGCCTAAAGAATCAGAGACCTTCCTTAAACCTGAACCAGAACCACCAGCACCGGAGCCACATCCTGAGCCAGAACTCCCTCCTCAGCCTGTATCAGACCCTGCTCCAGAACCGGACACAACAGACTCCTCTGCTCCTCTGAACCTGGATGATGTACCGATCCCCAAAGCCGGAACGTATAACTTTGACCCCAGCAAGTGGGACGATCCGAACTTCAACCCGTTTGGAAGCAACACGTCAAGCAACTCTCCGGTGCTCCCCAAGGGCTCGTACAGCTTTGACCCGGAGAACTTTGACGACTCCGTAGACCCTTTTAAATCGTCAAAATCCCTGAGCAACGAGGACTCTTCCTGCGGCGTCTCTCAAGCCGAGACAAAAGTCAAAAACGAGAACAAACCGAAAGCAAGACAGGCCGAGAAGAAAACGAGGCAGATACCGAAGAAAAACAAAGACAGGACAACCACGTAAGTCTTCTTGTTCTACAAAGTCGTCATTGTTAACCTGTAAACATAGATATCTTGAAGGCAGAACAAATAGGTTTATGCTTACAGCTGCAGTTGACCTTGTGCTTGTGCTCAGACGTGAACCTATCTGCTGAATAACTAACACGCTGACACTTTACTCACTCACACCCTTTCTCTTTTGTCTCTCGGCTCTTTTGTTGTCCTTTTTTTACCCTTTGTCAACATCCTCCTCGCTTTACCCCCTTCATCCTCCATGTCTCCTCTCGTTGTGTGCCATGCAACGATCAAATCTCTGCTTCTGTCCGTCCCCTTTTATCGGCCTCAGGACCTCTGAGCAAGTCAAGTTTCTCTGTTTTCTGTTGTAAGTACTCTACCTATCCGAGGTCTATTTCTTCCACGCATACTTCTTGTTGTGCTCTCGTCACGGCACGTGCTGCATCACAGCAAGACAGTTGAAGGTGCATGTATCAGCCAAAAAACATTACTTCATAAATCAGCTGTTTGATTTGTTCCACTTTGTTTAGTTTTTTTAGGAAGTTGTGCAGAATGAGTTTGATTTCACATCTCATTAAGCCTCATTTGGTGTCTGTCGGTGCAACAGTGCACATAAAGCTTGCTTGATGGTCGTAGAGATATTAGCTTTTTAAAGTTGACAGATTTTTCTTTGATTTTTTTTTTACCTTTATTCGTGTGCTTGTTTTGCAGGAATTCCTGTAAGGTACAGAAGTATGACGAGAGCGAGTCCTTGGTGCTCGATGTGTGCAATCAGGTAATTTTAGCATCGGCGTGACTCTGCGTTGCTAAAATGTTTTACCTCGCTCAAATGACACTGCAGCTTCCATTATTCAGCACCTGTCCAACAGACCAGCCTCAGCACACACTCTCTCTCACACACTGAGTCACTCACGCTGGCAGGGGCATCAGTAGGGTTTCTGTCTCTGCAGTACAGTGTTGGCACAGTGACAGATCCCTGACTTATCACTCTGCAGTCAGTCTGCTCCTCTCGTGTGTCCTCAACAACATCAGCTTTGTTATCTGAACGGAGACATAGAAAACCTGAGATAGTTTCATTTATGTGCCTTTTTGTATTGCATTGCTGTTGAAAAATACTATTTAAAGTTGCTGATGCTAAAGAACCGAAGCACCCTTATTACTCTTTGTTCATTATTCTTACATTTCTGCCGTGAATTGTGTTAGCTTCACATACAAAATTATTAAAATTATTGAAAACATTTTGCATAGACAATAAGAGTTAGGAGGAATAAGTGAAAAAAACATGTCTGTAGTTTGGGCATGCTTCACACACCAACAAAAACATTGTTCAGAATTTAAATGAGTCACAAAAACTAGACATTACATGTCTAAACCGGCATTTTTATGTCTAGAGGTGTCAGGTAGTGAAGTACAAATACTTTATTTTACTTAAGCAGAAATTTTGCTTGTGTATACTTTAATTTTTTCATGCAGTTATCTGTACTTTGCACTCTTTACGTGTTAAAAATGCAAAAAGAATTTAGTTTCTGTGTCTTGGATGATGAGTATAAATATCATTCTGACGCTCTGTTGTTGCACCACACCTGTACAACACAAATCACATCACACTCTGGCAGGTTTAAACAGATGTATGTAGCCTCGTATGAAGATGACTGTAGCACATAAACTGTATATATGAGGCTGAAACAGGTAGCCTAGTGCATAGTGTTACATTTCATTATATTTTAGTCATTAGTACCTTTAGAAAAGGTTTTTTGGGGAGGTGGGGTTGTATACTATAGACCCCTGTGGTGCGGCCTAAGTTTTTATTTTCCTTACATAACTTTTACTTTTATACTTTAAATAGTGTTAAAACCAGTACTTTTGCACTTTTACTTGAGTAAAAAGCTTGACTTCATCCTTCGGCTTCCAAAAAAATATTTTAAACCTTAGTATCTATACTTCTAGTTAAGTAATGAATGGTAATACTTTTGACACATCTGCATGTGCTTCATGGTTTTTACACAATCCCGGTTTAAATTTTAGGATTTTTTAAATAGAGATTTTACCACAGTTTATGTCATCCATCAACATGCTTCCTATTCTCATAAACGTCACACTGTTTCTACAGGTTACACACCAAACTGTACGCTTTATGTTTTCTTTCACCTAGTCACCTAACACACCTGCTACATGTATGGTTTTCTGTCTGAGTGTGCACACGTCCAAACTTTTATTGTCTTCAATTGTTTCTGAGCTCAGAATTTTCTATTCAAAACAGGATATGAAGGGTCGTTTTGACTTACCGTAGTCTATATAAAGCACCGTATAAAAAGTGACACGTGGCCCACAAAGCGTCTGACAAGCAGGTCTTGTAGTTTTTTCACAGAGGCTCTTTGAGGTTCAGTTTCTTCTCTGTGGCAGCAGCTTTGATGTTTCTTTTGATCTTGTTTTATATTTACTGATCTATACATCACGTTGTCACTGTTTTGTCAGCTTAGATCATTACAAATGTAAAATAACTATTAGGTCTTATAGAAGGAAGCTGTTGCTTTTTCAGGCAGTAGCTACATTAGCGCCTTTCAATATTTCTTCATCGTTTGTTTTGTTGAACACAGTTGTTTCCAATTAGATTAAGACTGGAACTTGTTAAAAGTTAAAACCGTGCCTGCCGGCTCTTTCCTTCTCTGCATTTTACGTGCTGAGAACAGGTTTTTATAAGCAGGTGTAAGTGTGTGTGAACAATAAATCTTTTTTTTAAACAGAGGTTTAACATGTTTTCTCACTTCCAAGGGGGAGGATGAGGTGGCGGCTCAGACCCCGGAGATCACTCAGCGAATTCATCACGCCACCGATGAGGAGAAGCTGGCCTCCACTGGTATGACTGGTCAGAGTCAGACTACCAACATCCAGGAGGAGAGAGAGGAGCTCCAGTGTGATGAAGAACCTGTGAAAAAGCAGCCATCCAGTGAAATATCTGTAGAAAGTAAGTAATAGAGAGGATTCCAATGGGAGTTAAAATCATTGTTAATTTATGGAAAAGTTTCAGGCAAGAAATGATAAAAATTGTTGGAATATTTTTATTGTATGGATGACAAATGAAGGGTGACTCAGTTATCCAAGTTTTTCTGCAGCTTTATTGAGACTTAAAGGCTACAAAAATAAAATAAAATAAAATGTATGAAGAAGAGAAATGAGGCGTGTAAGGCCTTGATTTAAGTTAGTTAGAAATCAGAGGTGCATAGTAACTAATTACATTTACTTTGTTACAGTACTTAAGTCATTTTAGAGGATTTGTAATGTTACAATTTTTTTCATCGTAACTTTTATTTTGTTAAATTGAAAACAGAAAAATAACCCTTTGACTGCTTTACTTTAAACTTTAACATCTAATTTTACGTTACAGATTTAAATATGACCAGAATTTATCATGAAAGGAGTAGTTTATGCACTTTGAAAATTAACTGTTATATTTACTTAAGTTGTGTCATCTGGTTCTACTAAACCAAGTAAAGTAAGTGTAAACTAATTTACACATTTTCTTAAAAAGTAAATTGGTTTTATCTTTTCACAGGTCTTGATATCAAGATTACAGATCACCTGAAGGAGAAGGAAACCCTGAAAGATGATATAGTAAGGAACAATATAAATAATTCAGCACTACTGTTTGTTTTTTCTTTAACTTTTTTTGTTCATTGTAAGAAAACATACAGCTCATCAGACTAATCATTTACTTTACTAAAACTATCATTGTAAGCAAAGATTGATTTTTTTTTTTTTTTAGTGGTAATATTTTTGTGTTACCTAGCATCTTTGACCTGCATAAATATCACGACGTTCCTGACTCGGCACACAGATCTGTACGTGTTGTTCTCCACAGAATGAGAGCTTCGTGCACCAAGCAGTCAAACTGAGCAGTGGCGAGGATCCTGAGTCAGCAGCTCTGTCTCAGGATGACGTCCCTCTGAGTGAGATGGACAAGGCTGCAGTGCTCACCTTGATCAGGGAGGAGGTACGTCACTCCTTCATATCCTGAAACAAGAGAGGGCAGAGGGCACTTAAACCACAACAATGGTTATCTCTTCTTGTTTAGATCTTCTCTCTGTCAGGTTAGACTTTTTTTTTCATCCTACCTTCTTTTCTTTATGGACAGATTATCACTAAAGAGATTGAGGTTAATGAGTGGAAGAGTAAATGTGAGGAGAGCAGAGCGGAGGTTATGGAAATGAGGTAGGAATCTTGTGCTTCCCTAATACTTTTCCCAGAATATTGGAATAAAGACATGTACAAATATAACTGCATTAGAAAACAAAATTGACCGTTTTTGTTTGTTTGACAGGAAAATTGTTGCAGAATATGAGAAAACAGTGGCACAGATGATTGGTGAGTTACTGCCCCCTGGTGGTGGTTTGTTTATCTTTGTTCATATCATCCTGTCTCCTGAAGGTGTTATTTTAAAGTGCCTGTGACATCAAATCTTTGTAATAAATGGGAATGCATTTTTGCTAAGATAACATTGATAACCTATTGCAAAAATAAATAAATAAAAATTCACACCACTAAAGTGAACAGGTGTTGATATATTTGCGTGTGAAGCGAAAGGAAGTGATGTCAAAGGGGAATATCTGCATGTGAACAGAGAATTGATGATATGGATAACGACACAGGCTGTAGAGAAGAATCTGATGTTTCTTTAGATTATTTTGAGTCACTATCAGAGAGAGATGAAGAAAAGCCAAGAGTTCAAATAACATTGTTTCAATAAACAAAGATCAGAGCGCTTTCTTTCATTAAGAGTTCCCCTTTTATATCACTTCCTGTTTTGTTTTGCCTGAGCCAATTAACAAAAATATGCCAGTTTTGTGAAAAAATGGATTAAATCATGTGCATTATGCCAAGTTTTTTAAATATAAAGATGTTTTCTTTCACTTTTTGTATGTGAAGGATAGGCATGTCACAGGCACTTTAAGTAATTTGTTTGTTATTTATACGTGCTTCTAATGGCCCAACTGAGTGAAGTAAGAAAACTTCCTTGGTGACGATTTGATACAAGTTTTGGAAAATTTGCATCCTTGAGTTTGGAGGTTGACTCCTGCAAAGTCATCTTATTTTATTTTGATTTCTTTTGTAAACTGAGCAGCTCTTGTTTTGTTTTTTATATATGATTATTAAATAAAGAAACAAATTTACAATTAGGATTTTAAAAAAGTATATTATCACAATTCTACAATTTGACTGGATCTTTTTAACTCATTGACTTGAAGTGTTTGGAACCGGACTCTAGTCAGACTGATGTCACTCTCACCTTCTCCTCTAACTTGTTTGTACATGTTTGTTTTTGACCTTTTGTCTGCTCTCTGGTCTTCAGGAAGTAGAAGCATGTGATCAGTCAGGCTACTGAGCTCAGAAAGTCAAACAGCGTGGAGTCTTGAAAAAAACTTCCTGCAGTTTGTGTTTTCCTAAATCTTTGCTGCTTCATTCCCTAAACACTGAAAAGCCATGGCTAAAAGTCCCTCAGGCAATAAGTTTATAAATACTAACAATTACTTATAAGTTCTTGTTTAGTATAAAAATGGTTACATTTCATAGTTTTGTCTCCCATCAATTTTAAGTTTGTTGTAGACGCGTTGAGGTTCTCTTATCTTGTTTATTTGCCTGCAGAGGACACGCAGCAGCAGAAGAGCCTCTCCTGCAGTAAATCGGTCAGACAGTTGACTCTAGAGAGGGATCAGGCTCTCGCTGATCTCAACTCAGTGGAGCGCTCCTTCGCTGATCTCTTCAGGAGGTATGAGAACATGAAGGGGGTCCTGGAGGGCTTCAAGAAGGTCAGTGTGACTCCTGGGAGCTCATGTGCAACTTTATGTCGCTGCCAGATGTTTTGACATGCTTTCAATCTGTCTGTTCAGAATGAGGAGGTGCTGAAGAAGTGTGCACAGGACTACCTGCTGCGCATCAAGCAGGAGGAGCAGCGATATCAGACTTTAAAAATCCACGCTGAGGAGAAGCTGGACAAGTAAGATTCACTTTTTAGAAGTTATTTCTATGTGTTTCAGTCACTTGAATCCTAAATCACAGTTTGATGGTCAAGTTTAGGCAGAATCTCTCATTTCTTCTCTTCCTGTCCAACAGAGCTAATGAGGAGATCGCTCAAGTTCGTGCCAAGGCCAACGCTGAGAGTGTCGCTCTGAATGCAAGCCTGAGAAAGGAGCAAATGAAGGTGGAGTCGCTTGAAAGAGCTGTCCTTCAGAAGGTAAAGAGGCTGCACAAATGACTGATTCAACATGTGTTCATGAGGCAGAGCTGCTAAAAACATCCTTGAAAATAAATCCCTTTCAGTAGGTTTTGGTGGTTTAACCTTTTTGTATTTGGGTGTGAGAAAAGATGATGAGGCATGTTTCAACACTGGTGCTTTCACGACAAACGAACAGTGGGAATTATTATGTGAAAACAAGTCTCTGTTGCATTTTGTGGTTTGGATTTTATAAGATAAGAACTTTAACCACTTCCCACTAAACTTTTTATCTCTTGAAACTTTGGCAAAAACATGTCCCAGTACAAAAAGTGGTAATTTCTGTTGGAAATTAAAACCATTTTCATGCATAAAAGTAATCTAGGTTATAATCAAGGGATCCTTTGCACATATGTCAGGTTATTTTATAGGTTTGTTTTTCATTTGTATTAAAAAAAAATTGCTTGCCCTCAAATAGGAGATAATCTTTTCAATTTCAAAGCAAAAAGTAATAATTCAAATTATTATTATATTTACCACACAAAAAATACATTCTAATCTGTATTAAAATTTACAAACAGTGAGTTTTGAACAATATTTACTATTATTTTATGGTTGCTCAAAATGTGTCTCCACCCTTGGATATTAATAAAAAGCAGTAAAATCTGTTTGCAGAAATAGACTTTAAATTAATTCTGATGATGATTCTAGTGATTAAGCTGTTAAAAAAGTCTAAATGACAGTAATTTTGCTGTGGCGCTTAAGGCCTTTCAGCACAGTGAAATCCACAGCTGCAGTTGCAGAAAAGCCAACACTAGAGGGCAGTGTTTCCTTTTCTAACACCAGACTCAAGTTAAAATGAAGGCAAAATGTGGAAACTAACCTCAAACCTCAGAAATTACAGGCAAGACAAATTTCTTATTGTCATTTCCTTTTTGTTCCTGTGCAGATGTGCCAGTATGTCACAGTTTTTTGTGTTTGTTTCCCGCAGAATCAAGAAATTGAGGAGCTCACTAAGATCTGCGACGAACTGATCGCCAAATTGGGTCCAGACTAGGAAACATTAAAATAATCTTTGCAGCACTTTGACGGCCTCTTTCAGCTGGAGTCATGGAGTATTTTTACATCCATCTTATTTTAACTAATTATACATTGTTTTGACATAAATACATAATGGCTTCACATCCTGGATTTATTTTTCCTTTCAAATTTAAATTTGGGTCCAGGACAATATTTCTTTATTTTCCTTGTGTTTTCATGGAAGTTACATCATCATGAAGGTGTGCATCACTTATAATGAAAAGGCATCATTATTTATTCATCATATGTTAATGATGATTTTAAATGAAAATCATTTTCTTAGAAAAAAGTGGAAAATAACTATTTTTTCTTTTTTTAAGCAATGTTCTTTTATGAGAGCATTTAAACTAACAGTTTCTTGTTTTACAAAAACAAAACCATCAAATATTTCAGCATCTGTGCAGGAATTAAATCAAAGATGATGCAGGTTAGAGGAGAAAGCACAGACCTGTTCTCAGCGCAGCACATTTACCTTGTAAATATCTGAACACAATCACATATCCATTCTGAGTGCCTAAAACTGGTTTTGCTTTGTCTGTTTTCTGCTTCTTACATATTTTTGCTGCTTTTCTTCTGTGATTAGTTCACATGTAGGTGGTTTTTCAGCTTGTCTCTTTTGTTTTACCGGTTGACTTATCTCAGTTATTCAAAAGACTGAAGCGAAACCACTGAGTTTACACAAAATGTACATTTCCTCCTGTAAATCAGAGTATGTTATAGTGCACTCGTTTGATATGTTACAACATTACTATGTTGTAATATTACCCAGGTGCCGTGTTGCTTTGTGTCACTTAACCTCTGGCTTTACTCACATCAAGATGTTTTGGTGTGACCTTTTTATGCCTATTTCATTTAAGCAGGAAAGTATTTTATTTCCTTTCATGCAGTTCTATACATTGTTGCCAAAGTGTTCTGTATACTGTGTATTACTGTATTCTGTTCTTAATATTCTGAGCTAACCGGGTTGCACTCCGTATGGCTTTACCTGTGGCGATTTACCAATAAGAGCTATGTTGTTTGGCGCATGTGTTCGTCATCTGACGTTTTCCCATTTGAACGGAAACAAATTAATGTTTGCAGCCCCGCCCAGTTTATGTTTAAAGAACAAAGATTAGTTCCCGTTTTCCTTCTGCACAATCAGATGCCAAATATCAAGATGAAGTGAACTTTGGTGTGACCCTATGTCCTGTTGTACAGCTCAGAGCTGCTGGTCAAAGCACATCCGTTGATATGGTACAGTGTGTATATTTTATGAAAAGAACATTCAGAGCTATGTTATTTGTACAATGAAAGAGTTAAATATGTACTGATTGTATGTTATTGAGTATATTTTGTGCATTCCTAAATAAATGGTTATGATTTAATAAAATCTTGTTGTTTTTGTCCACAATTATTTAAGGGATGAGATCAGTTTAACCAATAAGCTCCTTTAAAAAATATAACTTCTTAAAACTTTATTAAAAAATGCAAACATTACTTGCTGCAGCTTAAGTTGCTGAACTATATTGGAGGTTCATTTATCATGTGTATATTTTTGCATTAGAATGTTAAACTCCATAAATATTCAATATGTTTAAAGGTTTACTTTTCTTCTATTTTACCTTTAGTTAGTGTAGATTTATGTAACTTCCTGGGTCTCTGACTGGGAGAGTGGCGGCCATCTTTGTAGTTCTTTATTTGTAGTCCCTCATTTTGTGGTTATCTTAAGTGGGATTGACCGCAAAAGTTAAACAGTTCAAGATATTAGTTCACTTATAATTTTCTGAAAGTTTCATTATGATCCTGTCATTAGTTCATGAGATATCTTGTTAACAGTAAATATATATATATATAAGGTGTCTATTTAAAACTTAAAGCTCTGTGCAAACAACTTCCCTCAATTGCAGAATAGAATGAATAATTCATATTAATTTTATGGTCAGTATTAATCATTTTCATAAACTATTTGTTCACCTTTTGCAGTTAGTGGTTTAGACAATAAAATAAAAGCATTCCATCCCACTTAGAGAAGGACCATAAATCAGGTGATGAAGAATTCAGCCGCTTGTCATGGAAAAGTAACAGAGCAGAGCTCTGGGCATTGACTGAGAGATTAATAGCTTTTGACTACAGAAACAGATTCAGACAGGTGAGAAATGCGGGACACACACTGTCAGGTGATGTTGGCTGTGATTTTCCTGCCTTTTCTCTCAGAGCTCTTATAAATTGTTGTGGTTGTCTTGTTTCAATATCTGGTGGTGTGTAATAAATTCACTTAAAACTATTTTTAACTTCCAGTACAGTTTTCTCAGTTTGGCTGTTTTCAGACAAACAAACAAACTCGGTGAGATCAAAGGTGAGATCAAAGGTGAGATCAAAGGTGAGATCAAAGGTGAGATCAAAGGTGAGATCAAAGACGGAAAATTCTGATCTCAACATTTTCAGGGTCTGTTTTTTCAGTTTTGTAGAGGTAGTATTTCCCCTCTGCCCCCTGTAGGTGGCGTCCCAATTACAACTCAACTTTTTATAGTGTTATGTGAAACTGAAATGATATGATCCTTTGTCAAACAGAGTGAACAGATTCTCTAATTCTTGTTATCTAGAGTTGATTTACAAAAGATCGGAAGAAATAATTGAGTTACAAAGGATATGCTGGTCATCTGAATGAATCTGAGTAATCAAAGTTGGTTAACGATGAATATCTTGTTTTGTTGTAGCTGAATTTGAACTAACACCAATGAGTATTGAGGAAGCTGTGATGAAGGCAGTTCTGGGTCAAAAAGACAAAACTGACATAAAAAGTTGTTTTTTATTAGTAAAAAATATTTCTGTATTTGAGTATCTAGATCTAAACTTTATTTATTTTTTATAAGTTACATTAAAATAAAGGAGAACCACTTCAGAAAATAGCTTCAAAGTGATATCACGAGGCTCAGAGGATGGTAGGCTGGATCAGATGCCCTCAGCAGCAGCAGGACTGTTTTGTAACCCTGGCGACTGCTTCGGAGGGGGCGGGGCCAGGATGCTGAGGCGGCCTCTGATTGGCTGTTGTGTTTGCTGAGGAGTGGTACGGGAGAGAGCAGCCAGCTGTGAGGGGAGCCCCGAAAAAAACAAAAAACTCAACCAGAAAGTACTTAAAGGACAAAGAACCGGTTCTACCCAATCCATCCTTTCTCCGACAGGTTAGAAACTTCACACACCGTGACGTGGAAAGTGTGACGGCTGGTTCTCCTCGGTCAGAGTAAGAGTTTTCACTTTTTATGTTTCCTTTGGCTCCAAGTCGTGTCGCACGTGCATTGATGTGTGATATTGATTTTTTTAGCTAGCTAACGAGTATTTGTAAAAAATAGATACATTTCTATGTATTACACGTATGACCTAAACTTTACTGTGGTTGATGTGTTTTCCTGATATTACATTTTTTGTAACTTTTTTAATTAAAACCAAGAACTTTGTGTCCTTGTTGCTGGTGCTGAGAACTACTCATCACTTTTATTGTGCACAAAAAAAAAAAAAAAAAACTTGTTGATTATAACACATTCCTTTATCTTTCTTTCATAATGAAACGATTGTGTTGCTGTAACCTAATATGTCTGAAGTGATTTGACATGTTTTAGAGCCTGTTAAATGTTTTTGGCTGAGTTATATTCACTTTAAGTTTATTTTTCAATTTAGATTATTAGTATTTTACTCAACACAATTAACACATTAATGAAGTAGAAATTAACTTTAGACATTTAATCCTGTTGTACTTGTGTCTGTCTTATTAAATAGATGTAAACATACTATGAACAAAAAAAAAAGATATGTTATTTTAACCAAAAATTAAATTAACATCAGTTCAGCCAACACAGTGAAACCAGAAATGAACATTAGGAAATAACAGAGTAGGTTTGATCAGTGCTGGGCACAGTTCCCCTAAAGCATTAGTTGGAACTAATTTCCTTATTAGTGCTTTAGGGCTTTTGCTAATTTTAAAATTTATTAGTGGATTAGCACTTGCTAAATTTAGAAGCACTAACTGAGGTCTATAAATGTTATTGATCAACGTTAATGTTAAGAGCTGAGGGTGAAAGCTGTCACACATTTTGTTCATGTGTGTCACTTATCCACCAGATGACAATAAATAAACTCAAATACAGCTGAGGAATGTCAATGATAAGTCTTAAAAGAGCAACATGTGACTCATGTTGTCTGTTGGAGAATGTTCATGGGTTGACTGGGTTATTTTAGTGCTTTAAAATTAGCTTTTTCTAAAACTTTCAGTGCATTAGTGCTTTAGAATTAGGGGACTTAAATATTTGAGTTAGTGTTTTAGGGCTAGTGGAACTAATTTTTAGATTAGTCCTGCCCACCACTGGGTTTGACTTAATGTTCCATCAGTGCTTAATTTATGACAAAAATCAGTGTAATTGTGTTGAATTCTTGGATTTAGTCTACAAGTTTAGATTTGTACAACCTATAATAATGAATTATTTAATAAAGTTAAGCCCAGGATACTTTAGTTACAAACACATTCCTGTTTAAATCAATCAAACATGGTTTGGTTGTTTTTAAAGTGTTTGTATTTACTTGCTCTCCTGCTTACATAATTATTTTCTTACTTTATAAAAAAAAAGGCACACAGAATATTTCAGTGTTTCTGCTGGCCTTTTTTAAACATGTAGTCCTTCCAAGGAGCACATCTCTTTCGGCCTCCTCTGTGACGTCCTACAGGGTTCAACTATTTACTGACCTTTACCTCGAGGGGTGTTTGTACAAGCGTGTGCAGTTTGTTGGGCTTTCACCATGACGTCAACTCATTCCACTCTGGATGTTGAGATGGCCTCCCAGCGGTCTTCCTGGCATCCTTTTATTTCTGCCTGCAGATGTTTTATCTTAATGTTCATGCATTCATCGTTTGTCATGAAATGTTAAGCTTGGTGTCATCTTTCTCTGATGTGAAGTTCAGAGAGTTCAGTTCAGCCTGAAGGCAAAGATCAGCAGATGAAGACAGTAGCTGCACCAAACCTGCAGGAGCTTAGATTTACACTCTGTTAGCACATTAAACAGGCTGATAATGAAAGTCCCTTCACTTATTTTTTCTTTGCCAAACTTTCTCTAATTCTTATTTTCTTTTACTGGAAGCCAAATGTTGTTTTTCTTTCGGCAGCACCTCTCTGCAGGGGTCTTAGCAGCGAGCAAACTCCCCTGAAAGATTTGGCAGTTGTTTTATACTGAATATCCTTCTTGACGTGACCTGGGCTCAAACCTGCAGCATCAGAATTACAGGACTGTGGCACCGACTGCCAACTCACTGCAGTTGTTTCTACCAGAGGCTCCATCCTTCTCCATCTTCTGCCACTTCTCTGTAGTCAGGCTGCAGAGACATCAGGTTTATGAGAGAAACCCAGACATCCCTCTCCCCAGCGACACTTTCCAGCTCCTCCTGAGGGACCCCAAGGCAAAAGGACCAGAGAGGCCCCCAAGGGATGGCCAGGGTTAACCTTGAAAATATGCTGGCCTCCCCACTGACCCTGTGGGGCAAAAGGGGAAACCACCCCCTCCCATTTAAAAGTCATTTTCAAATCACACAAACCATATATCTATCTCCTTTATTCACATCATAAATTTAAAACCAATAAATAAATAAATAAATACAGAATTAATAAGAAAATAAATAAATCTTAACTTATACATACAGTATAAGGCTGCTGCTCACCATTTTCAACTGAGTGAGGCGCTGGGCCATCGAGGAAGAAGAGTACATGTAGCCTCCACCTGAGGAGCGTGGCAATGTTTGGAAAGAGCAAATCAGGCGTGCAGTCGGGTGAAAATCAAGCAGAGGAAGAAGCAGCTTTACAGTGCAGAACGGTGGCTTTAAAATTGGCAAAGCTTGTATTACAAGCGGCCGAAATGGGTTTCCTCCGCAGGGTGGCTGGGCTCTCCCTTAGAGATAGGGTGAGAAGCTCGGTCATCCGGGAGGGACTCAGAGTAGAGCCGCTGCTCCTCCACGTCGAGAGGAGCCAGTTGAGGTGGCTCGGGCATCTGGTAAGGATGCCTCCTGGACGCCTCCCTGGTGAGGTGTTCCGGGCACGTCCCACCGGGAGGAGGCCCAGAGGAAGACCCAGGACACGCTGGAGGGACTATGTCTCTCGGCTGGCCTGGGAACGCCTTGGAGTTCCCCCGGAGGAGCTGGAAGAAGTGACTGGGGAGAGGGAGGTCTGGGCCTCCCTTCTGAAGCTGCTGCCCCCGCGACCCGACCCCGGATAGGCAGAAGAAAATGGATGGATGGATGTATTAAATTAAAGATGTAAATTTTACCTTTTTAGAGAAAAGGACAAACGTCTCATAAGTGTTGCAGTAATAATTATTAGTTCATCCAGCGCCCTTTCCATTGCTGTATGAATTAATTCATTCTACTTGATTGATACTCATATCAAGAGTTTATTTATGTAGGTAAAATTATGTTTACCAACCTGTTTAAAACACCAGAATGCAGAAAATGGCATCTACTTCATTCAAAGATTTTCTCAGGGGGACCCTCAGACGTCCCTCCCAACCCCCTCAACTCCCACCAGTGTGTCCCCCATAGATCACAAACACTTCTGATGCCCCTTAAATAGCTTGATGTAAGAAGCTATTACATCAAGCTATTTAAGGGGCATCAGAAGTGTTTGTGATCTTTCATGTATAAATTTATACTTTAAATTTATACATTATTAAATTTATGATATTTCATGTATAAAGATCCAAAACAGCTTATTAAATAAAGAAAATCTTAGTTCTTTGACTGACCTCAGCTTAGTTTGTTCATGATTATGACCAAAACGTCGAATCTTTTTGGTTTGATAAATTTCTGATGTGTAAACTCATTAACAGTTGTTACTTATTTTCTGTGCATTTTTGGTTGAGTCAGTTCACATTAAATTTTCGTGAATTTTGTCAATAATTGTGGTTGAACCAGAAGCTTTTGGAAGCCTGGTGATGACTAGACTAGGGCTGCCACGATTAGTCGATTAATCGACGACTAATCGATTATTAAAATAATCGATGACTAATTTAATAATCGATTAATCTTTTTTTTCTTTGTTTTTCTCTCCAAACTGTTTTGACACCTTCCACTGCCACATCTGCCTTTCTGTCCTTGACACACATGCACAGTAGTGGTAACTGGGGTAGGCCGTGGACGTCACAAGACATTATACAGACAGATTTTAGTTAGCATATAGCTAAAATCCAATGATGGTTATATAATAGCAGCTGCATTCTGGCACGATAAGCTCAGTTTTATATTCAATTAATGTATGATCCCATTAGTCGACTGAAAAAATAATCAGTGATTAAGCGACTATAAAAATAATCATTTGTGGCAGCTCTAGACTAAACCAAAGTTTTGTAATTATTCCACTTATTTCCAGGAACACAATTACTTCTCCACAGCTGAATTTCTTGGAATATTAAAAAACATAGTAAAGTCCAGCTCACTGTAAAATATTTTATCTCCCTTTAGGTCATCATCTCCTCCTCCTTTGATCTGCATCATGTTGGATCCGCTTGCCATCAGTTGTCTCTTGTTGTGTATTTGTGGGCTGTGCAATGCCCAGTCTGGCAACCCTGTAGTCCAACTACGTCTAGCTGGGGAGAAAAGGAAACACTACGAGGGCCGGGTGGAAGTTTTCTACAATGGAGAGTGGGGAACGGTGTGCGATGATGACTTCTCCATCTACGCAGCCCAAGTGGTGTGCAGAGAGCTGGGCTTCATGGATGCTGTGTCCTGGTCCCCCTCAGCCAAGTTTGGAAAAGGAGAAGGTAAAGAATTGGTGTCTGCTGGTGTCAAAATCTTAATTTGTACTCAAATAAAAAAAAATCTGATTTAGTTGTTTAAGAATTGAAGTGAGGGGTGTTTATGTGGCCATTGAATGACATGCATTACGTAAAAGTAATCCCATCTGTGTATGCAGCTCCATATGTTCCGTGATGATCTCTGAATGAGGTTCAGATTTCCCCCGACTCTGAATCCCCACAAAGCACTGGTTTCCTCATTAGATGTAAAATGTGAGCTGGAACACATCAGTCAGTGCAGAGTAGGGAACAACTGGAAACAAGATATGTAAACCAGACCCACACAGACATAATCTCACCTCCTTTTTTCCTCTTTTCCTTTTTTCCTGTCATGTATAGTTTACTCCATTACCAGAGAAACACTAATGACTTTCCCACCTCTGTGAACGTGGTAGTTTCTGGTTGCTGGTGGTGACCGTATGCCAGTAGTTGTAAGTTCAGACAGCACTCTTGTTGAGGACCCCTCTGGGTTCCTTACACGCATTTAGATAACTAAAATGAGGCAAAATCAACTTCTGATTTAGTTTCAGTGCATTTCATAAATGTGGTTCTTTGGGTAGATAGATGGGTAGATACACTGCAAAAACTGTCCACCTAACCAAGTTTTAAAATCTTATATCCAGCCAAAAAGTCTTTTTGATCTTGTTTTGAGACTGATTTACTAAACAAGAACTGACTGTGTAAGAATAATAATCTTGTTTTCAGAATGTGTAAGATTATTTGTCTTATTAGTCTGAAATTTTGACTCAAATTAAGTAAAAAAATTTCTGCCAATGGAGTAAGAAATTTTTACTTGGTAAGACTCTTGAAATAAGAAAAAATTGAGTCAAACCAAGTATTTCAAGAATCTTACTAAGTAAAATTTTCTTACTCCATTGGCAGAAATTGTTGACTTAATTTGAGTCAAATTTTCAGACTAACAAGACAAATAATCTTACACATTCTGAAAACAAGATGATTATTCTTACACAATCAGTTCTTGATTAGTAAATTAGACTCAAAACAAGATCATAATGATTTTTTGGCTGGATATAAGATTTTAAAACTTGGTAAGATGGACAGTTTTTGCAGTGTAGATGTGTAGATAGGTAGATGGATGGGTAGATAGATGGGTACATGGGTAGATAGATGGGTATATGGGTAGATAGATGGGTACATGGGTAGATAGATGGGTAGGTAGACTGGTGGATAGATAAATAAGTACTGGTAAGTCAATCCTGGGCTGGGACTGACAAGTTCTCATGCAATTTAGCTACATTTAGCTTTCAGATATTGTTTTACTAACTTCAGCATTTAGCTGCAGCATTGCTAGTATCTTTTGCAGTTATCTTCTAATTTAGTTTAATTGAGAAATTTGGCTGACTTTTTTAAAGAGGCAATAAAAGTTTATAATTAAAACAAATACATTCATGTAGACAGTGCTCCTTCCTCCTTTCACTAGCTTGTTAACTCCCCATAAAACCTCCACATTCTAGTGTTAACAAAGCATTTATCACAAAGTTAAGCATATAAAAGTGAACTGAAACTTAGCTGTTTTTCAATCCGTCATACATTTGTAGCTCTGGAACATTAAGCTCTTATAGTAAGACTCTTCCAGAAGTAGGAAAAGCAGAGGCTACGTGGCCATGTGAAATTGTTGGTATGAACACAATGTTCCTCTGCAACATGTTGAGGCTGTCAGAATGATGAGCAGCACGTTGGAGGTTCCCGTGGCTGCAGCTACAGTAATGTGCCTCTTCTTCACTCATGATTCAGAGCAGCCAGCTGAATAACAGATGATCTTTTCCAGCCGTGACATTTCTCAGCCTTGTTTTGGCTGAAGGATATGTCAGAGATCAAAAGTGTCTCCGTGTGAGTAACTTTCCTTCACTGGTGACTAGACCTCAGTAAAAATGTCCAAATACACTACAAAAAGATGAGACACACAGCTTAAGCTGTCGAATAAAATGTTTAAATGATGTTCAGATTTGTAGTTTTGATGCTGTAATGTTTTTTATAAGGAAGGAAGGTAATTGTGCATCTTAAATTCCAGCTTTGTTTGTGGCTCCCTTTAGCTCAGTGACAAAAGCCTTGCCATCAAAAGCAGTGAAAATCAGATCAATAATGTCCTCATATTGCAAATAACCAATGATGATAGTGATTTTTTCAGAAAATATGACAGTTTAATCAACAAATTGTCAAGAAAGACACTGTTAATGTGCTATTATTTGCCTGACAAGCTCACTAAAACCCAAAGATTTCAGTTTATCTCATTAATAAATTAAACAGTCATGCTGATATAAACCACAGTGGAAAACTGTGTGCGTAAAAAGATAAACTCCCTTTAACAGGAAAAAACCTCCAGGGGAACCAAAACCAGACCCAGGATAGGGTCAGAGAGGACAGGAAAGAGACCTAGACAAACACAGAATGACAGGAATCAAACAAATCTCTCTGATTTCTCACGTAACTTATTTTGTCACCAATTGTCCGCCTTTGTTCAGTCTGGTTTTAAAAGCACTGCAGTCTGATTATTATTTTTTATATTGTTTAAAAATAACAAATAAAAAGCACATTTTCACTTTACACACTGTTAAGCCAATACTTTAATTTTTTTACTAATGTGTAGACAGAGATTTTATCCCAAATAGTTTGAGTGCTGGTTAGTGTGTGATGCTCAGAACGGCAGATTGCGACAAAGTGAAGATTCAGCGCAATTTGCGCACTTCCTCAGATAGCTAACTTTTACTAATTGGCATTTTATAATGTATAAACATTTTTGTGCAATGTCTTGTGATGGTTTTTGTTGCAAATGGGCTCTTCGTGGCTAACTGAATTCCCTTTTCTCTTGTTTCAGGTCGAATCTGGCTCGATAACGTGCACTGCACCGGTGGAGAGAAGAGCCTGGCTCAGTGTGAGTCCAACGGCTTCGGGGTTTCTGACTGCAAACACTCAGAAGACGTCGGGGTGGTCTGCTCCCAGAAGCGTATTCCAGGCTTTAAGTTCATCCAAAACCAAGCCAACAGCGTGGAGGTAAGGTCCCAGCACACCCACAGTGAATATTGCGATATACAAAGTGTTCACACTGTCACATAAATATCAGTTCACACATGGTTCAAGTAGACACATGAAATATGTACAGATGCTCTCTTCATTGAGTATCGGCTTTGGATGAAAGAAAAAAGTTATCTCTGTGAAACTGCTCCAGCTCTCAAACTGACTCTTCAAACCCTTCCAAGTCTGCTAACAGGAATTGGCTTGAACTATTAAGGTGCGTTAAGTGTCTCATCTTGTTAAAACTGCGAGTGTTTACTTGAAAACAAATATTGAGTAGCTTGAACAAAAAGCAGCTAAACTATAAACACAAAATTAAAGTCAAACATTATATCGGCCTTTGCATATTATGCATGTTTTATTGCTACCCATTTTACAGAAATCTGCCATAAAGACTACAGTCCTACAGTGTTACAGTGTCCCTGCCCACACCAGACCCCCAGTCTGCAGCCGGGGAGATTTCAGAGATGACTCAGAGGGCAGGAAAACCATCCTGTCTGGGTGCAGAGAACCGGATGGAAAGTCAGGCGTGTGGGCATGTGAACGTGACAGGGAGGATGGGGAGGGCAGGAGAGGACATGGAGGCATTCCTTCTGCTCGTCTGCAAACAAGTTATTAAAACAAGGTGCTGCAGAGCGTTTTCCATTACGAATTAATGACTTAGCTAAAGGAAGGTGAGTTTGGCGGTTTAGAAGGGGCCAGTATGTTCTCACTGCATTCATACCAGAGCTTCGTGTTTATTTATACTTGACAGGGGGCGGAATTAGCTGAGTCACACCAGGACAGCACTTTTTTTTTGACTGGATTCTGTTAGGATGCCTGAGTAGAACATTTATTGAAAAAAAAATGTGTTTACTTTTCCACTGCAAAGTTCAGCACTGGGCATGGAGGAGATGAGGAGAGGTGAAATTAAAATGAGCAATGTGTGCTGCTGAACACTCTGCATTTATTCCTGAGTTTTATAGCTTGTATATTTAGGTAACACCTTCATGTTCCGTGTTTGTTCTGAGTTTTTAGGGTTTCTGGTGTGTTAGGGCAGTTCAGTCTGCCACCCTGTAAATACTTCCTTGGTTCGGCCAAAGTCTTTCAAGTCACGGAGCAGAGGAAGAGAAAAAAGGTGTAGCTAATCTTTGGCATTGCTTGAACTGACAGCAGCAATGGGCAACTCTGTTCCTGCGACCTGTTTATTCACAGCATGAATTAGCATTTTGTACCTGGAATGTTAGCAGTCAGCTGTGTAAATACAGTTAAATTTCCATAGATTTTTACCACAATTTACATTTTACCTTATGGAGTACTAATCTTAAAGACTTTTTACAGGCTTCAAATTTCATAAATGCAGTCTTTAGTGACATTTTTGTGTATTTTCCGTTAGTTTTCTGTAGATCCTTGTGTTTTTCCATTCTGTGACATCTGTCAGTCTTTGTTTTAGTCCCGCCCTAACTCACCTGCTCCTCATGTCTCCTCCAGGTGTTTCTCATTTAACCCTCATTAATGTGTCATCATATTTAATCTTTTGTCCTCTGTTCATTTATTGTGCTGTTTCCAACCCCAGCCCGTGTGCTGCCACGTCAGCACGCTTTATTGTTAATAAACAAGTCTCTTTGCACATGTTCTGGAGTTTTGCCTGTTCTCCTGGTCCTGCCTCAAAAAGCTCGAATAAAGATTTCATTTCGCCAAAGTTTTCTTGTAGAAAAATATACCGTATTTTAAGATGTTTTAGATATTTTTGAAATGGGGTTCTGTGGAAAGATTATGAACACCAACTATCTTACCCGTTTTAGATGGTCCTTCAACAACCTCAGTTTGAAAAAAAAAAGTTATATTATGATTGAATTGGTAGCTAATGAATAGTCTAAGCAAGGCCAAGATCAAAGAGGAATGCTGTTGTCTTAAAACAACTTAAATCCAAAAACAATTAAAAATAAAAATCATATCAGTTTATGCAAATATGAACTTAATGGTTATGGTGCGTTCACACCGAACGCGATTTCAGCTTCAAAATCGCAGCCAACGCTGAAGTCTGAAGCTTGTGCACTTTGAGGTCAGACGCAGGACAGTTGTTGAAGCGCCGCACGGCGACAGCCGCCCCGCCCCTCCCTCCTCTGTCGGGCTCCGTTTAATGTCGGACGAGGAAGTGGCTTTGCTTTATTTACAGACAGCCAGAACGTGTCACGTTCATCAGATAATTAATTCATAATTAATTCACCAGATAATTCAGAGAAGAGGCTCACAGCTGCTTTCAGGACTATTTTTTTCAGTCTGATGAGTCGCTGTCACGCATTGCTGCGGATCAGGACACGACTGCAGGCACTCATTTTAGCGAAAGAGCTCCGCTCCGTCTGTTTCAGGTTAGTGGACCTCATTCAGTAAACTGTCCCGTCGGGAAATATGTCGCTACGTCACACAGTGGAGTCTCTCTGATTGGTTGACGCTGCGCGTCGAGCTGCAAAAGTTCAGATTTCCCAACTTCAGCGATTTGGACGATTTGGACGATCTGAGCGTTCGACGCTCAGATCGTCCAAATCGTTCAAATCGCGCTGCTCTAATCGCGCTTGAGGCGCCGCAGAACTTCCCGACGTTGCTTGAAGCGCGTCCACCATAGACTTTGCATGTAAACCTGCTGCTCCTGACGCTGAAATCGCGTTTGGTGTGAACGCACCATTATACCCCGCCCCTCGCACTGTGACTGCTGGATATGGGCACCAGTGACCCCCGTTACCCTGAAAGGAAGAGGCGGGTATAGATGATGGATGGATGGATGGATGGATGGATGGATGGATGGATGGATGGATGGATGGATGGATGGATGGATGGTTGCACCACCATTAATTTTGCATTATACAATTATTCCAGCTGAAGTAAGATATACCGACAGTATACTGAAAGTGTCCCAAGATGCACCAGATGTGCTAAAGTTAACTGCTGCTGCTATTTGCTCTGGTAAATAACCAAAGATTTTCTTCATAAAAAACTTTGTATAAACAACAGCTATATCAAAGTTTATTAAACTGCTCACTGTAGAATTATTATTATTATTTTTTGATTTGGGTTGTGTTACAATGATAACTTTTGTCTTGGTTCTGCTCAGACTAGCCTTTAGTTCATCAGTTTAGTCAGAATAAAACTATCTTTTCAACTTGAGGTTGTTCAAACAGCTATCTACAGCATGTAAGATATTTATGGTTTATACAGGACTGCATTTATAAAAATGTGAGGTATCCCTAACTGACCTAGCCTGACCCTTGCCTTCCTACGCAGTTCCGCTCAATTCTAGTTTCCCTTCATGGGTCTGGTTTTTACCAGGCTATAACTGACCCTAAACAGGAATTTAAAAACTAGTAGTTGCATAAATAAGAAATCCCCTAAAGAACAATATGTTAAAGTTGCATTTAAAAAAATGTTATTTATACTCCAAACATGTTCCTACAAATTCACTTGTAACATCACTGCATTATTTCTGTATCTGAGTCATTGTCATAAGTAAAGTTAATTACTTTAATACGCCACATCTGATGCTCCCCACTAATCCTACAACATCCACTAGTATCTGTTTAATTGTACAGAGTAATTTGTTCTTATTTTCTTAGTTTAACCCAGCGGAGAGTCATTGTTATGTCTGATTGTTTCTTCCAGAGGGATCAACGTTTGTCACACGTGACAGATGTGGTGGCCACATTCATTAAATCGGGCCTATTTGTTAGCAGAGCTGAACACTGTAATGACAGAAAACTTTATTAATTCTCACTGAGTTGAAAGGATGCACCCAGCTTGTGACTGTCATGATGTTTATGTGAGAATAGCACAGTAAAGAATGTGAAGTGCTATTCTGGGATGATGAGAGTGTTATGGTACAAGTTAGATTGGAGTCATTCTGGGACAGTGTTGTTGCATTTTCCAGACTGTTTGCACCGCAGTTTAAATGTGTGATCGTTGTGTAACACTGCTGTTCTGTGCCAAAAAGAAAAATCCAGGAAAAAACAAAAAACAAAGATTAGTCCACATGGCTAAAACATTTGCCATTATTATCATTGTTTATGCTCTAGAAAAATCTGTTTCTAGATGAAGACATCTTTAGAAGAGACAGAAAATTATGTTTCTGAAGGGACAAAGAAGAATATGAGTCACAAAAACAGCTGCAGTTTAACTCCAGATCGTTACCAGTGTTTACTCCAACAAAACAACTACATCAGGAACCATTACATCGTTGTAAAACACCAGTTGTTTTAACAAAATGCAGCTGTTGGAAGCCTTTTGTTGTATTTATTAAACCAGAACTGTTTAACAGAGTCTACACATGCATACGTTGATTCTCAGGATCTCATTTCCTCGCAGCCTCTGCAAACAACAAAAAGAAATCTGAGCCAGAGCTGGACCTGCCCTGAGAACCATGTATGCAGGAAGCTCATGAGGATAAGAGCGTTTGAGGGGAGAAAATGATGATTTATGTCAGCAGACTGAGCTCAGTTCCTCCTGTGTAGGACAGGATCAGACTGCTGCACCACATGTTCAACAGCTGGATCCTCTTGAGGCTTTAATCACATTTTTTTGTGAGTCACATTACCTGAGCTGAAGGATTTTTAACTTGAACATTTTTGATTTAATACCCTCACAATGTGCTCATTTCATAAATCGGAGTTATGATTTGTGAACATCACGTTTGATTCAAGGCTTTGGGATGATTTTTGCAAAACTAGAAACATAGAACTTTAAAATGTTAGGTAAAAACAGGAAGTCATGCAGCTGTGCACATTAGATTAGCTAGGATTTGAGTGGATTTATTTAAAAACTGCACATTTTAGTGTTACGGCTAGTTCTCTGAGACAATTCTGCATAATGACACATAAACCTTAGACTGTGCTTTGTGTGTTCAGGACAAATAAGATGCAGTGAGCATTAGATTATTTTATTCCACGGTAATCTCTCCAGCCTGGTTGTAGCTTCACGTTTTAACAGACATTGCACTCCGTTGTGCTGAAGTTAGGTAATCTTTGTCTGAAAAGAGTTTTTTTTTCTTTTCGCTGCCACAGTGGGAGCAGCAGGCTCTGATAGATATTCCAGATGTGCGTCTCGTCATCTGTCAGGTCTGTTTGCTGAAGCTGGTGAGGCTGCAGAGAAAGTCATATCTCAGTTGTTTTTCATCCAAACTGATGCTGATTGGCCTTCATTCTTGTTAAGTTTTGTAAAATGTGGGCGGGCAGAAGGTTAGTCTTTTTTTTTTTTTTTTTTTTTTTTTTGCACGTGCTGGTGAACGTGCATCGGGCTGTGAATAAAGTGGAAGAAATGCAGAGTAGTGGAAGCATTAGTCACACACTGGCTAGACCACAGCCTCATGTTCACACAGCTATGTTCTGGGCGGGAGAGAGACCCCCGTCAGGAAAGTAAGTCGGGCTTTCATTTGGAAAGAGTTCAGTAATTTAGCAGAGCTCACTTCAGAGAGAAGCACTGTAATGATCTGTTTTCTTTTTTCTCTCACTCACCAACAGAAATATTTCTTTAGGATTAAAGGCATCTGTACAGTCTCAGGGTCAGTGAGGTACAGTAAGATGAGGTAAATGTTCAGAAATGTTCTTTGGAGAACTGGCCTCAGCTTGACCTGACATAAACATGAAATGCATTTTTGTTCAGACTTGAATACGAAGAATGAGACCAAAAAAGTTACTGTTCAATTCTAACTTCTTTTTAGTATTTTTAAATAATTTGTTGGCAGAGACTGGCTGCAGAAGCAGCATCTTCATTTAATTATGAGCAAGTTTGATCTTTTCATTTGAACTTAGTGTAGTCAAACTCAAAAGATATACTGGTGTGTTGACACAAAACAGACAACTTAGCAAAATAATCATTTAAAAAAAGATCTTTAGGCTCTGGTTCTGCTTTATTAGTTGACCAAAGACAACAGTCTGACACACAAAATATTTTTTACCACTAACAAAGTGATTCCCTATGAGATGAAAATTGCTCACCTGAAGGATGGTGAATTTCTCAGGTCTTTTCTGGATTTTTTTTTTCTGTTTTCTTAAAGACAAAGCTGCACATACTGGTCATCCTCTGTAGATTTTGTTTATTTTTTTCAAATCTGACACTTTTTCACCTTTTTAATCACACACTGTGTAATATTTTGTCACAATCAGGGACAAAGACTGAAGAGATGTCCCCCAGCCAAAAATAAAAATAAAAAAACCTGAAAGACTTTCAGAAAGAGTGAAGAAATATTGATCAAAGCTTCTTTGGGACAAAGATTTTTCACAACTTTAATGAGAATCAGCATCGTGTCTCTTTGTTCTTCTCTCTGCAGCTCAGCAGAGCTCAAATCTGAGTTTGTACGTCTGGGTTGCAGCCGAACTGTATAATGATGAGTCTACGTTTGATGGTCAGAGGTCTGGGAGGCTGCTGGACTGATCCCAGCTGTGCAGATCTGTGCACTTCTCTTCTGTCTCTCATTCAGTTTCCTCTCCCAGAGCCAAAAACAACACAGCTCAGACCCAACTCAGCGCCTCGTTTAAACCAACCCCACACCTGTCTTTTTCCTCTTTTCATTTTTGCTTTTTATTCCTTTCATTCTTTAATGCAACTTTTATATTAGAACCCTCCACACAGAAGGAGAAAAAGAAAAAGAAAACATTAAATTGAGAACACCGGCTCTGTGACCATGAGCACGTTTCCCTACCTCCTCACCCCGCCAGGCACAGACGGAAAACACTCTGTCCTGCTCAGCTTGCAAGAATCCCTTCATGACAGAGTAGTTTTTTTGCTCGCTGTAACCGCTGTGGTCAGTGGGCGGTTCTGGGGTCACTCCTAAAACCCCGGAGACTCCTCCTGCACTGCGGTCTTGAAGGCTGAGAGACCCTGAAGCCTTGAACATTCCTTAAGGCTGACGCCATCTCAGGAAGCCACTCAGTGGGCAAACGATTAATATACTGGCCCTGGACCTTTTTTTTTTTTTGGAGGGAAAGTTAAAGAAACTGTCTATTATAAAAAGGAGTGAAGTCAGCATTTATAAATCACAAAGCATCTCAGAGCTTGGGCTGATTTTGGCACCTGTGGTACAACTTCATACCCATTCAGGAGCAAACGGCAGCTTTTGGCTCAAACGAACAATGGCAGAGTTATTAGCTGTGCTCCAGAGGTCAGAGGTAACCAATCCTTCTTGATTTAGAGCACAAGATGCTGATTGTGAGCTTTGTTTATCCACACTGTGAGCAGATGGCTCAACCTCACCTTTAAAAGCACAAAGAATCACCCGTAGACATTATATCTTCCAATTTCCTGAAACATACTCGCTTTTATATGTCTTTGTTTTTAAATTATTTGCTTTAAACCATCAAATGATCTCCTAATAGTGGTAAATTCCTTCCACTTTTCCTCAAAGATATCAGTTTTTTTCTCCATAGATTTCTATGAGCTGTGTTGCAAGAGTGAAAGTAGGAATATTTATTTGTGAAAAAAAAACAAAGCTGGAACTCATCTTTTAGTTGGATTTAGAAGACGTTTTAAATTTAGATTTTGCTCACAAACTCAATGTAATTAACTTCAGCTACGCTGCAGCAGGTTTAAATAGATCTTTAGTCACATTTGTCATCCTAAACTCTTTTGCGTTCAACATGTGCAAACTGTGGGTCCTACAAGATATTACAACAGCAGGATTTCTTCTTTTTTTTTTCTCCGTTCTGGAAAGGGTTTGCATTTCCCGCGAAATGAGTCATACAGGCTGTGTTGTATTTGTAATAAATCAGGTGGAGGATCTCATTTTTACAGAGTATGTAAATGAAACTGACTTGTCCTGTAAACAGCGTTTTCACTTTACAGGTTACATAACTTATTTATTCAGCAAACAGTGTTTCTGGATCATTTCTGCAAAGTTAGATACAACAAAAATTGGTTTGAGCTGCAAGTTTTGTTCCGCAGTTAAAAGTAAATCAGTGGGGGAGAGATTTCAGTGGGAAAATAGCTTCAGTGGAAGATTAGCCAATTGTTTCATTCTGGGGAAATATGATGATCTCATTTACCGTACTGGTTAACTTGACATCTCAAACGTAAACCACAGATGTGTAACCAAAAATATTATTAACACACATCCACACACAACATTACAAGAGCCTGGTCGTTAAAGGTCAACATTTTATGACTTCTTTCTCTTTGACAGCTTGACATTAATCAAGACAAATTATCAACAGGCTTAATGATCAGATCTAAAACTGTTCAGAGTCTGTAATGTGGAGACTTGATAAACACACATTTATCTTGTGCTGACTGACTAAAACATCCCTGACAACAACCAGAAACACACTCAAAGACATTTTCATCACATGCGACATGTTGATGAGAAGAATATGAAGCACAACTCTTCAAATAAAGGATTATTAGATGAAGAGGAGTCACAGTTTGGGTAAAAAAGTGTGCAGCAAGAAATAACTCATCCAGTAAAGTGGAGTACAAAGTTCCTGTTACGTAGTTAAATCCGTGTGCACCTAAAAGAAAGAAGCATCATGTTACAGTAAAGGGATCCATGATTAGTTGGAACATTGGACTTTATTTAATAAACACATATTTTAACTGTAAAATAAAGAGTGTAAAAATACTGTAGGATGTTTAGTTTTTATCATTTTTAAACTAAAAGTTTAAAAATATATTTTAACACGGATGGGGCCATTTAATTTACACGCAAAGCATTCTGGGTAAATGATGACATCGATAAGTCCTCGGTGCGAGCGAGCTATATCCATCCTGAAGGTTAAACTTGGACAATATCTGATGATCGACTCTTAAATGAAAGGTAGAAATGACTCAGCCTGTAACTATTTATTATTATTTATGAACTATTTTTTAAAATTTACAAAACTAAACAGCCTACAGTATTTTTACAGCCTTTATTTTACAGTTAAAATAAATGTTTATCAAATAAAGTCTAATGTTACAACTAATCAGGGATCCCTTTAAATCAACTGTAATTAGTGATTTTCACAATTTGAACTGATGAAACCTCCTCTGTTTCCACTGTCAGGGTCTGACGGTGCAGGTGGAGGATGTGAGGATCAGAGCCACGTACTCGCACAGAAAAAGAATCCCCATCACTGAGGGCTTTGTGGAGGTGAAAGATGGAGGCAAGTGGAGGCAGATCTGTAGTGAGGACTGGACACAAATGAACAACAGGGTCGTCTGCGGCATGTATGGCTTCCCCGATGAGAAAAACGTCAACGTCCGACCCTACAAGTGAGTAACAGCTGGTTTCACTCTTTAAATGTTGGTAATAAATTACATAAAAGGTTTCCAGACAGGTTAGACTTTACCATTTCCCTTTTGAGTTGCTCTGTAGTATAAATACATATAAAGACTCCCTTTAAACATCACACCTTAACGATGTGTAATTGGAGGTTCACCACACACACTTTTATGACACAAAAGCTCTTTATGTTAAAAATATTGCACTTTACGGGAAGTCCCTCAATCTTTTTTGTTGTTTTTTTGGTTTCAGCCAGTTAAGGAATGCATATCCCAGACCAAACAGACGTTAGGAAACATTACACAACCATGTTTGTTTACTCTAGTCATCGCTCGCCCCTTCATGTATTTTCCACTCTGAGATCTAGCAGATCTGGCCCTGCAGAATTCCTGACAGGATTCCAAAAAAAAAATGACACGAGGAAGTTTCAGCAAGGCCAGGACGGTGAAATGGTTGAGTGCACTACAATCTGAACCGGTGGCTGCTTTGAGGTTTGATCTGTTTGTGTCTGTCTGCTGACATGGGAACTGGAGTCAAACAATTATACGACCAGATCTCACACCCAGCTGCAGCCCAGCAAAACCTCTCCGTACAAAAACACTTAAATCATGACCTGAGAGATAGCAAAGCAGATTTTCCTACCAAGTGCTGTCAGTCAAATGAACGACTCTTCACATTGCCAAGTTTGCATATTCATTCTTTGGACTTTAGTAGGAAAATTTATAAAATGAGAGGATTTAGACCAAGTTTGATAAACAACATCTTGAATTTATGGAAAGTAAGTCCAATAGAGACCCCGCCACTACTCAAATATCTGAAATATTTTATTGCTAAAGTCCCCCAGAAACAAACCATGGACCATCTCCTCAAACCTTTCAGTGGCAAAAGTTCTTCCATTTTTTACAGTGATTTTATATCATGGCCCCTCGACAAGCCTCAAGGCTTTAATTGAAGTTTCTTTCATTTTTAGCTCAAACTGTTTCGTCCAAGACTCAAAGTCTTCTGCTGTTGGCTTTCTCACTGACCCTTGGTTGATGACTTTCATTCAAGTATGAAGTCTGGTCATAGCTTAGGAATTCCCAAAACATTACTTCCATTGTTCTTCACAGCAGATGGATATGCACGGCTGACTCAGTGGGGAAGTTTCCCAAAAACTTATAAAACGGAGCTTTAATATTTTATTTGAGTATTAAGAAGAGTGTTTTAAATATTTGACACTTTATCTCTCCTCAGGTTGCTGGCCAAGCGTCGGAAGAAGAACTACTGGGGTTTCTCCGTCAACTGCACGGGCAACGAGGCCGACCTCTCTGACTGCAAACTGGGCCGGCAGATAGAGCTGAAGGGCAACAACACGTGCAGGAAGGGCATGCCCGCTGTGGTCAGCTGCTTACCTGGACGGGCCTTTGCTCCGAGCGTCAGCGCCGGTTTCAGAAAGGCCTACAGGGTGGAGGTGGGTCCGATTATCTCTGTGCTGTTCACTCTGCGTGGTTAGCTGTGGCAACTTCTCAGCAAAACTGAGCTTTCAAACTTTTTGTGATTTTCCTCAATTTAAACTTCTTATATTCACTTAATTATAAATAAATTAAAATGAACATGATTGAGGAAAGCTGATGTGTTCCATATACAGAGAAGTTGGATTTTTCTCAGCTCTTTCATGGTCCGGTTTAAGAAAACAACTGCAGTATTTTTTTTATTAATCACTTGGTGGGTCTCTGCAGCAACCTCTGGTGCGTCTTCGAGGCGGAGCGATGATCGGCGAGGGCCGAGTGGAGGTGCTGAAGAACGGCGAGTGGGGAACCATTTGTGACGACAACTGGAACATCAGGGCAGCCACGGTGGTGTGTCGAGAGCTGGGCTTCGGCAGCGCAAAGGAGGCTCTGACTGGTGGCAGAATGGGCCAAGGTACCCGCAGACCTCTGACACGTGACGTGACGCAGCACTGAGGACTGAAATTAGGACTGCAAATATAACTGATGATAGATTTAAAAACGTGTTCCAGACAGAAACAAAATGATTCAACTGTTTATGTTTTAGATTTCTAAAATGTGTTTAAAAGGATTTGCCAAGTTTTTAAAGGATATGAAAAAAGCTCCAGTGTGTAGAGATGTAGGTAAAATAAAAATACATTATTGAAAGAAAAACATTATTTTATGATAAATATGGGATCAAATTGTGTTTATGAGGGGTTTTAAAATGGCCAGTAAAGTTAATGTGAGGTTATGGGATAAACAAAATACTTCTTTTTTCTTTTATGTATAATTTTTAGGCTTCATTTGCTTTGTATTGATCACTCTAGGATAAATACAAACACAGATGAAAATAAACTGTTGGCTGATTCCCCCCACACGTCCTCAGACCCTCTGAGGGATAATTACACACATGGACAGCTGTGAAAATGAAAGGTGCTGACTGAAGTTGAGTCCTGAACATCCACCTTACCTTTGGCATCTGTAGCGCCACCTGTTTTTGTCTCACAGTCAGTCTAGACCTGAAGTCAGCACAGAAAGGCTTTAAAGAACATATGGACTAGAACAGTGGTGTTTGTACTTTGGACCAAGCCCTGGTTCTCTGTAATATAATACACCACACTTTCATAAAGTTCACATGGTTGTTGAAAAAGTTGTCTTTTTTTCCCCCCTTCCATCTAAGCCTTATTCTCTGAGCAAAACAGAGCAGTGTACAAAATGTTCCCAGGAAAGAAAACAACCTTTATGGGGTTCAGGAGAGGAATTCTTTGCTGGAGAGTTGTTTGAGGACTTTCTTCACGAGCGAACCACCAGATCTAAAAATGGCACTGCACGCAGACTTGGACAAGTTTGATTGTTTTTGGAAGCCAGTGAACTGGACCGCGCAGGAATGTCAGTGAAGTGCCAGTCACAAACAGGCAGTTTCCTTGTTTCGACAGGCGAAATGTCAGAAACAGTGATAGATCAGCCATAACTTTATGAACATCTGCCAGATATTAAATGTTCCCTTTTTTTCTGACCATTCAGAACACGACCCAAAGAACATCTGGAGGGAAGTTTGTACAAACTATTGTGGAAACTCCTTTTTTATGAGGCCTCAGAGAATCACTTTTTATTTATTTATTTACTTATTTATTTAGTATTGTTTTTTAAATTACATTTCGTTTGAATATATTCTGGGGATAAAAGGGGCAGACGTAATAACATTTAATCTTCTTCTGCTACCTTTCATTTTATTTTGATTTGTGTATTTTCTTGGTTTATTTTTTATTATTGTATATAGTTATTTTTTAATAAAATGAAAAAAAAATTTCATTTTCATTTGTCATAGCTGACTGGTAATTTATTCCACTGTGTAACTATAGGACTCTGCAGTGGCCTCTGCAATGAGCAGTATAAAAGTGTCCTCCCAGAAACTTCTTTACCTTTTTAATAACAGAGATTTTACAGTTTGATGCTGCAGCTGTAGATTCAGAAGGATCACTGTTTTTTATGTGTTTGATGTGCACCTGTAGGAATTGGCTCCGTCCACATGAATGAGGTGGAATGCTCCGGGTTTGAGAGGTCTCTGACTGAATGCCGCTTTAACCGCGACTCGCTGGGCTGCAGCCACGAGGAAGATGCTGCCGTAAGGTGTAATGTTCCTAAAATGGGCTTCAARACTCGAGTAAGTCACTCAGTGTGCCGTACACAACAGCAAATACATTTCAAACCCTGGATGTGATATTTATGGCTTCACCTCTGTCCTCAGCTTCGGTTAAGCGGCGGCCGTAACTCTMACGAGGGCCGAGTGGAGGTCCTGGCAGAGAGGAACGGCTCTCTGGTGTGGGGCACCGTGTGCAGCGACAGCTGGGGAACCATGGAGGCCATGGTGGTGTGCAAACAGCTGGGACTGGGGTTTGCCAGCCACGCTTTCCAGGTAATGATTCTAAACCAGCTTTTCCTTCCAGCCAGACGTGCAAACATAAAACCGTTTGTAGGATGTGAGAGAAAATGATGCATTAAGCAAATAGTTCTGACATAAAACTGGAAATCCATATTTGTCCTCCACCTCTAAGTTTGAGGAGCTCATAAATATTAGGTCTACTCTTAAAAAATCCACTTGAATGGAATGACAACAGAACTTCAGGACCAAAAAGAACCAGTCCTTTTTTATTTTTAACTTTATTARCAGGTCAGAGATTTGAAAACTTGGCTAAAAGCTGTTTGTAATTAAAACTCCTTTTGAATAAAAGTTAAAATTTAATACGTGATTGAGCAATTAAAAAATYAGGAATTTTTATTTCATACTAATAGACTGCAGGTTTCAAAATTTACAACATGGAGGATGCACAACAACCACTACAGCTAGTTTAGTTTTAATGTCACAAAGCTTTATTATTTTTAATTAAAGCCATAATAGATTTTAAAAATGTGCAATTTTTTTCAATAGTCATGTAGATTTTATGTATGTGTATCAACCAACTTATGAAATTTGTTTTATTACTAATAAAAGTTATARATTTSATCAATTTGTTAACATTACAGAATGTAAACACCTAAAGGAGGCTTTCAGGTGATTTTTTTAAAATTTCATCTTCAGCGTAGATGTCTTTAATTTTTTCATAAGTTGGCATAAGTTGTCTAAAACGTCATAGTTTGACAGGGCCTTACCAAAGGTCTGTCACATAATTTGTATAATAATAATAATAATAATAATAATAATAATAATAATAATAATAATAAGCAAAACCAGCAGAGGGATGTTCTGTTGCCAACAATTTCAAGTTTTTTGTTTACATTTGTACATTAACAAGTACACTTTAGACCATCTCGATGTGTGACAGATGTCAAGTCAGTAAAATAATCCCTGGATGTGAAAAGAGAAGTCAGGTCAAAAACAAAAAAAATAAAGTTTTTTACTCCTTCTGGGGAAAATAACCAGTGACTAAAAGCTGTAAGGATGAGTGGACAGAAGGAGTCAGATGCAGACGTTTTGGCTAAGATCAAACTTTGAGGAATTTCCAGAAGTGATGGTCAAATTTAGTTGTAAGGGCAGAAATATTTGCTGTCTTCAAACACAATTTCTATAAAAACCCTAAAACGTTTGAGTTACATTAACGCCCCTCAACCAATCATTTAATGATATAGAAACTGTTTTAGGATAAATCTTCCAATCAGTGACAAATTGCACATTTTTGACAGCTTTTATGGTTTTAATGATCTTTAAGTTTGAAGGGATGAAAACAGCAGCCCTCTYAAATAAAACAAGAAAATTACATGTAATTTGAATATGTGATCAAATCACTTGTATATGAGATAATTAAACCCCATAAAGCTAAAACTTAAGGAGTATCATTGCATGTCATTGTTTTTACTAATATTTGCAGACACTGTGTGTCAACAGTCTGATGGACTGAAGTCACCTGGTATTCTGTGTATTACATTGGTTTAAATACAAATGCAATACTTTTTTTCAGCGTATAAAAATATATTGACATCAAGAGGATAAGATCAGTTCAGCCTCGAAATGTTTTCCAGTTTAAAGCTTGTTTATAAATGTGTGGAAGTGGGAATGGGTGCTATTACCCTCGAGTTTTATTTATCCTAGAGGGCAAAAATAAAGATGTCATTTGCTTAGAAACTTCCAAAATAGACAGAAAACAGAAAAATCCAGTTAGAGGAGGTGACTCTACCACCAAACATTCCTCCTGCTTATATGATGCTATTCTAAGGCGCTTGGACTTTATGGTTTAGGATTGTATACATGTGGAAAGTATGACTCATCAGGTGGTCTGTTAATGACTGCAGGGGGTTTAGAGTAGAACCTGGACTGGATCTGATAATGGCTATTTACATGATGAATGTCAGGTCAACACTTCTGTCCTAAAAACACGTCTCTAACACCACATTTAGTAAGTTCTCATCACATAAAGGTTTTCATGTTAATAATACTGTACAGTAATGTGGTTTGTGGACCTCCTCGGACCATCTGGAGACTCTGCTGACTTACTCATAAATAGTTCTCCAGGCAAACCCCACCACAGATGGAACAAATGACAGCAGAGCTTAAACTACACTTCACCGTGTCTGTCCCTCTACTTAGACCACCATCAGACCCCACCACCACCAGTTCACCTTCATTTACATCCTACACTTCCTCAGAGGACGATGGAAAGTCTGAGTGTTTCCCTCACATAAGATTTCCCTTTGGTCTGCAGAACTGTGCAGTAAGGCTGAGTCAGCACTGTGTGAGATTTTCACATGGCACGTCTTTAAATTAAACTTTAATCAAATGTTCAGTTCGCTGTTTAAAGGTGGAGTTTGTTGAAACCATCAGTCCCCCCCCCCCTTTATTTTAATGCTGATCTCAAGTTGTATAACAGTTTCTTTCTTTTTTTATATATAATTTATTAGGAGACGTGGTACTGGCAAGGAGACTCATCGTCTGATCCTGTGCTGATGAGCGGTGTGAGATGTTCAGGAACTGAGCTGACTCTGGATCAGTGTCTGCATCACGGGAAACACATAAGCTGTCCTAAAGGAGGCGGACGCTTTGCTGCTGGAGTTTCTTGTACTCAGAGTAAGAAAAAGCTCATTTCAAACTCTTTACTTCAAATATTTTTAGACTTTTTAAATGATGGGGAGTATAAATTGTATTGTAAACATTCAGTTTGATGGGTTTTTTTTTCATCACCTGCTGCTCTCCCCCTCACAGCGGCCCCAGACCTGGTCCTGAATGCTCAGYTTGTGGAGCAGACCACGTACCTGGAGGACAGGCCCATGTACGCTCTGCAGTGTGCCCAGGAGGAGCGCTGCCTGTCCAGCACTGCTGACAAAGCAGARTCCAGCTCCTACCGCCGCCTCCTCCGCTTCTCCTCGCAGATCCACAACAACGGGCTGTCAGACTTCAGACCGCGGGCGTCGCCTCAGTCCTGGGTCTGGCACGAATGTCACAGGTGGGACGTCAACACAGCCTGGAAGTCCAGCTTTTCTCCACAGATCTTGATGTGAAGCTACTAGACATGTTTATTTAACGAATACGGTGGTTGCTTGATGATTAAACACTCTTTCCCTGTATGGTCCAGACATTACCACAGTATGGAAGTTTTCACCTACTATGACTTGCTGAGTCTGAACGGGACAAAAGTAGCAGAGGGACACAAAGCCAGTTTCTGTCTGGAGGACACTTACTGTGATGAAGGTGAGGACTGAGCATTACGTTATTCTTTAAGAGGAGATCCCATCTGAGCATGCTGATGTGAAATCTGTTCTAATTCAGGTATTCAGAAGAGGTACGAATGTGCAAACTTTGGCTCTCAGGGGATCACAGTGGGCTGCTGGGACACCTACAGACATGACATAGACTGTCAGTGGATAGACATTACAGACCTGAAGCCTGGAGACTACATCTTCCAGGTCTGTTTAGTCCTTTGTTCCATTAGATTCCTTTGGAGAAAAAAGCCTCACCTGACTGTAACTATAACTGTAACTATAACTGTCAGCTTGCACACCCCCTCGGATCATGCCTGTTTTTTCCTGCAATTCTGTATTTTTCTGCATGGTGTCTTGCTTTTATTTTTCATTTTTATCTAATTTCATCTTGATAGTCCGGTACAGTAATTATTATTCCTATTTTTATTTTGATCAATGTTTATTTTTTATTGTTACTATCTTTAACTCTATTATTATTGCTACAGTTGATAATGTCACATAGCAATATGCTGTTTCTGTGGATTGATGTATCTGCNTTTCTATATTAATATGATACAATTTAATTGTTTTTATTTGTTACTATCTTTAACTCTATTATTATTGCTACAGTTGATAATGTCACATAGCAATATGCTGTTTCTGTGGATTGATGTATCTGCTGCTGCTACTACACCTGAATTTCCCCGCGCGGGACAATAAAGGCCGTTTCTGTAGACCTAACAGTTAACACATCTGAGCAGGAATTACTAAACTTACTCATAGACAAACTGAATCTCCTTTTGTAGCTAAATTAATTGATTTTTAATGTTTTTTCTTGGAAATATTACGTTATTTTTAAGCCATGGTGGCAGCCTGTAGCATCACCGCTAACGCACTGTTTTTTTTTCCCTTTTCCAGGTTGTGATAAACCCAAACTATGAGGTCGCAGAGTCCGATTACACCAACAACATAATGAAGTGTCGCTCAAGATACGATGGCCATCGGATATGGACGTACAACTGTCATATAGGTGAGAACATATTGGAAAAATCCTAATTTCTCCCGCAGCAGAAATACAACATCTGTTCAAACATGTAGTTGTACTGTGTCCACTTTAAAGACAGCTCAGTCCAGGTTTTTAAATTCTGTGAATGAATCTAAATGTAAAATATTCTTACTACTGAGTAATTATTCTTCATGAATTCAGTGTATTAAATGAAATATTTGGATAAGAAAAACAAAACTAAATGTCAAAGACTTTCATGGCTGTTTTTGATTAAAATGCCTTCATTTCATGACTAAATCTTTTAGATCAATGAAAAACAAATCCAACGTGTTTCAGCACAAATACYTTCAATTCACTCCCTGAAGATAATTCTCTTGAAACCTTTGAGTTTCTTGATTTATAACATCTTTATTTAGTTATCTTGTAGCTAAAAACAATGTTTAAATTGTGTATTTACACAAAGATACAGGTTTTACTGAATTTGACTTTTTTAACGGTACTAACAATTTTCTGAATTTACAGGAAGTGATGTTCTCTTCTCAAACCTATAAAAAATCCATATTCTCATAAAACAATCAACATTTAGAACCACAGAAACTTTGGAAATTATTAGATGTACAAAGTAGTTTAATTTGTTTGCATACAAACGTTGTACTTCGACACAACAGAAGAAAATATTCTTGGGAAAAATGTTCAGGAAAAGTGTTCAGTGCACATATTCATATTTTTAAATACAAATCCTCCCAGTGTTTTAAATGACAGACATTTAAAAAAAAATAAAACACTGTTAAATCTGTCAAAATGACTTGAACAAATAAAAAAAGTCCCACACTGTGAACTGAAAAAACTGAACTTTGTTCACTGTAGTTCTTTCATAAAAAAAAAAATCTTAACATTACAAACAGCCACATGTGGAACAGATCAACCAAACCCTGAGAATATCTTGCAGAAAAATGTAATGTTATTGAAAAATAATAAGTTAATACTGTAGAATTATGCAGAACATCTGGCTTCACCTGGCAGTGAGCAAACAGCAAAAAGATGTGGAAACCAGCCAGAGGTTTAAATATAACGCAAAACAATTCAGTTCAAGAAACGTGCAAAAAATAACTAAGCTTCCTTGTTTCAGAACCACTGGAGTCATCCGAAATATTAAATCTATTAAATGTTTCTTGAATTTAGAGTCCGATCTTCTTTGTTAGTGATGCTAACAGTGAAGTAAATGGAGACTCTAAATGATGAAGTGAAGTTTGTCACTGCAGTCGCTCCTCAGAGGAACAGGATCTGTCACACACAGAACAAAACAAAGTTTTATCACACCACAGCGACTCCTCAATGTTTAGTGCAGAACTTCTGCTTTTTTTGTTGCAGTTTTTATTTAATGTTTCTGTCTYACATCACAGGTGGCACGCTGAGTTCAGACGTAGAGGACACGTTTCCTGGACTGCTGACCAACCAGCTCTCACACAGGTAGAACTCCCTGAAGGACTGAGCTCATGGAGGAAAATATTCATGTTTGACAACCACTAGAGGGAGCTGTGTGAGAACACCGGTACAATAATGGCTCAATAGGGTGAACTGCTTGCTTTGTAAAGGTTTTTAACAGATTTGTGTCTTTTAATGTTTCCTGCCTTTGTTAATTAGACCTGGTGCTAAGAAATGCAGTAAGGACTGTAACCAAAAAATGTTGCTCAGCTAATCCAACAAGTGCCTTTTAAACAAGTTGGAGAGTGAATGAGACCAAAAATAAGACGTGGCCATATTCCTGAATAGATGCGTTGACTTTGGATGGATGAAAACAGTCTTCTGTTAAATCTGGTGGTAGAACTGGTCAGATTTTTTTGCACTGAATGTTTTTAAAAACAGATATCAGATTTTAAACAGTAAACGCCTGGTTTATATTTTTACTGCAAATGTGTTCACTTTTACAATATAAAGAACTGAAATAAGGTTTAGATTTTTCTGGTGCTGAATGGATCTGGTTCCTGCAGCGTTTCGGACCATCTGAGAAGACTTTTCAGTCACAATTTAAACATTTGTTTGTTTTTTGTGTGTTCCCCAAATATGTTTGTTTTGAAAAAATGTTCTATTTATTATATGTTCTACTTTTTAATCTGTACGTCCCATCTACTCTTTTCTCGTCGTCTTGAGTTTTGTTAAATTATTACCATCAGGGACTATGAAAACATTGTGGGAGTACTGTAACAGCCACACATGTATGTGAAAAGGCCTCTTTGTGGGTTTGTAAATTAGTCTGAATGTAGCAGTTTAAAGTTTTGGATGCTGAGGTGAATGTGGAAAAGTGTTGCATTTTTAAATAAAATATGATCAAAGCAAAAAGTTTCTTTAATGCTTCATTATGATAAAATACTGTCAGGCATTCTGATTAAACACACAGCTGGTGGTACTCTGCCTAAAGCCCCCCACACACTCGGGCGTACTTCGCTCAGCGGAGGTCTGTGTCGACTCGAAGCGGCCGTCCACTGGACTGGTCTGCGCAGGGATCCCTTTTTTACATCCACGTTCGCGGTGTCACATAAACTGCCTGACGAGTACAGCTTTGGARGCAACACCAAGCTGATAAAGTTGAGAATCGGTGTCATATGTGGAACAAATGGAGTCAAATTTTGAAGAGCGTCTCATGGAGGAGATTAGAAAACTAAGGATTATAAAGACTTTCAGTGAGCAACAAATTTGTGGGAGGAAATAACTCAGATACTGAGTATGGTAGTTTTTTTTTTTCTTTTGTTGTTTTAGAGCTAAAATGCAAACCATCTCTTCCTCATCCTTGACATCATGACTGAAATTGTGAGAAATTAAAGAATTTGTCAGGCGGTCAGTACACTCAAGTATAACGTCTCAAACGTCCGCAGACACTATGTGTGGAGTCCATGCGGCTCATGGACCGCACACAGTACGCCCGAGTATGTGGGAGCCTTTACAGCTGAGCAGTTCATCTGTCAGGTTACAGGTATTTTACTGTAAAAGAAAAGGAAAATTTCAGGAGTTCCTGCAAAAACTCCAAGGTGTTTATTGTGGAAACCTAAAATACATCAAACCTGTGGTTCTTCATTTGCTCACCATCAGATTTTAGTAAAACTCAGTGTTGCTGCGGTCCACCTCGGCCCCGTATGCCTAACGCTCTGGTCACCATCCGTTTGGCAACAGCACAGTCTGTCCTGGGACGTTCCTTCACTGGCTGAATAAACTCTTTGGGAAGACAAACCAAAAAATAAAAAAAGGTCAAACAAAGTGTAGTAACATTTTAACCACAAGCTACAGATCAAATCCGGAGCTCTACCTGCCCGACTGATGGCCTTTCTTTTAGCTTTTTTACTTGCTTTAGAGAGCACTCGTGTCTTCAGCAGCGGGTGGCACATCGAGAGAGCCTGGTGGGCTACAAACAACAAAAGCATCAGTCACTGCCAGCTTTTCAGCTCCAACACAGCATCATGTTAACAGTGACGCTCTCACCTGCTGCCTCGGTGGAGAAAACTCCCAGAGCATGTGTGTCGTCCACCCACGTGATCTTCATTCCACCATCACTGACATACACATGGAAGCATTTTGTGATTTGCTTTGGGGTATTTTAAGCACACAAATTTACTTTTAAATACCCAAGAATCTCAACCACGAACTTGTGGACTCCTGGGGTTTAGACTTGCACATTCAACCTATTCTTTTTAACAGAAGATTACATCAGCAGACATTTAACAATTTGCCTTTCTTCAGAAATGGGAGTTAAAAACGATCTACGATGTTATAAAATACAGCCAGATCAAAAATTTAATTTTCTATTTGTCACTGAACTTGTTCTTGGTGAATCAACAGAAGCTGGTATGATGACAATAAAAGGTTACCTCATGGAAACAATAGTTTTAAAACTTTTAAGGGGGACATCTACATAAAATATTAGCATGTGATTGTGAGTTGTGCTTCAGACATCAGAAATTTGTGACTTCTGTATCTGTATCTACAATGTGGTGTTTTATTAACCTGGACCAGGTCAAAGTATAACTTCACGAGATTGTGTCTGAAAGAAGTTAACAATTTAATTTATTTTCATCTATAGACAGAAAATAAATTTAAAACATTTTTATCAGTTTTATGTGTGCTAGTATGAGCTGTTTGCATGTATGAAATACAACTTTTCAATTAAAAAAAGCCTTTTTATACCAACTCCATTATGTTTGTTTCAGTGATTGTTAAAGGTGATGTAAATACTACTGAAAATTTTAAACTATTTTTGACCGTCCCACTATGTTAAATAAAAGGCCTGATGTACAACTAGAATTCAGTCGTTATAATATTAAGTACAACATTTCAGTAATGTTTTTAAAACACATCTATGACAGCATAAAAAAAACAACTAACAAACATTAAAAGCAGTGTGTAGGATTTGTTGTTTTCAGCGACATCTAGTGGTTGAGTGGTTGAATCATCCTCCCTGGTCCTCCCCCCACCCCCACCCCCCGCTTCTAAACACTACGGTGTCTCTCAGGTGTCAAAAACCTTTGATAATTCCAACCGCGATGTCTACCAGCAGCTTCAGGGCTAGTGATGTTTCAAGTGGTAAGATTATGAGCTTTAATAAGTAAAATTATCCCAGCTACAATGACAGACAACAAATATTACATTTATAGTATTACAACTAAAACCGTTTTTAACGCCACCACCGCAGTTTGTCCTTCATGAGACTTCGTAGACAAGATGGCGGCTGCCTGTGTGGCGACCTGCGACCATGGAGATATAAACAGCTTTTTATAAGGTAAAAATAATAAAACAAGGTCTTTGTCTGCAATGATTAGACATGTTTTTATTATTGTCATTAGTGATTATCTCAATTTCGGCTAAAAGAATTGACAAAATCCTACACACTGTGCCTTTAAAGCAGAAAACTTTAATCTTATCAAAACATGAGAGCAGAAGATTAATGAGGACACACTGATCCATAAAGCTGAACTCTAATCTCGTACCTGTATTCTGCAAAAGCATCAAGGAGGTCGTTTGTCTTGAACATAGCTGGAAAGTTGTAGATCTCGATCACGTGGCTGAAGTCATCAGCACTGAAAGCCATGTTCTCATAGACAGAGTAGTCACTGTGAACAAGCTTTATGGAGATGATGTCTGTTTCTTTGAGACGTGCCTTGATCTAAAAAGCAAAGAAATAACAGCATTATTTTTATGGTTATATATTGTGAAGAGATGCTAATGTAACAAGGCTAAGTATCTGTTAAGAAATACATTTCCGTCAATTGCGAAACACATGTGTCGCTGCCATAAAAAAAAGCAAAACAGGTTTATTATTTGTCTCAAACTACAAAGTATTTAAATAACCCAAGGAAATTTTGGCAAACTGTTAGGACTCTTGCAGGTAACAATCATTGCTCAGACTTTCCCCAGTCATTAACTATAAATTCCTCTGTGGTATCAYATAAACCAGAGATGCTAAATTGTTTAAATAGACACTTTGCTGTCTCTGGATCTTTATTTGATGCTGTCACTGGTGCTCAACCTTTAATTTCCTCTGTGAACCAATCCTCAAACAAAAACACTTTTTCTTTTTCGTATGTGTTCGTCGGAGAAGTTCTTAAGGCACTAAAGAGTCTAGATCCTCAAAAATCTGCAGGACCTGACAACCTTTCTCCTTACTTTTTACGCTTAGCAGCAGACATTATAGCAAAACTAGTCTCTCATATTTTTTWTCTCTCTTTACAAACTAATATCATTCCAGACATGTGGAAGGCTGCTTTTGTTCTTCCCCTATTAAAACGTGGTGATCCTGGTGTGCTGAACAATTATCGTCCCATTTCAAAACTTTGTATTTTATCCAAGGTTTTTGAAAAGCTAGTTAATATCCAACTTAAAGATTATTTGCAGGCAGCTAATATCCTGTCATGTCATCAGTCTGGTTTTAGGAAACAGCACAGTACAGTTACAGCCACCACAAAAGTTGTAAATGACATCATTGACGTTTTGGATGCTAATCACTACTGTGCTGCGCTTTTTACTGACCTGTCTAAGGCATTTGACACAGTTGACCAAACTATTCTTTGTCAAAAGCTGTCAGCTATTGGTTTATAAGATAATGCTGTTGGTTTTCTAATTATCTGTTAAATCGTAGCCAATGTGTGCAACACAGTGGTTTGTCATCTGATTATTTAAATATCACAAAGGGTGTACCACAGGGTTCAGTTTTGGGTCCTACTCTGTTTTCAATTTATGTAAACAGTGTCGGGGATAAAATAGCTGATGTTGTGCACATTTTTATGCTGATGACACTGTGGTTTATTCCAGTGCGAAATCTGTAACTGCTATGCTTGGACATCTTCAGTCTGCATTTGATGTTCAAACTGACTTGCTTCAGCTGAAATTAGTCCTAAATGCTGTAAAGACAAAAGTCATGCTGTTTGCCAACAAGAAGAAAGTTCCACAAACTCTGCCCCCTATAAAAACATTGACCGGTATGTCAATAAGTATGTTGAGACATATAAATACCTTGGCATAGAAATTGACAATAAGCTTTCATTTAAGTTGCATATTGAAAATGTTGTTAAGAAGCTGAAAGTAAAACTAGTTTTTTTTTCTTTGGAAATAGATCATGTTTTTCTTCCAGTGCTAGGAAGCATCTTGTTTTAATGACCTTTCTGCCCCTGTTGGACTACTGCTACGTTGTTTATATGAATGCACCRGTCACCTGCCTACACAGGTTGGATGCCGTCTATCACGGTGCACTAAGGTTCATWACYGGATGTAAATCTTTCACTCATCACTGCACTTTATATTCTAAGGTATGCTGGCCATCATTAACAATTCGTAGGCTCATGTACTGGTACATTTTTATCTATYAAACAATTTTGGGATTGTTCCCGCCTTACTTGTCCTCATACCTCTCACTCACTGTGCGGTCACAGGCTACGCTCTCAGAACTTGCTCTCCTTCAATGTTCCATTAGTACGGTCAGAACTTGGAAAAAAGGCCTTCTCTTACTCTGCTCCGTCAACATGGAATGCTCTACAGCTGYATCTGAAGTTARGTACTTTGATTCCCTTGGGACAATTCAAATTTCTTCTGAGACAAAAAAAACCTTCTTATTCAATTCAATTCAATTCAAAAATACTTTATTGATCCCAGAGGGAAATGAGGTGTTGTTGTAACTCATTTAACTAAAAACTTATTG
>NW_013952462.1:1324283-1325831 GCF_001266775.1 Austrofundulus limnaeus
CCCTTTTTTGTGTGTGTTATTACTTGTATGTTTTGTATTTTTTGTCTTTTAACAGGTCTCTCTTGGAAATGAGATTCTGAATCTCAATGAGGTTACCTGTATAAAAAAAAGGTGAAAAAAAAAAACAATTCCAGATAATTCCAGTGAAAGATCCCTGTAACTCACCTGTTCAGTCAAATCATCTATGTCTGTGTCTTCTATCTGGTCTTTGTCTGACAAACACGTGAGCTCCTCACGCTTGTCTGCAACCAAGGTCATCTCAGCAAAAAAGTCCTGAGTCTCATCCCAGACAACAGCCTCGCTTTCATTCAAACTCTGGGCCAACTTTTGAGTCTCYTCCTGAAAACAGGACCCTGAACTGTTCGCATCATTGTTCATTTTCTTCTCCGCCACCTTGGCACACGACGGCTGTATTTGAAGTTCTGTGGTCTCAGGGCAGGAACGGGGATCTAGAGGACTGCTCAGCAMGTTACTGCAGCGAGCTGAACTCTGCAAGTCCTTGTCTGCGGTGGAGCCTGGTGAGTTTTGTCTCTGTCGAGCAGCTCGTGGCACATAGAGGGGCTTGTCTGGCCTTTTAGGTGCCCGGCTTCGAGTCGGGACAGGAGCTTTGAGCTTGACACCATCATTCATCTCCCCTTTTGAGCTCAGAGGCTCTTCATCATAGCCGTTATCCTCAAAATCACCATCTTCATCTGACTCACTCCTGCAGGAAAACAAACCGTGAATATAGTTTTGAACAACCAGCCTCAGGCTACACTCAAACATTTGAAAATTTTACTGACAAGCTAAATAATTGTGTTCAGAAGAAATTCCTTTCCCAAGGATTTAACTTCCTTTCATAGCACAGATTTAAGGTTTGTTCAGTACCTGAGCTCAGCTGGGCAGACCACCACCTGACGGCACCAAGTTTCACCGACAGAGAAGGTGGTGAGCTCTGGGATGTCCTCTACAGTCCTGTGGATCAGGTACCGCAGCCTGCTGGGTAACGGGGGGAACAGCAGCACGCTGGACAGAGACAGAAACATGTAGCGCCTGTTATTTTTAATTCAGCATGCTTGTGTGGAAGATGGCGCAAAGGTCTTGTAAAATGATGGGTAAAAGGGATAAATTGTTTTTGTATTTAAATTGTTTTGTTATTTTGGTTCTGTTTTTGTAAATATATTAGAAATTTCATTCCTCTTGTCTGAGCTCACTTCCTCTTTATTTAAGTATATTTTTTGTCACTTAGTACTTAATTTTAGTTGACAGGGTATATAGTTATATTTTTCTTATAATCTGTATGTCCTGGTGAATGGTACAATTTAACAAATTCTAAACCATAAATATATATAAAACAGTTTAATCTCAATCGGGTCTAAAATATCCCACATGTCAGGAGGGAGACCTGGCTGACGCCCAACATAAATTATTCAAGCTAATAACAATAAAACTATCAGTAACCCGTACTGTTACATGGTGTTTTGATTAAAACACTTGCAAAAATTAAATTTTGTAAAAAAATAACAAATGTGTTATCAATGTATCATTTCAATGAACTGTCTGAAATAT
>NW_013952462.1:1329541-1345322 GCF_001266775.1 Austrofundulus limnaeus
CACCCTTGAGTGAAGGCACCAGTTAAATGTCTGGTTTTCTCCTGCTTTTGTTAAACTGTCTGTTGGAGCTGTTGTGCTGCACAGAGGCTGCCTGTCACTGTGAACGAGTTGAGATCTTCTCCTCATRGGTCAGTCAGCATGAGGCGGGTCAGGTGACTGAGAGGGTTGTCTAATGTCAAGTGTTGCTTTTGTGTAAATGGAGGACACTTCCCTCGATCTCAATGTAGTGGGTCATGTTTACCAGGTTATACTGATGTGTTTTGTTTTTATAGCATCATGTGAAGGAGCGTCCTTGACAAGAGGATATAGTGTATTTGTAGTTCTATGAGCATTTGTACATCAAAATACGCTTAGAATTTGAAGTATGGAGTATATTTACTATACATTGCAATAATTTACTCTGTATTTACCAGACTATGGTAATCCTGGGGTCGTGATGATGGGGCCCTTGAATATTGTTGCCCAGGGTACAGCGAAGTGTTAATCCGGCCCTGAATGCATGCCACTAGTTTCTCCATACAGGAGGCGTCTTMAAGCTGTCATTGACAACAAAGGCTTTTGTACAAAGTATTAGATAAATTGTTTTGGGTTTTTAAAAAAGACATGACTTATAATGTGCTACTGCTGATGTATGACCATCACTACATTTTGCCTCCAACACAAAACAGCACAGGGAGCAGAGAGGACTATCACAGATTTGTGTTTTATTCATCTAGATAATATAAAACTCTCACTTTACCTCTTTGAGTTGTCTTCCTGTTGGTATGTTTCCAAATCATGCATGACATGATGCACGAACTGGTTTTCTTCCTTCGGCAGGTAAAGCCCATCGAAACAAAGAAACGCCAGGGTGACCAGAGAAATACGAGCTCTGTTAATAAAGAGTTAGGTGTAATGTTAGAGCATTTACACTGTGACACAAATGCAGAATGACTGACATATGTTTTTGTTTGTTTTTTTAAGTTAGCTAATAAGCTAATCGGTTAAAGATTTTACACAGTGCAGCTAAATCAAGTGTACCTGCAGTGTTTTGTGCATAACTTTTGAAGATTAACAACTCGAAACAAGCTAGCTTCTCTCTTTTATAAATAATTTTTTGTCAATAACTATCAATCAACCACCTCCTGTTGTAACTCACCTTTTAAAGCTAAAAAAAAAATGTGTTTTTTGACTCGGTGAGACTGTAATCGCGTACGTGATTAAAAATTACAAGTCGCGCGAGTGACCCCAAGTTAGCATGCCCCGGAAACAGTTCTCTGCTGGATCAACATCCGGTTAGGTGCTTTCAACATAAAAGCACTAAAAACTAATTGTGCGTTACAAGTTCAAAATGCCACTTTCAGATGAAGTTTTTCATAAAATGTTACCACACAACTTTCGCTTTTAAAGTTTATTTTTCTAATTAAAAGTACACAGAATTCAAGAAACCTGAATTTATTTAAAACATAAAACATGACAGCGAAGACAGGTGACTGAATCAAACACAAAAATAATCATGTGCAGAGGGTTCACATTTCTGTTGTGTTCAAAGATGATGAATAATATATTTGCAACATAAATATGCTGCAGACAAAAATTAAGAAGCGTTGGTGCACTTTTATAATATCACAGAAAAGAGTTTTCATAATGCAATAAGTTTACTGTATGATTTGGAGATGAACTTGGGGAAACATGCTCCTATCTGTCTAATAAATAGGATGTTTACAACTTTTAAAACATGTCCCCCCGCCCCTCCCCCCACCCCCAAAAAGTTTACARTCTATTACAAGATACAAAAACATTTTTTTGCTCACCAGAGCTTTAACCCACCGAACATGTCAATACTGTGTAGAAGTACACATCAATTTACCATTTACTGTCAACAACTCAAACCCACCCTGTACCTAATGTCAGTTGTGACAAAACCATACTTTCTTGACAAATTTCAAAATAATTTACAGTTGTTGTGATTTAAAAAATGGCAATCAACACAATGGCACAATTTATAAAAACTGGTCAGATCAACTCGGTTACAATTTAAACAATGATTGTGCATAAAAGGACAAAAAATGTGTACAAAGAGACCATCAAAATCTAATAAATAACAGGAGAAATTATTACATCAAAAGTATACACAAAACGGAGGCGAAGATCTCTGTAAATACAACATCAGACAGATGCTTTCATCGGCCTTTGGAGTGAAAGTGAGACAAAAAGAAAAAATATGTTCAAGGAAACACAAAAGCTTATGTCAATATAAATTTCTGGGATGCTTTACGTAAGTCCCGATATGTGTACTGGAATCATTATTAAATGAAGGAAATGTGTGCTTTATTGTTTGGGCTACTTGTGATTAATGACCTCTATCAAAGTTTTAGGTTGTTTTGTCTTTTTTTTCCTTTTGTTTTTGGTCAGGAGGCATTTAAGTCCAGGAATTTTGTTGTCTTTGATGACTAAAATGAACACCATGTCCAAACTCAAACATTTTCCAGGTGAAGCAGGTGAATGTCATCGAACCACGTGTTTCTTTTATCTTCCAGAGCCGATACTTCTGTCTTCAAAGATCGTGATTTCAACCTGAAAAATGGCAAGTTAAGGAAAAATGTACTAAGTAAAAATCTGATTTTTATTAATAAATAACTTCTAAAAATATATTTTTCTCCTCCACACTAAGATGGTTATTTTATAAAACATAAAAAACCCTATAAAATATACTGATCACGGATCATACAAGCAACCCTTGCTTGTAAAGTGAACATAAATTAGTAGCATGTTAACACCATTTGATAGAAAAAATGTACACTTAAGTTTACTGCTATAACAAAAAATTACTTCAGACTCATCTATTTTGACTAACATGAACACATAATGAGCAAAATAAAAGAAAACAAACAAGCCTGATTCAACCTGTTGACCTAAATTCAATATTTGAAATTCCCCAAGGATACAACTCTGAGGCCTCTCTCTATGGGGTCCGTCAGCAGCAAGCCCCTTGGAGCATAAATTTTCTCATTCTGGTCCTTTATGAATCTGGCAATCTTTTTTAACACCTGTACCGACAGAGAACAGCAGCACAGCAAAAAAAAAWAAATAAATAAAAACGTAAATATATACTTTATGTAAGCCTCTCCCAAAAAATATAATAAAATAATGCAGTTTGTATATGAGAACCATTAGTCTGAAGCAGTGTTACCTTCTCATAGTGTGTCTCCATACAGAGGAAGATGGTGTAGGCAGTCATACAAGCCAGGAAACCTTCTAGGTAGGACTTCCCTCCCAGTTTCTCTGCCTCCGCATACAGGTTGTTTAGAGTCTGGATGGTTTCCTCAAACTGCTGCTTATCGAGCTGAAATCACACAAATGGTTCACACCAGCAATTTCACAGCGATTCAAATACAAATATTACTTCAATCACGTGAAATCTGTGTGGGTACCCTTGACTCGAGCTCAGAGGGGAACTTGGTCTGAAACTTGCATATTGTTCCTGAGCTGTAGTCCCTTTGGACAAACACCTTGGAGGAGACAGCCGGCTGCTGGAGGTCCTGTAAGCTGTGGGTCTGAACAACAACATTAGCTAACACACAAGCTAACAGCGTTTTCAAGCTAAGGGTATGATGACGTTCATATTTATACAGTAATCTTGATATTAAAATAAAAATACGTAGTCGGTAATTAAGTACCTTATAATAGAATAAACAAAAAAACTACTACCTATGATAAAGTGAAAGTACACAATATCAACAAATTGACAACCTGTTTGTGGTTTGTTAGCGAAGCTTCTACCTACGTAACATTACGTTGACTCCTCTGCTGCTAGAAACCCATTGTACGTTTCACTACGCAAAGTTACATCATTGTGAACCTTTTAAATTGTTCATATAACATCTTCTATGTCAATCGTGTCGTTTTAAATACAATAAACACTAAAAATTTACCTCAGCCATAGCYGACGTTTCTCCTGTAGCCTCAGCACATCTGTAGCCCTGAATAACTTCCGGTTAGTCCTTTTCGCAATAAAATTCGACTTTGTGCACCAACGCCTTTCTAGATATTTATAAGTTTTTTTTACCCCTTTCTAATAGACCATGCAAAGTAAAAATAACCCATTTGAATGATCAAGCAAAAGGTTTGGAGCCCAATCCATTTCAAATTAATGCACTTTTACAAATAGAAGTACTAAGTCCAAATATCTTCCTAATTTTTTACACCATATAATGCTACACCAAATTGTCAGATTCTTTACATTTCTGCTCTGTGCYTTTCGTTTTTTCATCTCAACTATTTTTTAATATTTGACCACAATGGAAAGTGCTCATTTTCTTAAAGTATTGATGTACTGTGTACATATGGCTACATTACTAGAAATTTTAGTGTTTATATATCTACCATAACAAAAGTACTTGAAATATTTCAGCATGTTGAATCTTGATGTTATACAAACTTAAAAAAGGGAGAATTGCTCAAAGCCTACTTTAAGTCAACACACCCAAACAGGAAATTGTTTTCAGAAACGTACGTCATACAAGACTCACTTCCCTGCTGTTTATCACATCATCTCTTATCCTTCACTGTTCGAAAAAAAAAAATTATAAGACCATTACAAGGTAATCCTGTTTATCTCATAGTAGGATCCTGTCAATTATACAACAGCTCATCTTATCTCAAAGATTTACACTGAAAGGAAAAGAACAACAACAAAAGTTTTATCAAAGTTTATTGAATCATGTTCTTTTTGATTCAAACATTCTGTTCGCTGTATTTTTTTTTAGTCGAACAGACCMAAGCCCATGTCATCATCTGATTCCTCAGACTCCTCCTTCACCTCCTCCTTAGCGGCTGGAGCTGCAGCGGTCTCTACAGCAGCTGCTGCAGGTGCTGCGACAGCAGCAAAAGCAGATGGGTCAGCCAGGAAGGCTTTGACCTGTAGAGGAGGAAAAAGTCCAGTGATATTTTTAATTTCTTTTTATCTTTCAAAGTACATCTGAAGTTAAGACAGTGAACAACACACTTTACAGTCTTTGCTGTTGGATTGACCACTCAGTACTACACAAGCTTCACRCAAACCTATCCTACACCTGAACTAAGTGATTTACTGTAGAATGAGTTTAATACCTTGTCTGCCAGAGGGAAGGAGTAGTCTGTCTCCACAGCCACAGCCAGGACTCGCTTGTAGCCATTGATGATGGAGTGAGGGACAGAAGCCAGAGTGGGATAGCCAATCTCCAGACACACACTAGCGATGTTTCTCACACCCTACACGGCAACACAAAATTTAAAAATTAACCAGCAATTTAGAGGTATGACATTTCAAATGAACACAAAACCACCTAACTCTGGCTAATCTAATTGTATCTTAAGCGTAAACACTATCTCACCTCCAAGAACTTGGTGTGCAAAGAAGCCTCGGTGATGTCGAGCACCTCAGGACTGTACACACTGCCGTTATCATACACTTGCTGGATGATGAGTCCAAAGGAGAAGGGTGAGATGTTCAACATGTTGAGCAGCGTGGCCTCGCTGGCACCAACTTTGTCGCCAGTCTTGATCAGACCGACATCGCTCTAGAGAAACCAAAACAGCAATTAAATGGAGATTTCAGCTTCAAACGTCAACATTTGAAAAAAGTTCACCACTATGAAGTTGATCTGTTTCAAATCTATTATAAATGTCAAACAAACCAGAATTTCAATGGTTCCTCTGGAGATTTTGGTGGTGATACCGAGAGCCTGGAAGAAAGAGGTCTTCTCGGGACCCAGCCCGGTGTTCTGGGCGGGCACCGTCACATCACAAGGGGCGATGGCTCCAGCACGGGCAGCTGCTGGTACCTGAGATTCAACAGAGCAAACTTTAAACTACACTGCTTTTTAAAAGCCATGTCTTAAATGCAACAGAACAGTGAAGATGTAAAGACTATGAATGTCTGAAACCTTACGTCCCTGAGAGTCAACAGATGGTGACTAGCAGGTATAGCGAGGAAACAGGTTACTGTTTGCAGGGGGAACGACAATACAGTACTGAGCGGGCTGCATTGTAACTTATCCTGCATGTTCCTGAGGATTCAACCATCACCACCAAGGATTCTTTGGTTTGTACTTTCAGTGTTTATCCCTCTAAACCAATGGTTTAATCATTTTTTTAAAGAATCAAATTAACATAGTAAAAAAAATTAATAGACTATCAATTTTTTCCTTACTTAATGATCTCACCTTGTTGGCAAGCAGCAAGTCCCTGACCTCAGCCAGATCCTCCTTGGTGAAGACAAACCCCACATTCCCTTTAATGTGAGGCAGAAGCCTGTCAAAACACAAAACTAAACACTTAATTCTTAAAGTCGAACAGCCGGGTACTTTGTCACATGACCATGTTGTAAATGGAGGCTGACATATTGGTTTGGGGTAAAATAGGATGAGTTCCTCTATGTGGAAAATAGAAAAAATAGTGAAAAGCTGCTGTAGAACTGCACTTCTCACGTAAAAAAAAAACATCCAGAGATAAAATGATATTTTTTCCAACTGCAAGAGTGAGGGGAGAGAAATAAGACACGTGTTGTTGTTCTGACTCTGCAGACCTCCGTGTTTCTCCTTGTTTAAAAAGAATTGCCTCATTGTTTTGATTCAAAACACACTTAAAACTGGCTAAAATGAAGAGTGAACACTCAAAACTACACACTAACTATAAATCCAAACATGTTAAATGTCACAGATCTAATTAAAATCCTGCTCTCAACGGCTCTTCATTGCCGCCAATCTCCATTCAAATTTCGCCTCTTTTTATTTTCTTCTTCCTGTAGATTTTTTACTACTTGTCAGATAACTTTGAGCCTCAGTCATAAAGGAGGTCTGGGGGGTTATACTTTTTCGGTTTAAGAGAAAGATGAGACTGACGATGGACAGCAGTGATTTTTCCACAAGATTACAGTGTTTTTTGCTCTCTTCAGCTGCAACGCAAAACAGAACGCTCATTTTTGGGAAAAAAAAAGGTATGCCATTTATCATAACTCTAATTTTCTCAACTCTTGACCTATCAACACAATTTAAAACTGCTGTGTAGTTTGAAGTTTCTACTTTTGACACAGTTTGTAAGAGTCTCAGTGAGTTTTCACCCATAAAAAATGGAGGTTGAAATCACGTGACTGAACGACATCACGCCGACTTGGAGAATTTCAAGATAAAACTAACGTTCTGAAGGAATTACGTGTCTGAAACCTTGCGTCCCTGGCTGCCAGAGGTGGTAGGCAGACAGGGATAGCTGGAAACATTTTACTTTCAGCAGGGGGAACGACAACACAGCACCACACAAGCTGCACTGTAGATATCCTGCTGAGGCTTCGAGGAAACAATTCTAGATCAAACCCGAGGGGCGACCGGTTCACTCACTTCTCCAGGGCAGGATTGTTCTCCAGGTGACCACGGATGGCTTTGCGCATCATGGTGTTTTTACCCATCAGCACCACGGCTTTGCCACGCAGAGACACACGAATGGTCTGCATCTGCTTGGAGCCCACGTTGTCTGCCCCCACGATGAAGCATTTTGGATAGTCATCCAAAAGTTGCTGCAATACAAACACTACGTCAAGTTAAGCTTCATTTAATAATGAAAAATTAGCATTTCACGGCGAGACTGTGAGTAGCTGCAAGTCATGGAACTTACGATGATTTTCATAAAATAGTTGGACTTCCACGTGGCCCTGTCTTCCCTGGGCATCTTGACAGTGCTTCCAAGGATCGCTTAAAAGCTGGTTTAAAGACAAGGTTGGATCTAAAACCAGAAAACAAACTCTTTCATAAATGTGCTGTGGAGATACAGAACGAAAACAAATGTGATACAAGACTCTCTAAAGGCCCAACATGTGGTTAGCGGCTAACGTTAGCTTGCTAATAGAGGCTAAAGGGCCGCGCTTGAATTAACAGTATCAAAATTTAATAATAGGTTGTAAAAATAGGTCTGGTTTAGCAGCGCATATTTTTATGTCTTTAATGCAACAACATCCACAAAATACAAAATGGTTTTTACGTCTTATTTAGCGCTAGAGAAACAGCGACAAAAGCCACTCACCACTGCGTAGGGTCGCGTGAAAGAAAGAGGAAGCGGATGGGCGCGAGACGAATTTATTCCAAGCAATTGACCAATCAGAGCAGAGAAACCGGCGTTTGCCTGACGTCTATTGGATCGTTTCAATGTCAATCACCTGCAGTGCTTCCGTGTCACTTCAAAAGTGATTCCCTTCATTTCGCCTTAACTAAACATGACACTGTGCAGCAGGTTGCCGAGCACCACTAAGAAGATGTTGTCGTTGTATCTGTCTCCTGTACACTTTCCACCTGAAATCTGGAACCACATATTTGGGTATTTGTCCGTGACAGACAAAGGCAGCGTCCGGGCAGTCTCCAAGTACTTCAAGAAGCTCATCGACCACAGTTCTCTTTGGAAAGACTGGACTGTCGTTTTGAGTTTTGYACATGGCGCGTACAACCGTCAGTTTTGGGACACGCTTCGTCGCAGAAAAGTCGTCAGTGTGGTGATGAGGAGCACCAAAGCTAAGCACTGGGGTCACCTCTCCCAGTCTCTTCCTGCTGTGACCACAGTCGTCGTGGAGGCGTCACACTCCAAGAGCTTCAACTTGACAAATGATTTTCCTCACCTGACACGCCTGGCTCTAAGAAACATTTCTCTGTTGTTTGATACAAACCTGGGATCTAAACTCCAGAATCTCACTCACCTGAGCATATGTGGCATTACTACTGAGCCCCACTACGACTTATTATTTCGTTTGCTGCCCCACCTCAGGCACCTTACATCCTTGGTCTGTCATAGGAAAACCAACATTTGTGACAAACGTGTCAGGATGGTTGACATCTTGGTTTCCCACCTTCCTCAGCTGAAGCATCTGTCCCTGTCTGTTGACTATGCCTATCCCCAGGTTCGTGGACCAGGTTTTGAAACTGGCTCATCTTTGTCCAGCCTCGAACTCGTCGACTGCTTGGTTGATCTACTGCCTGATGAAGACACGCTGAAACTGATCCCTTCCCTGAAGAGTCTTGGTGTTTTCTACCAGTTTTCGAATTGGAGGTTACCAACAGTGGCCAAAGACGCTGAAAACTTGAACAGATTGCTGCTTAAATTCAAGTTGACAAAGCTGGTCATCTTCAGAGGCGGACCTTTGAGCTTGTACGTCACCTCCATCCCAGCCACTGTGACCAGCCTCACGCTGTGCCTCCCGGCCGTGTCCCCTGAAGACTTGGCGGTTCTAGCGGTGCAGGTGCCAAATCTGCTGCACCTCCACATAGACCTCTGGCCTTCAAATTTGGGGGCTCGCACCGCTCAGATCCCGCAACTGTTTCCAAAGCTCAGAAGTCTCAGGCTTCGCCAGGAGCACGTGCCCGAGAAAGACTTCTTGTGCCTCCACCAGCTGCAGGACCTGCAGTGCTTGGAGGTTCTGGACTGGAACCAGAACTTCTCCGATCTCGCTGACAAGTTTCGAGCTCTAACGAAGCACCGAGTTCAGATRGTCACGTCTCGCCAAAGAGACGCGTTGATCTGTTCTTGTGTTTGTCAAGTGTATTAAGTGACATCTTAGGAGTTTTTTTGTTTTTTTTTTTTGCACATTGCCTACTTCAGAGACTCAGGAATCCAACAAAACGTGATCTGAAATTAGGGCTGCAACTAACGATTATTTTAATAATCGATTAATCTGTCGATAATTTTTTCGATTAATCGGCCAAATCAATAAAACGCTTAATTACATAAATATGAGTAGATATAAATAATTTCATTCCTGTAAAAATTAAGGATGCAAGTTATTGATTAATTAATTAATCTGAAGTTGATTTATCTTATAGATTAACTAACAATTAATTGATAAGCAGCCATTTTCTTAAAAACTGGAGTTTTCTCTTGAATCAAGAGGGTCTTTTCATAACACGAAGGATTTTGTTTATAATTTCCTGAATTAACAAAACAGAAGTACATCATACAGCAGGTAAAATAAGTATTGAACACGTCATCATTTTTCTCAGTAAATATATTACTAGAGGTGCTAATGACATGAAATTTTCACCAGATGTCGGTAACAACCCAAGTGATCCATACATACAAAGAAATCAAACCATACATGTCCAGAAATGAAGTTATTTGTAATAATGTGGAATGGCACAGGGAAAAAGTATTGAACACACTTACAGAAATTTATCTAATACTTTGTACAAAAGCCTTTGTTGTCAATGACAGCTTCAAGACGCCTCCTGTATGGAGAAACTAGTGGCATGCATTGCTCAGGTGTGATTTTGGCCCATTCTTCCACAAACAGTCTTCAAATCTTGAAGGTTTCGTGGACCTCTTCTATGAACTCTGATCTTTAGTTCTTTCCATAGATTTTCTGTTGGATTCAGGTCAGGTGATTGGCTGGGCCATTCCAGCAGCTTTAGTTTCTTTCTCTGAAACCAACTGAGAGTTTCCTTCACTTTGTGTTTGGGCTCATTGTCTTGCTGAAATGTCCAGCAACGTTTCATCTTCATCATCCTGGTAGATGGAAGCAGATTTTTATCAAGAATCTCTCTGTACTAGGGCTGCCACAAATGATTATTTTTATAATAGATTAATCACAGATTATTTTTTTCTATTAGTCGACTAATCGGATCATACGTTAATTGAATATAAAATATAGAGCTTATCATGCCAGAATGCAGCTGCTATTATATAACTATCGTTAGCTTTTAGCTATATGCTAACTAAAAATAATTGCTGTGGAAGGCAAGTTCTGCTCTGCAGATATTACACATGTTTCTATTTCATTTTCTTAAAAAGTTCCCACACTTTGAGCTCCGTTGTCAGGTAGCCATGATACCASAGCCTGTCTGTATAATGTCTTGTGACGTCCACGGCCTACCCCAGTTACCACTACTGTGCATGTGTGTCAAGGACAGAAAGGCAGATGTGGCAGTGGAAGGTGTAAAGCAGTTTGGAGAGAAAAACAAAGTAAAGAACAAAAAAAGAAAGAAGATGATTAATCGATTATTAAATTAGTCATCGATTATTTTAATAATCGATTAGTTGTTGATTAATCGATTAATCGTTGCAGCCCTATCTGAAATACAAGATTTTATTGTTTCACCAATGCTTTTCGGGCGTGGCCTTCACAGAGACTGGATAGTTAGCAAAGGTTTATCAGGAGAAATTATCTGGGTCAAATCAAATGTTTTGATTGAAAACATTAATTTAGATGCATTGGAACTAGAGGTGTGATGGGTGCTGCAGCACCCCCGTTGATCAGTGCCAGAGAACATGTCTGTCCATATCATAGACCGTTTATATCTAGAACGAAGGTGTCCGATCCTGGATGGCAGCTATCCTGCATGTTTTGTTTCTCTGCTACGCTGCACCTGATTCGGTGCCAGAAGCCTGTTAATCACCCGTTTGTCCAAATCAGGTGTGTTGGAGCAGAGAAACCTCTAAAACATTCAGAATAGTGGCCCTCGAAGACCAGGATTGGACACAGCTGATTTAGACTTTTGACTGGAAACCAAAAGATAAAGCCAAGAGTGAGATCAACTTCCCTGTCAGGTGATTCCAGTACAAGCTTTAAGCCCCGCCTCCTCCGTGTGAACGCATGTTACATTGTCCTCAGATCATTTTATTTTCCAGGTTTTGTATCTTTTTGCACTTCCTACTTTGCCGTATATTCAAATATTAATTTTTCTAACACATTTTGATGTAGTTATTTTATGCTTAAAAGAAAGTTTGTCATAATTTAGTGCAGATTGGTAGGCGGGACTTAAAAGCAGACATCCCGTGCGCAGACACTGGTCTCAACAGTACACAATCTCCCATAAACTGGGTTCTGCTGTTATTGATAAAAAAAATGCTTTTGATGACTTTATTTTAAACCTACAAATGTCTGTTTAATGTTCTCCACTTGGTGATAATGCATTTCATATTTTTTCTAAACTGAAAGTTTTTTTTTTTTAAACTACATGCCAAAACATTTACTGCAGTGATGGCATGTCTGAGGTTTGTATGAAAATAAGCACCCAGAAATGATGAAACAATGCCAAAAATCAAGACTTTTATTTTGTAGAAGTTTACCAACCAGGACCCAAACATCCACACAAAGAGCCACACAAAGTTTACGGCTTGTGGGAAAAAAAAACAAACAAAATTGTAATCAATCACATGAATGCATTTCCACAAATGATTTCACTGAATTTCAATAAAAGAAAATAAAAACTTTTGTTTCTGTTGTTTTTTTCCTCAGCTGAATGCAAAATAAACTAGTTCAATGAGATAAATGTATATGAGCAAAATCAAGTGAATTATTTTACAACCACGTTCACCTCTGCTACATCCGCCTGAATGTGCTACAAGTGAACACCCAGCTCCTCAGCTCACTGTTACAGTGTAGAGCTCAGCTAACATGAACCACAGCAGGTGAAGCTCCTCAGAGTTCAGAGCAGAAAAGGGTCAGATCACAGGAAAAGCTGTGATTTCCACAGTGTGTAAGACCTTATTGCATTGAGACGTTTGGCACAGGAAGAAATGAAAACTTGAATGTGGTTGCTGTGTACTGACATCTTACATACAAAAGAAATCAAAGGCAATGTTGTAGTTCTATTCCCCCACCCGATTACAAAAAACAAAACAACACAGGAGATATATGCCAAAAGRAGAGCTGAGTATTTATACATATATTGTGTAAATCTTTGCTAAGGCCTGGCCCTGACCTCGGGTCATATTCTGATTCTTCAGTAAAAACGAACATCCAGCTTCAACCGGTGACCTCTGCACCGACAGCATCACAGTTCATGGTTTTAAAAGCTCAGGGTGTTTCCCTCTGACGTCCTGAATCACAGCTGGTGTTGGTGTGTTTGAAGGAATGAGACCTGGGTAAACTATTGTTACAGTAGGCTTCATGCTCACAGAGCCAGCTCTTTGCATATCTACTAAAAAAAAAAACAGGAAAAAATTTTTCATCAAGAAAAACAAAACAAAAAAAACAAACAATTCTGTCACCAAGTTGAACATTTAGTTTTTTCTGATTGTAACAGCGACTGGCAGCTGGTGCTGATAAAACTCTGAATCAAATGTGACCAGAACACAACAAGACACGATAAATCTTCAACACATCCTACAGATGAGTTTAATACAGTGGCAAATGCACATAGGTGGCAACAATTACACATTAGACGTGTTGAAAAATAGAATTCCTCTCAATTTATTCTCTGTAACAAATGTACGATAAAGCAGAAATTTTTGATTTAGCTTGTTTTTCCACACAAATTGCACCACATTTAAAATCATTTTCAACCATAATATATAATATGTATTTTGACAAGTTTTATTTATATAAGATTTCTTTTGATTTGTAAGTAAATTCTTCAAACATTACATTTAAAATTAGCGTTAAAAATGTATAACACACACACAAACACTGCTGCGTTGGAAAGTTGTGGTTCAAATCTTCGGAAGCGAGATTTTGTGGAAAGGTTGCAAACAACTATTGCAAAGATATYAATAGTAAACATCCTACCTGATGCAGATAACTCTTTGAATCACCACAGTTTGGAGAGATTGAGCTTAGCTTTGGATGAAATGACAAGCTAATGACTAACCTGAGCAGGCTCAAGACCAAAGTAGATGGTTGCAGACTTAAAGGGCAATATTTTATAAAATAAACTTTTTTGAGCTTTATATTGTGTTATAACGTTATCCCTTCAACAAAAACATGCCCAAAGTATTGCTTTAAATATAGGTCCTTTAATCTAAAAAATGTAATAACATATTTTTTATAAAACTTTACATTTTGTCAGGTTTACATCACACAGTTATTCTGTCAGAAATGTGATATTTCTGCTAGAAGTGTCCCAGGCAGCATTTGAAGTGCTACAGCTAGCTGCTGCTTCTATTTAATGAGCTTGCAAAGTTACCATAGAATCCAATGCAAATAGCTGTGCAATGTGAAAACACCATTTAAAGTTTATAAAACAACTTCAACATGAACTACAATGAAATGTTTTAAGATCTGAGATGTTTTAGAAAGTAGCAGCAATCCTGTACTTGTACTTTATTTACCCTGCCTGCACTGTTATATTTTACTGTATTACAATATTCTATTGCAGTGCTATTAGTATTTCCTGTTTTGTTTTTAGTTTTTTGTATCGCGAGTTGAATGTTTTTTCTCATCCTAAGAATTTCATTGCATTTTTGTCTTGTGTTAATCCYAAAATGAAAATAAACAAATGCTTAGACTAGCCATTAGCTTGTCAGTCCAAAATACTGTCGATTAAAATTTTACTACAGGTTACTTTTTAATAGTCTTACACAGAACCCCGCTTAAAAAAAGATCTGAATCATCACTTTAATTTAAAACAAAGTTCTCACTTTCTGCAAGTAAAAAAGGTACTATATGTATCTGATTCAAGTTGTTAAAAAATAACAGATGAACACGGTGAAAGTGAACTGTAAGCTGTACAAAATGAGAAACTAGTATCTTACTGACACTTAATGTATAAAATACATTTTAAGAAAGTATCATCTGTAGATCTGTTGCTTAATGTTTCAAAAAGATCAGACCAGTATGTTAAAGAAGGGCATGTGTCTTTGTGCGTGTACATACTAAAAGTGTTTGTCTTAAATGGCACCTCATAAGCTAGAAAAATACATTTTTAAGCACTCATAGGCCAAACACTGAGCATTCAACACTCATATTACTTTAAAACTGCTTGGGGTAACTCTCAATGGTCCATGCAATCAAGCAGCTTGTATCAGATCTGGCCCTGCATTGTGGGAAAAATACTTTACAAGTTCAAACTGTTTATGTACACACATACAAGGGAAAAGTAGCGACTTGCGTTCTCGGTCCTGTTACACACAGGAATAAGAGTCTAAATAAAAAAAAAATCTCTTTGGGCTCTTTTTAAAACTTCTTTAGTATAAGTGTAAAAGTGTGGACATTCAGAGAAGTCCTTTCAGGGTCATAGCTAACAGACAAATATTAGCTAAAAAGACATTTTTCGACTCATGATGTGATCAAAAACATCAGTTAAAACCTCAAAGATGCACCTTAACGTGTGCGTTTCGACTCACACAGGAGCAGACACGGGGTCTAGCTGAAGAGTTTGACGAAGCAGCTGTGGCAGTAGGGCTTTTCGTTCTGCTCTTTGAAGGTGCCCTTGTTGAGCTGCTTGAGGCAGAAAGCGCACACAAAGTGCTCTGGGTGGAACTTCTTCCCCATGGCTGTGATGCAGCGGCCCGTGATGGGTTTCTGACAGCCGGAGCACAGAGAGCCGCGCCGCTCGTGGTAATGAGCCTCGCAGTATGGCTGCCCGTCGTGGTCAAAGAAGCTGCCGTTTATGAATGGTGTGAAGCACTCCTGGAAAACATAATATACACAACATTGGGTCATTTTGTGGCAGATTATACTGTAAACTTAAATTCTCTGTTAACCATGAGGCTGAAAKTGTTTTACGTGATGCTCGTTTCTCTCTTGTGCAGCTGTTTTAATTGGAACTTGTGTGTTTTAACTGTACTCTGAAAGGTGTTATAACACACCWTCAGTCTCAGAGAGTAACCATCATTTAAAGGGAACCCCAACTAGTTGCAACATTAGACWTTTGATAAACATTGTAAAACAAGCATGTTTAACAGAGAAGAGAAGGTAGAAATAACTCCGTCTGCAATTGAAAATGCAGATGGAGGACAACAGAGCTGTTTTATGGAAGGAGAACCTCATCTTCGCCTGTTAGCTTTAGCACCCGAGCTAATACACATGGCGATATAGCATTAACTACATATAAACTAGTGCCACATA